>NC_138339.1:12335000-12695000 GCF_046562875.1 Panthera onca | reverse complement strand
AAAGTATTATAAACATGAAGAAACAAGGGCGAAGATGAGATGGAATCATAAAAATAACAACAAAGCAATAGAAAAGAAGGCAGGAAAAGGTGAACAAAGAAAAACTGAGCAGGTAAGATGAGAAGGAAACAACTGGTGAGACGGTAGATATGGAGCCAATCGCATCAACAATTACATTAAATGCAAGCAGCGTGAACACTCCAATTGCAAAAGGTGGCTTGAAGAGATTATGGATGGATTTTTAAAAGCAAGATCCAACTGTATAATGCATGTAAGAAATCCACTTTAAGTAGAAAGGCATAGCTAGATTAAAGAAAATGGATGCAAACAGTAATGAAAAGAAGGCTTGGATGACTAGATCATTGCCAGGCAAAGCAGATTTCAGGTAAAGGAATACTACGATACAGAGGAGTATTTTATAATTATGAAAGGCCATTTCCTTAACAAGGTGCAATGATCCTGAGTGTGTATGCACGGAACAATAGAGGTTCAAAATACGTGAAACAAATCTAATAGAACTACAGGGAGAAATAAAGAAATCCACAGTTAAGATAGAGATGTCAACACTCTGCTCTCAATAAGTACATAGAAAACCACTAAGGATACAGAAGATTTGAATACAAGCTACCAAACTGACCTAATTGGCATTTAAAGAACACTCAATCCAATAATAGTTAAATATAGATTGACGTGCCCATGAAACTTTTGCCAGCATAGAACATACTCTGTGCCATAAAACAAATCTCAACAAACTTAAAATGACTGAAATCACACAAACTAAATTTCCTAATGACATTGGAATTAAACTAGAAATCAGTATCTGAAAGAATGTGGACAATCCTGGTATCTTTATAAATAGGAAAAATAAGGATCTTTTTAGAAATAACACATGGGAAGTCACGAGCAATAAAAAAATTTGGAATTGACAAATGAAAATACCCAAATCAAAGCTTGTGAGATGCAAAGAAAGTAGCAATTAAGGGCTGTTTATACCGTCAAATGCTTAACAAGGAAAAAGAAAAGCAAATTAAACTCCAAGGAAGAAGAAAGAAAGAAAGAAAGAAAGAAAGAAAGAAAGAAAGAAAGAAAGAACAAAGATAAGAGCAGAAGCCAATACAGAAATCATTTTGAAATAGAAAAATAATAACAAAAATGACGAAATCTGGTCTTTTGGAAAGATGAAAAAAAAATAACCTTTAGACAGACTGTTATGAAGAAACGGGGACAGAAAAAGAGAGAGAGAGAGAAAGAGAGAGAATGAAGCAATGATCAATACCAGGAATGAAAGAGGAACCATCATTACAGATCCTAGAGATCTGAGAGAATAATAAGATGACATTCTGAAAATCTTTGGGCCAATAATTTTGATAAAATAAAGGAATGGACAAATTCCTTGAGAGACATGAATGACCAAATTTCACTCAAGAAAAAAATAACCTGAATAGCCATTTACCCATTAAACTATATTCACAGTTAAAAGATGTTTCCATAAAGAAAACCGCAGGTCCACAATATTTCACAAGCGATACTCACCAAACATTTAAAAAAAGAAATAATGCCAACTCCACACAAGCTCTACCAGAAAGCATAGGATAAAAGAATACTTCCCAACACATGTTAGGAGATCATCATTACTTTCAAATCAAAACCAGACAAAGCTCTTTCAATATAGGAACAATGATAGACCAATATCCCTCACGAACAAGGATAAAAAAAAACCCTTAACAAATCAGCAAATTAAATCCAGCAATATGTACACTGGATAATACATCATGAGCAAGTGGTTTCTCCCCCTGGGATGGAAAGTTGGATCAATAATCAAGAAGTGCTTACTTGGGGGCATCTGAGTGGCTCAGTTGGTTAAGTGCCTGACTCTTGATTTCTGTTTAAGTAATGATGTCAGTTCGTGAGTTCGAGCCCCGCATAAGGCTCTGCACTGACAGCGTGGAGCCTGCTTGGGGTTCTCTCTCTCCCTTTCTATCTGCCCCTCCCCCACTTACTCTCAACAGATGATCAATAGTGGCAAAAAAAAAAAAGGCATTGGACAAAATCAAACATCTATTGATAATAAAAACTCTGGGCAAACTAGGATCAAAAAGAAACTTCTTCAACCTGGTAAAGGATGTCTACCAAAAAAGCTCTACAGCTAACAAGATACTTAATGGTGAAAGACTGTTTTTTCCCCCTAAGATTGGCAAAAATGTATGCTGCCATCACTTCTATTCGGTATTGTACAGGAGTCCTGGCTGATGCAGTAACGCGAGGCAAACAAACAGAATACACAGAAACCAGAAAGCACTAAAACTGCCCTTATCTGACAAAAAAGGTACAAATAGGTAACATTAGCGAGGTCACAGGATACAAGCCAATTAATAAAAATCAGCTCAATTTCTATATGCCAGCAATGAACATTTAGAATTTGAAATTATATTTGTGTCATCCTAAGACCAGCAGGTGAGAGGTAGAAATACAAGATAATTTTCTCAGTATAAGAGATTGCTTCTTAACAGTCAGACATACGGAGAACTTCCATGGATTACCCAGCGGCTTTAAGAAACTATAGCTGTTCCACCCTGGAATGGCAAACTGCTTCAAGGGAATCGGAAGTGAGAGAGGTAAGATCCTCAACTTTACAAAGCCATGGTATAAAGCCATAATATGTCACAGAAAATGCTGCAAAAGTAAAAGAAAGTGAAACCAGAAGCATTTAAAAATTGTGAGACTCCAAGTTCTATAAAACGGGCAGATGTGTGCTGCACAGTTAGGATCACGCGAAGAGCCCTCATACACTATCAAGTTACAGGTACCACCTAACAACTTGGCTGTGTCATCAATTTGATTTCAAGCTAATGTCTGGGCAGTAATAAGCATTAAATTAACAATAAGTTTGTTTACCTTCTTATAATTAATGGGAGTTTGGAGAGAGAAATTGGATGGACGCACTTCACTTAGGAAATCTACAAAGACGTCTGAGCAAGTACCCTTTTCCTCCTAATTAATTTCTCTTCTGTAAGTCCCAGCCTCCAACTACTTTCCACTGAACTTTGATCTGCTTCAGTGACTGGCAGTAATGGCAATCAGTCAGTGTCGTTGTGAAAAAGGAAACACTGAAAGCAAAAATGAAGCAATGGGAAATTTACTCTTCTGGGGCGAGAGGATGGGAAGAAGTAAAATGTTTCTATCAGAGCTTGGACCAGGATGGAGATTCCCTGGTACTTGCTGATGGAAACGTGGCTCCTTCCTCAGGGAGTTAAAAAACCTCCCAGTATCTTCTTCACAACATAAGCACTATTAGCAATTTGGTGAGTATCTTCTATAACATTAATTTTTAAGATAAAGTAGATTTATATATATAATCTTTTACACTGAGATAAGATTGAAACCTGACATTTTCATTTAACAAAATATCAAGGACTGTCTTCTGAACGCATGCAGACAGACCCGCCTTAACGGCTCTATGGAATCCTGAACTATGGATATAAGCCTCTTTATATCAGGCATTCTCCTTCCAACGGTTTCCAGATGTTTCCTATTCCAAAGAAACTGGTGATAAACTTCTTTGTTTATATTTATGTGTGTTTATATTTATCTTAAAAATCCAGGGTTTTTATTTGCTTTTGGTTAAATCCCTGTGAATGAAACTAATAGATCAATTAGTGTCCAGATTTTAATTGTATAAAGTATTGCCAGGTCACAAGGCTTCACGCCTAGCCATTCCTACCAACAGAGTATATGAGTAGATATTGAACATTCGTTCAAGCCCTGAAGTCTAGCCATATTTTAGGTTCTAGTAAATATGATGGTTAAAACATACGATGTTATCATTGCTTCCCTAGTTATCCCGGTGGTTATGTAGATTTTTATCTGCATTTTTTTTCCTTAATAGATTACCTGCTTATAGAACTTGCACACTTTTTCCCCTTTGGTTGTTTTGATCCTTTCTTATTGGGGTTGCAATTATTCTTTTCAAGTCTCTCATTTGTCTTTTGACCTTTTATGGGCGTGACTCAGTCAGAATTCTTAGTTGCAAACACAACTCTCTCCTACTAGCTTAAGCAGAAAAGGAATTTATTAAAAGGCATTAGATGGATCACAGAAGTTCCAAGAAGAATCAACCACTGATCTCTGAAGCCAAAGAGCTAAGGAAAATGTCCAAGTAAATTGCTACATTGTTGCCCTGGGTACCATGCTATCTCCCAACCCCTAGGACGCAGGAGGTCACTGCTATTGTTTTTTGCAACAGCTGAGTGTTTCTCTGTCACTCTCAATGTAGTTAGTTCCATGAGCCACCTTCTTCTTCACATCACACTCTTCTGAACCAGAATTTAGAATGAATGGGTGCATCTGGGTCATGAGGCTAACGTCCCAGCTAGCTGCAAGGGAGCCTGGGAAAGTGGATTTCTGCTTCTACTTTAGGACGGCAGAATTTATAAACCGGGTAATTCCCCAAACGTCTGAATGACATTCAAAACTCGTTGGCAAGTCAGCAAGCTTTTAAAATGTCCATCATATGAAGTCCTTGCCTTTCCTATGTTTTTAAGTTTCGTGAGATAAAGTATGTCATTTTTTCCTCCCTATTTTCAGGCTTTTGGTGTTTTTTTTTTTTTCCTTTCTATTTTTACGGTTCTGGTTTAAAAAAAAAATACCATCATCACATGATGATTACACAAATATTCTTTTGGACTGTCTTCCAAGACTGCTGTGGTCTTCATTCTTTAGCATTCCTATTTTTCATTCATCCGTAATTTGTTGTTACACAATAAAGTACGAATAAAATTTTATTCTCTCATGAAAGTACAGCCAATTCTTCCAATTTCATTAATTGAATAGTATAATTTATTCGCTGACTCCTAATGCCATCTTTAATTATATGTTAAGTGATCTTTATGTGCTCTATAGAATCGTTTGTTGCAGGCCAGTACTATACGGTTTAAAGTGGCTTTGTATTAGGTTTTCCTATCTAGGAAGGCAAGCTTCTCTGCTGTCGCTCCATTTCACAATTTTCTTGGCAAGTTTTACTTGTTTATTCTTCCATATACACTTTAGAATCACTTAGGTGGCTCAAAAGAGAAAAAAAAATGAATTCTGATTGGAACTGCATGAAATTTATATGTTAATTTTAAAAGAAGTGACGTTTTTATGATATTAAGTCGTCCTATCCAGACCGTGGTCTTTCTTTCCATATATTTGGATTTTGTTTTATTTCCTTCAATATAATTTTATAGGTCATTTCATAGAATCTTTTTCATTAAATCCATTCCTACGTATTTCGTGGCTTTTTTTCCCCCACATGATTATGAATGGGATCTTTCTCATTTCCATTTTTATAATGTCAATTTAGGCGGTTTTCCTAACTGCATCTGATTCTACCATGTAGAATATGTAGAGTCCACTCTTCACCTAAGTAACTCCCAGAGTGCTCTACGTTGATAATTTAACGCCTTTATATAAAACGAATCTGATGGGACACAAAACAGTTTCCTAATTAAAATGGTCTCATGCACTAGATTTATTATTTTTCAAACTGACGCATCTTTTAGTCATTCATTGTCTAGAGTCTATAGTTCTAACTTGTTTTTACTGTGATAATAACTCTATGCGTGCATGTGCTTCCTTACTGTTTACCAGTGCTCTTTTGCAATTTGACATGTTCATAAATTACTTTGATTCCCACGAACCTACGCGTTCACAAATCAAATCTTTAGCAAACATTGTGACATTATCCATTCTTCGCATACAACCTATGGCTCCAGTATCTGCTGTAAATCCAAAGCTAAAATTTCCAAGTAACTGCAAAATAAGGGGAAGCACAGAAAGAAGTTTGTTTTCTCCTGTAAAATGCTCCTACTCTTTTGAACAAGATAATTTACTCCAAAAATAATTCTTATCCTACGCACACAAGTGATCAAGGTTGGGGGCTCAACGGCGCTGAGTTCTGTGATGGGGACATGCTTTGTAGAGTAGGCCACTCCAGATGCAACAAGAGGGACTCCTGGCTGCAGCATTGAACTAGGTCAAACGATTCAGGGTTTAGTCACGGCTCTGGGAGATACCAGGTCTCCTACGTCATTTACCTTCCTGGTCCTGCATCTATAAAATGAGTGAGGTCGTCTAACAGGCACCAAGGTCTCTCTCACTTTTCATGTTCCAAAACTCCAAGTTTCAAAAGTGGACTCCTGCTCCCCGACCATGGGAAATGGTGGATATGTCTGAATGCACGGAAATGTAACTATTTCAGGCACACTGAAACCACAACTTTCAAGCCAACTGATCAGCCGCAGTTTGTTTCTAAAGACATTGTACTGTAGCCTAGATCTTCGCTTGATTATACCACCACATATATGGAAGTGCAGATTAATTTAGTCAAATGTTATATTCCGGTTTCAGTTCTGATACCACAGAAAGAAATACAGCTTCTGCTTATTTCCACACCTTGGACTGGCTGACGCAGGATGTTTACATTTAACTTGGACTAAAATGTGTGCTGACATCACTAACCATCTTAACATGGCCACACCAGGAACATGAGTGTTTCTGAAGCAAGGCACTCTACATACACCATGACAAATTAGCCATATCCCAGTTTATAGTAAGACCCATTTGAACCACATTCTGGGAAATTTTCTAGCATGTAAATAGTATGCAAACATAAAACTGAATATATACAATTTTCAACATGTAGTTTATATTCTAGAGACTTATAATTACAGAACCCACATGTGTCTATCTAAATAAAATAAGGCTTATGGTAGATTCCTATTCCGTAATTTTTTTTTTAAATCTCAGATGAAATGTTAATGCCTACTCTTCCAAAATTTATCCAATACAGACAGAGAAAAACCACCAAAAATCTTGGACAATATCTCTAGTAGTTCAGTGTTCCAAGGGGCCAAAGCAGGCATCTGTTTTTCTAATCAGGAAGTTTTCTGTTTCAGAGATTAAAGCTTCGGGGAATCGTTAGAGGTCTGGAATCCTTTAAATAACCTTGAATCCTTCAGGTATTAAATTCAAGACAAAAATGAGCCATAAGTAATAGACATCAAGGATATTAAAATCGAGAGATGGCTACCGAATACGTATCAGACATTCAAACTGTAAGAGGGTCTGTGGGTGGATGTTAAGTAGGTTGCTAAAGAACAGTTTTGTTGTTCCTGTTTTATAATTTCCCTCATAAACAGAATTAAGTGGCAGATGATCCTCTTTTCATCTCACCCTTGCACAAATGGATTCCCAGGCTCCATTCTCAGTGATGTCAAGAAGCCTAATTAAGGACCCTACAATTTATACATCAAGGTAACCATCTGTGACTTGCCAATTTCATCTGGCCTGATTTGGAGAATCATTCGGGGGTATTCCAAGGAGTTATAGACCCTTACCCTAGAGTAAAAATAAACCTTTCTCTAAGACATAATTGGTTTCACTGTCTGTGGAAATGAAAGCCAGTTTACTTAAGGCTAATTAGCTTATTGTTTGGTGTATTTGACCCAAATGAAGTACAAGACATTTGCATGACCATAAACCTCATTTCCATGTGCTGACAGGTTCATTGCTGCTAAAGGATGTTTATTGGTTCTCCGATTTGCAGTCAAAGTCATTCATGTTTTCAATAAATGGGCAAGTTTTTGTAAATAAATACCACACTGAGGAAAACTGAAATCAGTTTGGTCATGCAATCAGGAAAACTAAAGGTACATGTAATTTCTGGTAGCTTCTGTGCAGAATTCCCCAAAAGGAAATGATGTTATCACTGTAGATTAATACAGTGAGGGCAAATGGATAAAGCAAGCCTTTTTTATTCCATTAACTTTTTCCATTACAGGTGACATTTTGGAGAAGTTGAAAGTGCTTCACATTTCATCTTGCTCTTTTTATTGGCCAAGAGCTTTTATGGCATATCTTCTTTAATGTTAACATTTGTCAAGAACTTGAGTCGTCTTACGACGCATTGTGCCAGCTGGATGAAAGGCAAAGTTACTTGGTAAATTTTGATAACTTTTCCATCCAGGAATATAATTCCTATCAGGAAAATCAGGCCCGTAGGTCAGCCACAAGTCCTTTAACAACTGAGTCTGAATAAAGGTTATCAGCAATTCTAGATAAGCTGGAATTAAATAAAATCTTAAGGCATTTCTTTCCTGTGGGTAATAGCACAAACTTCCAAAGAGAGAATGAAGTCACCAAGGTCACCAAGGATGGCTGTATCTACAACTGGGAAAATGCTGATCAGAGAGATGCAAAATTCCTTACCCGCCAAAGCAACCAACCACTGCTTCATAGAAACAGTCCTACATTTAGATCATGTAAGAAAAACTTGCCACCTGAAGTCGATGAGTTAACACTTTCTACCCAAACATTTGCTGATGCAAGAGTTGTTTCTATCCTAATACACAAAATCAGAGAAAGTCCAAAGTGAGAGGGGAAAGAGACTTCCTAAAAAGAAATGAACGAGCGAAAACAGAAATGCAGGTACAGGCATGGGTACTGAGATGGACAGAGCCAGGTGTAAAAACAAACGAAAGCTTTGTAGATAAGTCAGATGTGAAAAGAAGGTATTTCAGACGGACAGAAGACAAAGAACAAATGTACACAGGTGAAGAAACACTGAGGCAAAAGTAGATTAGAAACAACAAAGGAAAATAAAGCAAATACAAAATTTAATTCCTAATAAATCATAAAATAAAAATCCAGGTCTGTGTTAGGTCTGGAGTGTCAAATAGCAAAGAAAATTTAAGTCGTAGAGACTTTAATCTTCCCCTCCTTAAAGACCCATTGCATCTCAGCACCAATTGGCAAAAAGATGTATTATGGCAACACGTTCTTCAATTTTGCCCACAGTCATGTTATAGACAGGAACTAGTCAAATTTCAGAGGTCAGTGTCAGGTAAAGTTTTAGCAACTGATGAGGAGCAAGTCTGGGGGAGGGGCAGGACAAGCGATGAAAGCATTAGGTTCAACCAAATAACGTGCAGTCCGGGAAACATTAACTTGGAGAGCAAGGCAAAAGTACACTGTTCGGCAGGCATGTTGTCATACCTGACGAGGGCAAGATGTGAAACATCTGGGCAGCCCAATGGAGAAAGAAATCTCAGCTAGGGAGAACCAGTGGCAGGCAATACTCAGAAGCAGACAGTAGGAGTAAAATGGGTGAGAATGTATCAGACCATTAAACTGGGGGACAGGCTGAAGCAGGCCCTGTAGTTTCAGGTACCAGATAGGATGCTGAGAGAGGGTCTCGCACATAGGGAGCATGTCTCCTAGAAATAAGAGGCCAGGTAGAAAAAACATCACTGTCCACATTTTTCATTAGTAGGATACATTAGCACTTCTTTTGTGGTTGAATGAGTTTTTATTTACCTTTCTTGAGGCATAACTAATATACAATAAAAAGCACATATTAACACGTATAGTGTGATAAGATTTAACACAGGTATACACCAGGTAAACCATTTCCACAGTCAAGTAAATGAATATAACCGTCACCCGCCAGATGTTTCCTTGCGCTCCTGCGTAATCTCTCTCTCCTGTCCCTACCCCTCAATGTCCCTCGGTAATCAGTGATCTGCTTTTGGTCACTAGGATTAGTTTGCATTCTCCAGAACTTTATAGAGTTATATTGTATGCTTTTCTCTGGGTTCTTTCTCTCAGCATGATTATTTTGAGACTCATCTATGTTGGTGCATGCATCAACAGAAAAAAAAAATTATTCCTGAATAGTATCCCATGGTATGGATATTTCAGTTTGTTTGCCCAGTGAACTACTGATAAACATGTGACTTATTTCCAGTTCTATGCTATTATAAATAAAGCTACAATGAACATCTGTGTACAAATCTTTGTATGGTACATACACTTTGTTTCTTTGAGGTAAGCATTTAAGAGTGGTATGACCGGATCATATAGTTGGTATAGTTTCACTTTTTTAAAAACTGCTGAATTATTTTTTTAATTGAGTATACAGCATTTTACATCCCCCCCCCCACCCCCAGCAGTTAAGGAGAGTTCTGCTTGCTCCACATCCTCACCTGTACTTCATATGTTCAGTCACTTTCCGTCATTGTAATTGTAGCCATTCCAGTTGGTCTGTAGTAATGTCTCATTGTGGCTTTAACTAGTATTTCCCCCATGACTAATGGTTTTGAGCCTTTCCTCATGTATCTTTTTGACATTAATATATCTTCTTCCATGAAGTCTCTGTTCAAATAGTTTGCTCATTTTTTATTGGGCTGTTGGTCTTTTTATTATTGAATTATAAGAATTCTTTACATATTCTGGAATCAAGTTCTAATCAGATTGATACATTGCAAATATCTTTTTCTAGCTAATGGCCTGTGTTTTTTCCCCCTCTTTTCCTTAAAAGTGTCTTTTGAAAAGCAAAATGTTTTAAGTTTAATAAAGTTCAATGCATTGATTTTTTTTCTTTATCATTTGGACTTTTTATGTCTCAGTTAATAAGTCCTGGCAAACCCAAAGTCAGTAAGATTTTCTCCTATGTTCTCCTGCAGAAGTTTTGTTTGTTTGTTTGTTGTTGTAACTCTTACATTTTTGGTCTCCAATCCATTTTGAGTTATTTTTTTGTACGTCGTGCAAAGTATGGATTGGGAATACTTTTCTTGCACACGCAATCCAATTGTTCCAGCACCATTTGCTATAAAGATTATCCTTTCCCCCACTGAATTGGCTTGGCACATTTGTCAAAAATCAATTCTATAAGTGTATTTCTGGACTTTGTCCTTTTCTACTGATCTATTATTTGCCTGTCTTTGCATTAATCCACACTGTCATGTTTCCTATAGCTTTACAGTCTTGGGGTCAGGTAGCACCCCATTTCTAATGACTGGATACAAGGTCAGAACCAGAGAAAAATAGATGTCATTTGCTGAAGAGGCCCAGAGAACTCTTCCAACTCTCCTGCCAAAGTCAGGACTGGCCCTGGAGACCAAGTAAAACTAATGTCACAGGGAGGAATAAAGCAGTCCCAACCACACAGTGGAAGCAACAGAGAGAAGATTACAAAGGACCACGTAGGACCTAGAATACTTGACCTCAGCATCTCTGCCATAAATTGACAGGATATTAGAATAACCAATTCAGCATCTTTTTTTTTTCCATTTAGTCCTGCCTAGATGACACATGAGCAGTGTATTATAGTTATACCTTTGTGAGATAAATATCTAAAAAGCCAAGCATGATAATGCCTTTAGGAGAGCTGAGACAAGATTAATGAGATAATTTAGAGTTAACTTGCCAAAATGTGACCACCTCGTTTCTTCCTTTTCATTCTCAGGACCTCATAACATAAATTATATAAATTTTCTTTAGCTATTCTATTGTTCCTTAGGTCAAGCCATAGCTTTTATAACTACAAAACCTGTCCATATCAGTAACGCGAACCACTAATATGTTAATTGAGCAACCAATAAGAAAGACCTGTTAGATTTCCAATGTCATCTGTAACAACAACAAAGAATAAGTGTATCAAGAAAGGAAATGAAAAATGTGGCCATTTTCCTAAAAGCGTAAGAACAAATCTGGCTCCAAAAAAAGTTGAAATTGACTTGGCTGGGACTCTGATGAGCACAGTCTGAGACAATGAAACAGTTACAGAGTCTGAGTTCAAGTGGTCATTTCTCCATGGTTTCCGGGGGAAGATCATTTCAGCTGGAGTTCATCATTCAACAGAAGTCTTCAGCGGGGCATATGGCTAAAGGATGGAGACATGGAAAATTACTGTGGCTAAGAGAACCCGAATGGAAAAATAAGCTTCACACAAATGCATGTGGAAGTTGGTAACAGAGACCTTATCTTGCAGGAATGTGGCCACTTCAATTGGCCAGGTTCGAGCCATCCTGGGGCTTGATCCACTTGGCTCTGTGAATACTGAACAGTTGAAATGAACTTCAGTTCAGACAGGATAAAAATGATCACCACAGGAATGTTCCAGAGATTTTAAAATGCAGAAATAGCCATTTTACTGGAGGAGAAAATCCTTTATAGAAAGCCTAAAGCCAGAGTTTGGTGCCGTCTCACATATATCTAGTTAGAGATCGCTTTATGCTCCACATCTTAAAACGTTTTATACATGTCCTTTCACCTGTATTACACATGTGAACTTCGGTGACAAGCGGGTGCCTTCACTCCCAATTCAGACGTAAAAACCAAACAAACCAATGAAACAAAACAAAACAACACCGAGAAACCCACAAAACAACCCACAACACGCAATGTTTAAGAAGAAACAACAGAGGATCCTACAAAACCAACATCAATTCTTGGATTACTTCAATATTAGTGAAAACACACTTCAATGTATATTGTAGTCACATCAGTAGTTGATATGTTCAAGGCAAACTAAAGTCAGTAGCCGGGAGTATGCATTCGAATTGAATATGCATTCAAAAAGTGGCCATTCATTCTATCCACTTCATGTTCGTGTTTCCTTTATTGAGGTTTTCATTTACAAAGGGTGCTGGGGGCAAGCATTTATAAAGTGTTACTGACCACTGGCATTTTCATATTTTCAGCACTCCCTCTCACCTCCAGGCTTGAGAGAGGCAGCCTGAGAGAGTAGAAACTAGAGACACTCTGGCTTCAAATTCTGATCCAGACACGCCCAGCTGTGTGAGCTCAGGTAAAGCACTCCCACTTCTGATCCTAAGTTTATCCTTCTGCAAAATGGAGCTATTACTGCCAAGATGAAACACAACCTTAATATAGCATTCAGGGGATGCCAAAGTACTCTGATAAATGTCAATGCTCCTCCACTCCCTCTTCCACTATCCTTGGTACAAAATATGTTTGATGAAAAGTGTTCTTCTTTTGGGGACTCTAATTGTTGCCGACTAAATAACACTGAGAAGGAATAAGCATGAAAGGATAAACTATGTTCACTCACTACCTTCATCCCTGGATTCTTTTTAGTAGCCCCTTTGCAACACTCCCTTTTTCTAGCCATTTAGCCTCTCCACCTTCCGGAGTTTAGATTTTGCTGTGGTCTACCACTTGGATTTGGGAGGTAACATATTTTTGCAACAGCATGGAACACTGACAGTTGCCTCTAAGTACTGAGAGATAACAAGGCATGAGATGCTGCATCGTAGGGCAGGAAGAAGGCTTGGAGTCTGAGTCTTGTGGTTAAGTCCACAGCGGAGCACTTACCGTCTTGATTTTTCTGAGTCCTACTTGCAACAATGGAAATGTGGATAATAAGGCTTAGTCTATCTAGACCAGAAGAATTTGTGGAGCTCAGACGCAATTATTTGTGGCATTTCTTTATAACTGCTAAATAACTTTTAATAACTGACACTATTCTTGTCATTATAAGGTCACATGGATTGGAATTCTTTTCTTCACGTGGTCATCTTGCTCCCATCCTGAAGTCAGTCCAGTCCCATGTAGTATAGGACTGCCACATACTCTGAGCTGGCACCCAGCTGGTACCACTTAATACCTGAAGACCACAGAGTGAATTTGGGGTTGTTTAGGATCTGGACCAACAGACATAGTGGGCACACATAGTCTCTGGCCAGTCCGGTTCCACAAAATATGATCTGAACCCTCAGTAAATTCTAGAACCAACCAGGCCATTCCGGGCTCCTGAGTTTTCTGGGAACATCACTTGGTTATATACGCCCCAGGGGACTGTCATCTGGGCTCACCGTAGCACAATCTAAGTCTCTGCGACTCATAGTCCATAACGTCTCAACACGTGGGGGTAACACTTGTCCATTAGTATCGTATAACACACCCTTAACACTCAGACAGAGAGAAAATGGGGTGGGGGGGGCTATTGCAAAACACCAAAATAAGTTAAATCAACAATGTGGTGCTTAAACACTTCCAGCAATTCCAAGGCTCTGAAACAGCTGAAAATGATTTGAGGGATAAGATTGGCCAAGGAGAATGTCTAATTTCCATTAATGTAGGAGTATCAATTCGGCTCCCGCCATAGCCATAGAAACAGCATTTTAGACAGTTTTCAAGCCTGGTTCCAGCTAAACTTGGTGAAAATCACTTCCTGGCATTGTTTCAAGTTCCTCATTCTGGAGCCAGACTGTCTGGGTTCAATTCATAAGTTGACCACTTACCAGCAGTGTAACCTCAGATGAGTTCCTTGACCTCTGTGTCTCAGTTTCTTCATCTGTACAATGGGGGTCATGATAAAGCTACTTCAGTTGCGTATTGCAAAGATTAAATTGGAAGTAACTAAAATAATTCCAGACACAAACTAGTTACTAAGGATTTACTATTATTATCGCTAAGTGGTATGCAAATGCTCAAAAAGGAATAACTTTTTACATGTCCTTTAGAGTGCACCAGACTGCTGCCTTCAATTGTATAAGATGCGAGGCCTGGACGATTATCCTCATTTTGTAAACCAAGAGACTGCATGTTTGGGAGGTTGAATTTCCAACATTATCCAACAAGTAAGTGGGCTAATCATGGTTTCTAACATTTCTCCTCCTCCCACCTCTACCCACACCCATTAAACCTCAATGCCTCCAAGAGTTTTAAAGTTTCTTAGAAATACAAATGAATGAAGTAATCGCTGTGGGTGATTGTTAGAACAGAGAACAAGCTCTAAACAAGCCAAAATTCCATGTTTGAGAGGAAGGCTAAGCAATTATGTTGTCATTTTCAAGTGAACAATGCAGCCAAGTTATTTTGTTATTGGACAGAACTTTCAATCTGTAAAGCTGCATATAGAATTGACCCAAGTAAGCCTGCTCTAAAGAAGACAAAGAGTGATAAAGATACTTTTAAAGCCAATCTAACAATGGTGAAATGGGTGAAGGGGGTCAAAAAGTAGACTTCCAGTTATAAAATAAGTCATGGGGATGTAATGTACAGCATGGTGACTATCGTTAATAAGACAGTATTGCATAGTTGAAAGCTGCTAAGAGAGTAAGTCTTAAAAGCTCCCAGTCACAAGAAAAATAAATTTTTGTAACTCTATGGTGACAGACATTAACTAGACTTATTCTGGTGAACATTTCACAATATATACAAATATCAAATCATTATGCTGTACACCTGAAACTAATATTATATGTCAACTATATCTCAATTCAGAAAAGATAGAGGCAAAAAAAGAAATCTAAGAAAACATGAGATAACTTTCATATCATGGAGCTCAGTACCAAATGAAGGCATCAGTGATGTAAATGTATAACTATGAATACACATGCTGGCTTAATGAAAACAACAACAACAGCAAAAATGGAAAATTACTTTCCAAAATCAAATGTCCCCCTAAGGAAACTTGTCCAGATTGTGGTAAAATTGTCTGACTCATATTAGTTTTGTGTTTCACTTTGTCCATGAAAATTGCTGATTATCAGCGTGGGTCAACATCCCAGCTGGGAAAGGAACAAGGCAAATATAAAATCCCAGATGTGCCAAGATTGACTTTGAGCTTGTTGGTTTCCAGTATCTTTTGCTCTGCCATTGTTCTGGATCCACCCAAAGATGAGGGCACTGTGACCGGATGCAACCAGAGCATACCTGGGTGTCAGTTTGTCTCCTTTTTCAGGCGAAATTGATGAGGGGATTTATTTCCTCAGGAGAACACTAGATTCTCTAGATCTAAAAACCACCAACTACGGAGCATCTCAAAGGTGCCATTAATTCCATTAAAGCAGCATGTCTCGCTAAGGCTTCAGCTTCTTGCACATCTGTGATATGCTGAAATCCAGTCTCTGAAAGCAAGTGTCGAGCTGACATTTGAGACTGATGGTGCGTTTCCTTAGAAATGAAGCATTACTGGGGCGGTTAAGCATCTGACTTCGGCTCAGGTCATGATCTCACAGTTCGCGGGTTCGAGCCCCATGTCAGGCTCTGTGCTGACAGCTCAGAGCCTAGAGCCTGCTTCGGATTCTGTGTCTCCATCTCTCTCTGCCCTTCCCCACTCACACTCTCTCTTTCTCTCTCTCAAAAATTAATAAACATTAAAAAATATTTTAAACAGAAAGAAATGAAACATTACTCAAGTATGCAAAAGTGTCAGATAAACTCTCTCTCTCTCTCTCTCTCTCTCTCTCTCGATATGGAAGGAAATAAGAGTCATTACCATTTAACATAGATGCTATATCATTTCCTGTGTAAGGGCAATAATAAGACTGTTCTTTAACTCCTTGCTCCAAAGCATCAGCATAAACAGCAAAATATCAATGAGGATGGATTTGAAAAGAAAAACTCCAGGCAGCTTATTGTGGCCTGACAAACTCACCATTCCTTTGAGTGAATTCAAGTATAAATTGTCACAACAATGTTTAATTCAAAACTCATTTCTTTTGGTTTTATAATGGAGGAGAACACTGAGTCGGACACCCATCCAAGCACTAATTTGGGCAAAATTCCTCTCTCTGTTTGCTAGATCCTGACATGGCCTCAGATCAAACCCAAGGAGTCACCTCTCTAGCCAGATTATCCACTCACAGATGATCACTGTTTCCAATCAACAGACACTCAAAGCACATGACACCAACGGCTCACGCAAGAACCATTTCTTCTTCCTTGACCAAACCAGTCTTCCACTGCCTCAACCTTATGCTGTGGAAAAACAAACGCTTCCTTCAAACTCGCTGATGTCAGCCTCCAATGCTTGCTTGATCCTGAGAAGTCAAGCATGGCTCAAAGTTCCATATTTAATAGTTGAAAGAAGTTAAGCCCTTCATCCCCCCACCCTTCTCACCTTGGCCGTCAGGCCAGGGGTAAAGAAAGTGAAAAGACAATGAGGGTTTCTGCATGTTGTTCTACCCAAAATCAGCGGCTGCATCCCAAATCTTTCCACACATCTGCCTTTCAGGTGAGGAGACCAGGATGAGTTTGTTACAGGCATTGCATTAAGGTTCTAACCTACAATTACAAGTGGGGTGCAGAAGACGAGGTGATTCTTGGCTGAATTTGTTGGCTCTTGAAAATCAGAATTCATGCAAATCTCTGGCTAGATTTAGCTGGTTCTTTTCTTGTAAGTTTCACAGCAAGGGGGAAAGACGAGGTTGGCTACATCAATAATTCAAACATATAGAAAGAGAAGCAGCTCCATGAGGAAGCCCGAAGATGGGGACCCTTGCTGCTAGAGACTTCATTTAGATTTATAAAAACTCAAGCTGTCTTTGTATGGTTCATAAAAAATCATTATGTGAAAAATTTGGCTGTTCGCTGCATTATTCATTGCAGACCTTCTTAAACAAATAACGGTTAAACACATAAAAGGGTTCGTGGATTAAGTGGGGAAAAGCAAATGAAACCTGTAAAACCAATTGTAATTTAGATGAGTAAAAACGGTACTCTGGTCGTAAGAAGAAAGGCAAAAAGTACTCAGAGTTTCGCAGTTAATTTATGGAAGCGAGATGCAATGGTTCTTTCTCTTAAATGAAATCACAGAGTCAACTGAACAGGTTGGCAAGTGGTCGTTATGGGATATAAGAATCTAGGAGAGGGAGCCATGTTAGATGAGTACCAGCCGAGGATTCTGATACGGATTCCAAGTCCCCTCTTCCGCGTCCTCCCCACTTGCCACACGGAAGCCTGTCTAGGTCTGTCTCGCTCCAGGGGTCCGAAGGTTAGCCTGGTGTGCTCCATGGCATCCATTGGGTTGAGAACAAGTCAAATTTCCTTGCATTTAGAACCCCCTGAAAGGCTCGGTTAATTCTCCTACCACTTGAGGGTTCAAGTGTAGGGAAGGAAGAGCAGGTTTTAGGCGATCGACTCTTACTTTCTAAAGAGCCCCAAATTCTCGGTCCTGCGAACCACTCCAAGGTCCTCCGAATCAGAAATCAAGTGCAAGGAAAGGCTTTCTCACTGGAGTTTTGAGTGGAACAGGTGCATGAGCCCTGAAATCTGTGGCTCTTGGAGGCTTATCAGCACCAAAAACAGCTGTGTGTGGCACCCTTGCATTACCTATCCCAGCCACGTACAAAGTGGACTGGAGCCATTTTCTTTCTTCTTTTTGTAACAGACAGAAAGTATTTGAGAAACACATAAAAAGTCATCCATGTGTGAATATTTCCACTTCCCAGAGAAGTGGAAAGAGATCACCGGGCTAGGGTTGGGGTAGAACATCTCTAAGATCTCTTAGCTAAAAAATACCCATTAGGGGCACCTGGGTGACTCAGGTGCTTGGGCATTTGACTCATGATTTCGCCTCAAATCACGATCTTGCAGGTCACGAGATTGAGCCCTGCATCGGGCTCCACGCTGACAGTGCGGAGCCTGCTTGGGATTCTCTGTCTCCTCTCTCTGCCCCTCCCCCGTTCATGCGCTGGCTCGCTCTTTCTCTCTCTGAAAAATAGATAAACTTAAAAAAAATAGAAAGTACCAATTATTGTAACTACTGGCTTACAGTCAGGGTTCTCCAGAGAAACAGAACCAACAAGATTATAAATGAAGACAGATTTATTATAAAAAATTAGCTCACATGATTAGAGAGGCTGAGAAATCCCCAGATCTGCAGTCAGCAAGCTGGAGACCCAGGAGGGCAGTGCTGTGGTTCCAGTACGAGGACCAGGAAAGCTGATGCTCCAGATCCCAAGTCTGAGCCCTTGTCCAAAGGCAGGAGGAGACTGGTGCCCCAGCTCAAAGACAGTCAGGCACTGAGAGAATCCTTTCTCACTCAGCCCCTTCTTCTATTCAGGCCTTTAATGGACTGGGTGAGGCCCACCCACACTGGAAAGGGCCATTTCTTTTACCGGGTCCACTGACACAAACGTTCATCTCATCCAGAAACACCCTCACGGGCACAGACTCAGGTTGAACCGAACGTCCGGGCACTCCGTACGTGACGTTAACCCCCACAACTAAGACAGCGGCGATGACTCAGGAGAGACCCTTCCTTCTACTCCTTCTGCTTCCCTGTGAAGGAATTTCCATGCAACCAAAAGTCCCTGCCTCTCTGTCTCTCACGCTCCCAGTCAGAGGAGACAGGAGAGGAGAATTAATGGACTACTGGGTGTGGAAGGAGGAACCAGGTGGGCGGGACTCTGTCCCGCACGCACCCTCTTGCTCTAGCGTGGCCATGCACCGTCCTCAGCTCTCAGTCCCACGGAAAGGTTTGGGGGAACTAGCCCACCTCAAGACGTCCCTAGAACACAAGCATACAGTGCATTTGCTGGGAACCAAGAGAAACAGATGACAGATTTCCAGAAAGAGAGTGATACCTGGAGCAGGTGGTGGCTCTGTGGGGGTTTGCCTCACGTGGCTTGAACCGTATTAGCCGGCTCTGGCCGCAGGGCCTCAGCCAGTGCCAGCCGTGCGAGCCTCAGCAGCCTCGCCTTGACTGTTCCAGCTCTAGCGTGTGAGAGGCGGCACACGGCTCGTCAAATACGCGACATAGGCTCCCGTTGGCCCGGTGTCAGGGTTTAAGACCGAGGACAGGGAAGGCAGCCGACTAGCCCCAGGGATTGTGTCATGGGTTGAACCGTGTCCACCAAAAAGACGTGTTGAAGTCCCAGGCCCCATTACTTAGGAATGTGACCTTATTTGGAGACAGGGTCCTTGAAGATGTAGGTGGTTAAGATGAGATCATACTGAAGTGGGGTGGGGGCCCCCAATCCTTACAGAAGAGGAGAGACACAGACCTACAAGAAGAAGGCAACGTGATGAAGAGGCAGGTTGTGGCCAAGGAACACCAAAGAGCCAGGAAGGATTCTTCCCTGAGGTTTCAGAGGGAATGAAACCTTGATCTCCGACTTCTAAACTTCAGGCCTGTGACAGCACGGATGCCTTTTGTTTTCAGCCACCCAGGTGGTGGTACTTTGTTATGGCAGCCCCAGAAAACGAATATAGACTGATGCAACACCAATTCTCTGACCACTCTGGACAAACACTAAGCCACAAAAGTTCCTTACGATGCCATCAGATGCAATTCAAGGAAAATCAGCCTTTTTCTAAATATGCTAGGATAAGGTCCTGGGGCCTCAGTTAGGACCCGGTGCTTCTCTGGCCCTCGGCAGGGGGTGTAGCCAGCACTATCGAGCTGGGCAGAGGCTTCAAGAACATCAGAATTCACCGATGCAGTAACCACTGTCTTTCCTCCACTCCCGGCTTCTGTGTGGGACTATTTACAGCCTTGGTCTACTTCGACAGACATGATTCCGTAAATTATTATGGGTAGTGGCAACTGCTCATTAAGCATTTTCCATATTCCAGGCAGTGATTTAGCAATCTTTATATAGATTATATTCTGACGCTTCCAAGAACTTACGAGATAAGCATTTTTACCTTCGTTTTTTGCAATGAGAGACAGAGCTATGTACAGGTCCAATAAATCATGGAGCCCAATTCTGAGGCCAGGACTCTCTGAGTCTGAAGGCCCAGCTCAGTGCTAAAGACATTTCTGGACTCAAAGAGCCAAATAAATTCCACGATTTGGAATTTTAAGAATAAACCACAGTGCCAGAGATGACCAAGAACAAAACAATACAAGCTTTCCTCAAAAATTATTCATCAGAATGTTTCTCGAGACATGAGAGATCCTGAACGATCCAAACACAAAATAACACTCCTTACCAAGAACATCTCACTGAAAGATCATTTTCCGATTCTGCCAGGGAAATCCAGACCAGGCATGGAAGTCAAACTCGGGTTTGACTCAGCCTGATTATATTTTAAGTGGAAGTATAGTGCCAGAGGATTTTTTTAAGTTTATTTATTTATTTATTGAGAGAGAGAGAGAGAGAGAGAGAGAGAGAATGTGAGTGGGGGAGGGGGCAAAGAGAGAGGGAGAGAGAGAATCTCGAGTAGGCTCTGCACTGTCAGCATAGAGCCCAACATGGGGCTCAAGCCCATGAACCATGAGATCATGACCTCAGCAGAAATCAAGAGGCAGATGCTCAACCGACTGAGCCACCCAGTGCCCCCTGAAGATTGTTTTATTTTAAGTCTATTTCCTAGTATCACAAAATGTTGGAATATCACTTTCCACAAACACTGTAGAAATGCTGTTTCTGGAAACTATGAACAGGAAGCTATGATGTGCAGACTGATGACTTACAAGGGCCAGGTATACAAACCACCTGCCAAACCTCTGGGGTTTTGCAACAGGTCCTCATTGCCCTCGGGACAGTCTGAAGTCAGCCCGACTTGGGAAACACGGCGTTCCCCCGAACGCACCACCGACTCAGGACGTGCAACGCTGAAATTACACACTCACTCCGCAACGAGGCTTTCTAAACTTCAGGGTGCACATGCATCACCCGGATAACTTGTTCAAGTGCAGATCTGGCAGGTCCGGGGCAGGGAGGGGGGCGGGGCCTGAAATGCTGCATCTCCAACAAGTTCCGGGAGATGCGATGCTGCTGATGCTGGATCCCACTTTGAGTAGACGCTTCCTTCCACTTCCCGCTGGCTGACTCTCATCATGCAAAGCCTGGATCAAACATGAGTTCCTCTGGGAAGCCTCCCCTAGATCTGCTTCCTCATGCTTCCTCTGGGCCCCCTGTGCTTTTTAAGTGATGCATCAAACAGAGTTACAGTTCGCCTTCATCTGTTGGTCTATGCCATAGATCGCACTTCTGGAGGGCAAGGATCGACTTGTGCAGATCTACTGCGTCGTCTTGTCCTTAACACCTTAACACTCTGCACAGTGACTTCGCGGAGCTGGTGGTAAACTGGGTTAGCTGAATGAATGAAGCCGACTTAACGAGCTATGGTAGCAGGATCCTCGTTTACACTGTTCTCCATATTCAAAGAGCGTCGGTTTATCTCCAGTCCTTCAGTCCTTGGTGTTGTGACTGGTTCAGTCTCGTTGACCCGCACTCGCTTTAAAGACTCTTTTTGAATACATGTCACCGCGTGCGGGCTGCGATTTCAAATCGTACAGCCCTGCTCAGAAGAAGAGAGTCCAGAGAAAGATGCTTCGGTTCAAGGCACTTCAAAGGCGCGTCATTCTGAACCAATTACGAATGCTCCCAGCCTCCTGCTTCTAAAACGGTGGCAATAATAATAGCACCTGCCTCATCAGTGTCGCAGTTAAATGAGTTCAAGTATGCAACGCACTTAGAACCACGCCTGGCACACAATAAGCACTGAGAGTGGTCACCCGCTATGCTCGTTTATGCCCTTCAGTATTTCTGAAGACATGCGCCTTCCTCCTGAAAAAATTGGTTCCAGCATTCCTGTCGCTCTGCTTTCCCTAGGTCAGCTGTTAAATGACACTGTCGTCTATCACGGCCTTATGCTTTCTTTGGCATGCTTCCAGCTTCGCCTTCTTACATAACTTTAAATAACATGCCTTTGTGCAGTTTTCTGCTTTTTCATTTTCCTCCATCCCGGCTCGTTTGCAATGCTCCCCCTACGGATGCCGCTCCTGAAGATCTGATACGACTTTCCCCTTGATTGCTGCGCCCGTCTTTATCCCTTTGATACGGGCTTTGGAATCTGAGCTCCTAAGAGACCCCTTCACTCTGGTTCCGATTTCTGCTCATGGGAGATGGTGTCAATTACACAGTCCGAGTTTCATTTTTAATTTTTTTTTATTTTACAAGCTTTCCCATCGTTATTTTTTTCTGATTTCTGAAATATAAAACCTTCAGGAAAGAGTACCTACATTTATCAGATGTTCTTTTATTAGCAAAATGAGAATCAGAACACTTGAGGAGCTGAGAGAGCATTCACACATACATCTCTTCTCTCCGCCAAGATAGAAGGCTGCATCATCCATGCATTCAATACTTGCAAAAATGAACCACTTCTTCTTTCTCCTTTTACCAGAATGAAAATGCACCACTTCTAACTTAAAATCTGTGGCTCTCTGATTCTATGACTTCTATTGTATTTCTCCCAATTCTTTCTATCAGATCTCTTACTTTTGAGAAGCTAAAAGCATGTTTAATTCTACCAAACGTAAAGGCAACGGAACCCAAAATCATAAAGGCTGTATGTACTGCAGGATTCCAATCAGTAGCCAAACAGTCAAACAGAAGGTTTTGAACCGAACTTCAAAAGACTCGGAAACGAATGGACATGGTTTGAGTTAAAGAAAACATTTACAGCCTACATATTAATTTTTAAATGATTCCTTGTTTGAATCTATTTTTTCTAACATTTGCCAACCACAAATTGGCCCCTGTCACTGTGAGCAAGAAGTCTTCCACGGCTAACGCAACCAGAGAGCACTTAATTGTAAAATGCAGGGATGACAAATAAATACTGACAAGATGTTACAGGAGAGCAGCCATTATCGGGGCCTTTAGCGGACTCTTGCAAAATTGCTACACCCCGGTTCTCAGCAGTCACAGATTACAAGAGCAAAGCAGTTGCTCCCATTCAGCCTAAGAAATCCAGCACGTGTGGTGGTGGGTGTTTCTCTACCATGAGGAGAGCCCAGGGCCCCCAAGAGGGGCACAGAGGGAAGATGTAATACGTGCTAAGGTGAGACACTGTGTTCTAGGAATCTAGGCAGGGTGCTTCTCAATCTATGAGCTGGAAAAGACCAGTAGTTTTTTTTTTTTTCAAATTTCCAACTCACACGAATGCTAAAATGCAACAGAAATGGAGGGAAAAATAAAAGTTAAAAAAAAAAAAAAAAACAACAGACACAAAATACTAGCCCATGCTCACCCCCTTTGGATGCTGTAGCACATCAAATTGTTGGAAGGACCTTAATCACTCTCGATTTCTGCATGACCGTGAGATAGACACAATTCACAGACTATCCCTGACCTCCTGTTATCACTCCTCTATCATAAGCTACTAGAAAAGTGCGGCAGAAAATGAGCCTGAACCCTACGCGTCCCAAGTACTGTTATTTCTGACCCTACGCACAACTGACTTCTCATGGGCTTCCCTCACTGTCCACTGTCAGGGTCACACAGGAGCCACAGCAGATCTGTCCCTGCTCCAAGTCCTCAGGGGCTCCTCCTCACTCTTAGGATAAACCCATAACATGTATGTGGTTTAGAAGGCCCTAGAAAAACTGGCCCTGCCTAATGGCCCCACTGGCATCATCTTTCCTCTGTCATTATGATGCAAATACACACAAGCCTTTGTTCAGAGAAGCCCTAAGCTCCCTCCAGGTCCAGCGCTTTCCCACACATTCATCCCTCTCCATGGAATCCTCTCCCACTACCCATCTTCCTTATTGATTACAAATAGCTGCATATACACCAACATTCGCACATGAAATGGTGACATCCATGCTCCCCACCTCAAATGTGAGTGGTTCTGCGATGGTGTGACTAATACAATAATACATTATTCCATGCTAATTTCTGAACCCAAGCCTCAAGAAACTGGCAGCTTCCACTTCTGGTCTCTTGAAAACCTCTTTCTAGAACCCTGAGGAACCATGTAAGGGGTCCGGTTACCCTGAAACTGTCCTGCCAAAAAGGTCACCTGGAGGCTCTCCAATCGACAGTCCAGCCCTTGTTGGCAAGGGGCAGGCACACAGTGTTGACCTTCTAGACCAGCCTCTCCACCAGCAGAATACCACCACTGACCTCAATCCACGCCATATGGAGCAGAAGAATTATAGCCAACCCCCACCCAAATTTCTCTTCGGAAAAAAAAAATTGTGAGATATAATAAAATGGTGATTGTTTTAAGTAAGTCAACATCAAAGGCAGAAAAGCGGCTTCCCCAAAGATGTCCATGTTCTAACCCCCAGAAACTTGGACCTGTGACTCCATGGTTAAAAGGCACTTTGCAGATGGGATTACGTTAAAGATCTTGAGATGCATCTTGAGATGGATGAAGTTAAAGATCTTGAGATCCTGAAATATCTGGGTGGGCCCAAAGTAAGCCTTACAAGAGGGAAGCGGAAGGATCAGGGTCAGAGAGACAGATTTGAAAATGTTATGGTTTTGGCTTTGATGATGAAGAGACCATGAACCAAGACGGAAAAAGTAAAGAATGGATTCCCCCTAGAGCCTCCAGAAGAAACACGGCCCTGCCAACACCGCATATTTAGTCCTCGGAGACTTATTTTAGAGCTTCCGACCTTCGGAACTGTAAGATAATAGATTTGTGTTACATTAAGCTTCTACATTACTGGTAATTTGTTATAGCAGCAACAGGAAATTAATTCATTGTTGTCGAGTAATTTGTTATACAATGATAGATGAGGATTCCACTCTCCCCACCATCATGCCTCCTGACATATGAATGTTCACCCAGATATTTACCTTGCTAATTCCCATTCATCTTCAGACCTCAGCTTCAATTTTCATTTCTATGCACGTACTGAATAATGCATTCTTAGAACGTTATTTATTTTTATGTTTCTATAATATCTGTCTCTTCATAAGATAAGAGCCTCGGTGTCTGGCTCACCAAGGAGTCCCCACATTCCCCAAGCACAATACCTGGCACTCAGTAATTTTTGATGAGTGAAAATATCACTTGGTAAATGAATATAGAATGAATCGGAATATATGCCATGTATTGGAAACATATTCTATAAATGTACAGAGAAGAGAAAAATTGTGTTGGAAGTACATTCAACTGAAAAAAGTTTTAAGAATGGGAAAGTCTTTTAAAATTGATTATAAAGAACATCATGAAAGCAAGAAATTGCTGCACAGAACGGTGCTGAATGCATATTGGAGTATCTGTGATAAGAAACAGCAAGGTCAATTTTTATCCATAAATCTTAATCAGTTGTGGAAAATTGGAATTATTGAATTGTTGGTCGTATCACATTCAACAAAGTTCAAAAAAAAACTAGTGAAAGACATTTTCAGCTCTTAAAAAAGAAAAAAAAAAGAACCAACTTGAATTTTCTAAAAATTACCTCTTCAACACGGGAAGTTACGCACTATTGGAAAACACAAAATAAAAATAATCTATAATTCCATCACTCAGTGATAACCATTCGTAACATCTGGAAACATGTCCCCTCAGTTTTTTTCCTCTTCAAATGTAATCTTATTTGTGGGATTCTATAGGAAATTCTGCTTTATACTATACATTTTTCATAAATAGTTTCCCATATGAAACACTATTTGTGAAGCTGTTTTTGATACCTAAACAGATCTTTGACATATAGATGACTCAATGAAATACTTTACCAATATTTTTACAGCACAAATAGTAAGAAGCATATATCTACAATAAAAATTCAGACTTTTAAGGTGAATTCCTAGTGTGAAACTTTTACATCAAAGTGTGTACACATATTTTAACGCTCTTGATTGACAAGTATTCGCATTTCCCGGTTATAAGGATAAGAGTAAGCTTGTGAAATAAAATATCCCACCTGAAAATTAACAACACACATTAACACATCAACAGCTTCGAGAAGTTCAGCAATAAAAAAGAGACCTGTGTTGAACTTTGCTTAATGAAAAGACAAACATATTTGACAATGGAAAGATCTTTCTCTACCCACTAGAGCGTGTACGACCCCACGCGAGCGCCGGTGGCCTTCGTTAGCTTTATGACAACTTCTGTTTTCATGCTCTGCAAGGTTCTTCTACCTTGAGATCGTAAAACCATGCATCTAGGTTTAATTTGAACACTTAAATCTTTCATCCATACAGAATTTATTTTGGCATCAGGAACACATTAGGTTGCCCGTGTTCCTTTTCTTTAAAATGAGAAGCCGATTTTCCTGTTAGGATGTACTGACAAGGCTTATCCCCTTTATTAATTTATAATGCCATCTTTCTCATACCTTAAATTCCCATATAACTAAGTCTACCCTGAACTCTCAGTTCCATTACACCAAGCTCTACCACACCACACTTCTTAAATGTTTGTAAATGCCCAATATATTTTCATGACACGAAGGAAATGTTACTCTCATTACTCGTTTCCAAAATTTTCCTGGATATCCTCATGTGTACATGTATTCACTCAGCAGATGGGTTCAACATACTAAGTAATTCAACATACATACTGTCATATACATGTAATGGAGTTGAATTCAACGTCCACATATGGCAGGTACTTATAGATGCTGGATTCATTCTTCCAGGTAAAGAAAACACAGTTGGGTCACGTTTCAAAATGAAAATCTTATTTAGAATTATGCTGAATTTATGTAAGCGTGATTTTTCCATACAAACATCTTCCTGTCCCTGAGCAAGGTAGGATATGGAAGTCACAGATAGTGGTTGTGGGTAAACTGATGACACTAAACCAGCTAATATGCACATGGACTCACACTGCGTATAATTTTTAAATCTCATCTTCATAACCAAGACTGAAGTAGAGAACGTGATTATTACTGGTTTACAGAGAAGAAAATTAAGGCTAAGCAACTTAGGTCACCCATAAATGGGGAGTAAAAAAAAGTGACAAAATTTTTATCTCACGGCTTTTTCCCCCCCTCTCATTCATATTAAATGAAGAGTTCAATCGCCTACCGCATTTTCCAAATATATCCATTACCAGAATTTAGCTCTTTCTAAATCTCTGAAATTGGAATGAAACAATTTCCTAATCTCTGTACTGACCAGTTCCAACCCAGCTAAACAAAACATGAACTTTACAGTTTCCCACCTTCTGTGAAATAGAATATAGCTTGCAGAAGATAATCTGAGGTCAAGGTTGGCTCTAGGATAATTCTTTTAAAAAAGGGAAAGAACAATATTATTTTCTCCTTTAGGAATGTTTTTCCTAACATTTCTTTATAACAAATCAGTGAACCCACCCCCACCCAAAAAAACCCCGGACACATTTATTAACTGGCCAACTCAGCCATATTCTGTGCCAATAAAATGAAACTTACTTCTCCAATTTCATCAGTTAAAAAACCACAGGCTCTAATTTGATACCTTGAGATATCGGGGAGTGAAGAATTGAAATAATTCAACGTATCAAGGTTAAAAAAGATTAAAAAGGGATTTAATAAAATTTAATTGGTTAGGGGGTAAAGAATATTTTTCCTCTGCCCTTGAAATTGCGGTACGGAGGCTGAACAGCTCTAGAATTCTGTATTTCTATGTTTGTCCCATTTGGTGAACTAAAATGTTAAAAAAAACTTCCTGATAGAAACTGGTTATTTATAGAGCTAATATTCAATAGACAACAAACCTTGCCTGTTTGTTGGTTTAAAAATGTTGAAACAAGTGAAAACACAGAAACCAGAAATATCTTCTGTTTCATCCTCCTTCTGGAATGTCTATTCTGCTTAAAGAAGTTGTTTGTTTCCTTAACACAAAAGGCAACTAAAAGCCAATGGATGGTAAACATTCCTATGATGTGCCTCAAGTTTTCCTAAGAAACAGCATTATTCTTTTTTCTAAAAAGTAACCGTACCTCTCAAAATTACCTTGGATTTGCACAGCTTTTGATGTCATGGTCTTTATGACTACGGTTGGAAAAACTAATCAAGAGGGCTATTCCTTCTTAGATTCTGCATAAGAACCCACTCATTCATTTAATAAACATTTCTCAAATACTTATTGTATGGAAGTCTCTGTGGTAGCCACGGAGCACACGAAGGGGGATAAAACTCAATTCCTTCCTCAGAGGAGTTCAAGCCATTGTAGGAATGACCCTATAGAGCTACCAACTGAAAACATACACAAAACTCTCACGCGATGGCTATCTTGATTGAGCCGTATGTGGCCTATTACTTGTCACTGCTATGGATCAGGCAGGTCTGGGCATATTTGAAGATTTGATGGGGAGGGCCCAACAGAAGTCATATCTTTGACTGCTGAATAGTAGAAAGTCTTAGTGGCAAATGAAATTTCATACTATGAGGACCTAAGCACGGTGCAGGAATTTAGAGCATAAAATATTATAAATTGACAAAATCGATGTGTACTAGAAGCTTAAAAATACATGTTGTCCAGTTCTAACTTTATTAAAAGTGAGCCCACAGCAGAGGAGCCCTTTGCTTTACTCCCAGATTTACATCTTGAGTGTCTTTCGCCATTAAAAACAAAAGACCCATTGGTCATGACTGATTCTGTATCTTAGGCAAGAACAACAACAACAACAGAAACTGGGCCTGTACCATTCCTCATGGCCAGAAAGCAAGGGTGGTCTTACAGCCTGAAGGACAGTGCTGGAAGGACAAAGGAGACGCTTAAAGGTTTCCCATAGGAGAAGCTATAAAAAAAAAAATCAAACATCAAGCAGAGAGTAGTAATTATTAATAATTGGAATAATGTGAGCTCATAATCGGACTTAAAAGAGAAAAGTTAATTATCAACTGTGTAAGTAAATATGTTACATAAAATAGCATTATCCACAACAGAATATAAGCATAACAGAATGCTTAAATGTGTACAAATTATATTAGTAAGGGAGTATTACTTGATAGATTCTTCATCAGTGGGCATTTGCCATATCTGCATAAGTCAAGGGACTACAAGAAAGGCCAGTCTCACAATTAAGCCCTCCACTGATTTCTATAGAAAATCCACTCCCTCCGAGCACTGTGTGAGTTTGGCAAAGCCCCACCATCCCTCCTTCCCATCCATCTCCTCTTTGATCTGCCAGATACCCACCGTGTCCCCTTCCTCTGCAGCTCAAAATCTCTCCACCGTGCAGGGAAATCTGGTTTTCTGAAGCCCACATCAGGAAATTCACATGTTCAAACACATACAGTTATTTGGACGAACAAGTGTCCTTCGGGATAGCAGGCAGCCCACCCCACCTGGGAAGGTGGTAGTGGTGAGAAGAAGTGTCCTAGTCACATTTATAATTATAAGCTATATTACTATCTGCTTCCCACACACTGCACTCCTTCTAACAATTCCTCAATCACCTCTTAATGATCACAAACAATACCTAAGCTACTTGTATATCATTCCCTCCAAAATGGGGATTTTCTACGTTTTATAAATATGTAGGCTATAAAGGAACACACTTTACAGCTAAAGTGCTTTTCTCTCATTATTTGTTAATCAGCCTAACAGCCTTGGGAAGCCTGGGACTTCCTGAGGAAGTTAGTTTATCCTCAGGAAGTTATTTCCTAGTCAAAGAGGAAATAAACAGACGTGTTAACCTGATCTTTAAGGTCTGTGTCCAGGACTGCGAAAGGCAAATATTTCCAATGTCGGGTTATTCTTTCTGAAACGTTGCTCCCCACCCCCTTCCATATGCCCTTTTTGGCCTCACACGAGCCCAGAAGTCAGCCTTGTAGTGTAAAACCCTCCAAAGAGCCCAAAGAAAAGTGGTGGGTACAAAATGTCATAGAACGGTGGCCTATTTGTCATTGACACTTCCAATCATACGGTATCCATCGAAAACCTAGTACAAAGAACGTGCAGCCACCCCGTAAATAACTATTTTAGTGAAAGACTGGATGGTCAAAGCACTTTGGGAACATACTCAATGTTGTCAGGGAGGGGGCTCTTTAGAACAAGCCCCATTTTTTCCCCACGTGAACCCAGATGGCTTTCTTCCAACTCCCGACTGCGTTACACGCTATGCGATATGTTCCTCTCCACCCTTCTACCTTCTTGTCCACGCAGGAGAAGCCAAATCCCCAGCTGCCATGACACATTTCCCAGTTACTCCAACCCATGCCTCTCTCCCTTCCTCCCCAACGACAGCACGTTTCAGGCCACTTCTCAGGACACAATCCTACACCACCTACACCAATTACGATTGAACTGATGCACAGTGTTTATCCCACCAGTAATCGCTAAGGTTCAGGCAGCAGTGGGTCTCGCCATAAAATCAAATTCCTCCAGGAGCCAAAGACGTAACAGCAATACTTTGGAAGACGCCTGTTTAAGGCAATAGAGAATGAAGGGAATTCAGTAGCTGCAGGGTAGATGCCCCACCCGAATCCATTAAATGAAACCCAAAATTAGTTTTGAAAGTTCTTCAGGGAGAAGCAAACACATCCGAGGGTAGGGATCATTCTCTGTGCCACCAACTTGTGACTGACACACATTTTGAATTCTCCCCCTAAGTGCCTAAACAAATGTATTTAAACCTAGATTACATCCTTTAATAAATTCCCTTTGAACTAAATAACTGAGATTACAGATAAGAGAATTTAGATACGATCCAAGCCGTCATTGCAAATACACTTAGTTGTATTCAGATGAGCCAGAATGTCTATGACTGAAACATATCGATTATGTATTGAGTTTTGTTTGGTTTGGGTTTTTTTGCAAATGACAGAATGTAGGTGACAGAAAAACACAGAATAATTTTACACATGGGATTAGAATGCTAAAGATCTAACGTTTCCTCTCCTAACTCTACATAAAGGCACTGGCAGACTCTGGATGTCTCAATTGAGTATTACTTTAAGATGTCCTTAAACACACACACACACACACACACACACACACACACACACACAGAAACCTAATTTCCTTTTGAGACTATTAAATGACATTTTTGCCATTCTGGATGATTCATTTTGGAAGATAATTCCCTTAAGAAATTAAACTTAGTTCTTGAGTCTGAGATGGTATTTAGGATTTCATTGTACATTTTTAGGCTTACATAACAATTTGATGGATACCAAGCTGATGAGTTTTCCACTGCTTAAACTTATCCTCAAGTGCAAATTTGACTTCTTTATTAAATCGGGCACACTGAATCTATAATATGCTCAAATCACCCAGTGTAATGGGTGCAGTTTTTCAAAAGTCACCTACCTTATGAGTAGACAGTAGTTATTAAACAATGGAGGAAACTTGGTCATGAAACAGTGAGTTGCTAATTTAATTACCCAAACACATTAAACTTCAACGGCTAAAGCCCTGTCAGGTGTACCTAAATGATTCTGAAATTTTCAGAAGTAGTTAGGTTTGAAATTTAATTTTTAAAGGCAAAACAAATCCTCATAATAATGAGTCATCACCTTCTTCATACATGGAGTAAAAGCTACTAATACCACATTTCTCATTTTGGAATCTCTCCCTCCCGTAAGGTCCCCCAACCACCCTCCCAGTTTGAAGACGTGTCATTTTAGAACTATTTTGAAAGAGACTTTTTCTACGCCATTTTCTTTCCCCACTTCTTTATTCTTTATTCCTCTTCCTGCATTATATGTTTTTATTTTCTCTTGTGTCATGGATGGAGTTTCATTTGATTATGCCGGCTTCAAGGCATAACTCCAGTCTTCCGAGGCACATGCTCTAAGATTGGTATCTTTCACCTGTGTATATTTCCAATTAAGGACTACATGGCTCAGTTTTAAAGTAACAAGAAGCAACGTGACTAGTCAGTGCTTTTACATTATATGCACTGCAGATCCTATCCCATCCTCAAGAGTGACGTGACAATGAAGCAGTTGAATAATGATGTTCATGAAGGCAGCTGTTCATCATGAAGTAATATGGGTCCCAACAATGTTTGCTGAATTTGTTGGATGGGCAAAAAGGCTTTTAGGGAAATGGAATCTACCTTGAACTAAAAGCATCATCTTTCGGGGCGCCTGGGTGGCGCAGTCGGTTAAGCGTCCGACTTCAGCCAGGTCACGATCTCACGGTCCGTGAGTTCGAGCCCCGCGTCAGGCTCTGGGCTGATGGCTCGGAGCCTGGAGCCTGTTTCCGATTCTGTGTCTCCCTCTCTCTCTGCCCCTCCCCCGTTCATGCTCTGTCTCTCTCTGTCCCAAAAATAAATAAAAAACGTTGAAAAAAAAAAAAATTAAAAAAAAAAAAAAAAAAAAAGCATCATCTTTCTCTTTCTCAGTGACTCCTGTGAATTTTGTTTGAGAGGTACACTCAAGTAGAAAGAAGATGATATAAGGAAGACAAAGAGAATAAAACAAAGCCAGATTCCTGGGCATTTTCAAACTAACTCCACTTAGCACTGGTCTCATTTGGGCACTGAAAACATGTTAACCCATGACTGTGTAAATAAACTGGTGACTTTAGGTACCGTGGAAAGAAGAGCACCACAAATCCTTGATATATCAACTCATTTCACGCACAGCTCAAATGAAACATTTTAAAATTCATTTCCTTCAGGGAGTTAATTAAACGGGCAACTTCACAAAACGATACTAGGTAAATTTTTTTTGAAACGCTATTTTATAACCAGGAAGTAACTTAAAGGTAGTGTTTCCATCTCCAGGTGAGAAGCCAACCTACACAAGTAGCTTGAGATCCTTTTACCCCTTCAAGGAGGTCCTCTCCTCCTACTGGAAGTACTCGTCTATGTGAACTCCATCTTTCTCAAACTCTTTTGAACAGCCTGCCTCAGCTCTGCCACCAGCTCGAGATAGGTAGAGGACAAGAGACGCACAAAACAGAATTAAATAGCTTCACGCTTAGAAGGCAGCAACTTTTTTAAAGGTTAGGCTTTTTCCTGATTTGACCATCTCTCACCAAAACAATACCGGGTCAAACTCCTGCTCCACAATTTATTAGGTGTGTAATATTGAGCAAATCTCTTTATCTCTCTGTGCCGCAGGGATTTCTTTGTAAAACGAGTGTATCAGATCAGAAAACTGCCAAAGCTTTGTAGCTCTAAAAATCCTATGATGCCATATTTGGCTGGCTTGATAACGACATTTATAAGCCATCGCACCTATAAATTGTGTTGTCAGTGAGTTCAATATCTGAACTTGAATATCTTTAGAGAGCAGCTGGAGGAAGCTGTCTCTTCCTCAGCCAATTACATTTGGCCTTTGAACTAAACTGTGTCACCTTCCTCCAGCTCAAGAGATGTCTGAGTTGTTGAGAGGCCGCCATTAAAGCCACACAGTCATAACCCTGTTCTGGGAAAGAAGCCCCAGCTCAGCTTCCTATTCCTAGGAAGCTTCTTCACGATCCATGTGTGCTATTCCAGCCATGGGCTGGACGTGACTTTCATAGCTGAAAGTCAAAGGCCATTGCTTCCAGTACAAAAGAGAACACCCGGGGATGAGAAAGACTGGAGGAAAAAAAAAGTATAAGAGAAAGAATAGCAACACAACTGGAAAGAATTAAGCTGTGGCTTACGAAGCTGGAATGCAGATTTTGTTGGGAAAAATGGAACGTTTCCAGCTTTCTACACTTGAACCCAAACCCCCGACAGTGTCAGGAAATCGGGAACTTAAACTGTCACATGAAATATAATGGGCTTTAAAGAAGGCCTATACCATTTATCAAGGAGAAAACACTGCAGGCTGCCAATTCCTTAATAGGGGTGTGGCTTTAGAATCACAAAATTAAAATGCACGAAGCTTTCGCCAGAGATTTTGGAACGGAAGGCTACCACTTAGGTAAAAAATACCACTGTCTGTGGGATTGAAACCAAATTGTATCACCATCTGTGCCCATCATGCATAGGAGAGGAGCCTTATGACCCAAAGTGAAAGAGTGGGAACAACAGATAGACAGCAAGGACATAAAGTCCTTACACTGATTAGAGTCAGTAAATGTGACCGATGTCTCAACCATTAGGCTTGGTGGCTCAAAACATAAATCGAAGCTAAAGTTAGAGACTCTTCGGGAAAAGCCTAAAAAAAAAAAAAAAAAAAAGGTTTTGAGAAACGTGTGGGTCTATCATCTCTCATGTCTTGCAGAACTTTCCAGGAGAGTATGTTCTCTGAGGAGTCCACTCTGACCAGACACCACGCTCTGGGCTGTGAACACTATTCGTCCAGGGACTCCTCATGATGCTTTCAGGGCTGTTCTGGCCCCAAGGCCAGAGCATCTCAGGAGAAGCTTTCGGCCAGCGGCCCTGCACTTTGGATGGCCAAGACCCATGCTCCTAAGGGGTCTTCTCAGTCCTGTTCGGGACTTCTTCCCGGAGGTGGGGGGCAGCATTTTTCAAAGAATAGTTCGTGACGATTTAGATGGCAGTCTTCAGGTCACGCAGAAGCCACAACTCCCAACTCCCCTGTCATGTGTATGCTTCAGTGAGTTTTAGTAATGTACTGTGCTGTGCAACTTGCACCACGATCCGATTTTAGAACCCCGTCATCTCCCTAGTAAGTCCCTCGTGTCTGTCACAGTCAGTGACTATCTCTACCACCAGCCCCAGGGAAGCGCATGTTATGTGAGTGCCCTTCCCTCTCCTCAGCTCCCATGTTCTCAGTTCATGTGCCAACAGGCATCGCATGGGTTACCTACACGCTTCCCAGTAGGAGACGATGACTCTGCCGTCCACCAACCGGTGGAGGCTGGGCACAAAGGCGCCTGTGCGTGCACACGCTCCACGCTGGCCGGGAAATTGACGTGATACCTTCCCCATCCAGCCCAGCAGGTCGAGGTCCAGCCCTGCTCCAAAAGGCTTCCAACCCAGCTATTACCGGTATGGCCACGGCTTTCAAAGGCTGCAGGAAAACTGGATATGGTCCTTCACCACATACCCCATTTTTATAAATCGCTATCACTCAGACCTTGAAACTGATGATCCTGCCTGTGTTTCTTGAAGAGGATATCGGGAAATTCAGAGGGAAAACAACCTTAAGAGGATCAACCGTGGGAGAAAATGACGATAGTCAAACCGCTTCTGGAAAGCCAGTTACACCACTCACCCAATATTAACAAGACAGGGTAAACACAGTTCTCGAAACGGTGGGAAGAGAAGCAGAGAAGCATTTTTTTAATTGGCTCCTCTGTGGCACATGTAAGAAACTGGCGTCCAGTCTCTGTTTCTTTGCCAGCACACCGCACACCGTGGTCACCAGGTGCTTTCTAGTAGGAGCAAACATGTGTACGACTGGCGAAATCCACTCTGGAGGTCACGGAAGGTGACACCCTAATCCTGAGGGGTGGATCAGGATTCTGTCACCTGCGCTTTGAGAAAATTAGCATTACTGTCGTGCTCCCATCTTGAAAAACCAGGCTGATAGTGAGACCGTTCTGCAGCAAACCTCCCTACGATGCATTTTAATTGTAAATGATACCCATGCCGAATTCATTTTAAAATACGTTTTTGTTTCATTGATTAAAAAACAGTAGCAAAATGGACTCATACATAGAAATACTAAAAAACACTTAATTTTGCAGACATGCAAAAAAAATGGACAGCATCTCTCATAGGGATGGGGTCCAGCCACTTAAGAGCTGGAAAAAACAGTGCTATTAATTTAGCTCCATTGCTAAAAATGATTTCACCTGAACATTGAATTTTCCCATTTTTCTCCTGAATTTACTCTCAGAATGGTAGAAAATGCATTGTGACAAAAATATATAAAACACTGGCTGGGCCTGCATCAAAAGAATCTTCCTAAGGAAAAGGCAGAATAAAATGAAAATTTTAAATCCCTGTGGAGTCGGGGTTTTTTTTGAAGCATAAAAAGCAGACATTTTTAATGCATGAAGCCCCACAGTCCCTTCCCCCAACCCTTTCACCAATGTCCATACAGTTTTGTATTTTCCATTTTTGAAAAGAGAAAAGAGTAATATGAGAACTTAAATCTGGAGACAGAAACACACAGGGATTATCAACGTAAAGTCTTAACTTTCTATCTTCACAGCCACTCAAATTAGCCAAACTATGACTATGACAAAATTAACTGTAATCACGATGGAAAGAAGTGATCACCTTACAAAAACGTACATTTTTGATTACAGAAGACCGTAAATCAGTTACGTTGAAGTGATTTCCACTCGGGCTCCTAAGAACGGAGGCCTCAAAAGCAAATGTCTAGAATCAATTTACTTGACTTGCCCATTACCTTAATTGAATTTCAAGAATGACCTAATGCTCGTATTTGAATTAACAGGCAGAAAATTAAAATTGGATTTCTACCTGGTGCTTCGCTGCTCTGAGAAGAACACCCCACCCTGTTCGCCTCACCATGTTGGTAAAACAACGCTAAGGCATTTATACACCAGGGAATATAACCCGTGATAAAATCTCTTTATACATCAGCCATTTGAAACACAGCAAGTCAAAGAATGCCCAAAGAGGAGACACGCACAGCAGAGACCAGCCATCATCGTTCATGCACACGCTGTCATACAGGAGCAACCAACATCAGGTCAAGGGTACGCTTCCCAATATTGCAAGCAGCTTAAATGAAGCCTCCAAACAAAGCCTGGAAATGTACTCCCACACACCCTGCACACTTCAAGGAAGCAGGCTGCACACCCTGTCATGAACATCAGCCGACACCTCACAGATGTCTTACACTGGACCTGTGTTCAACAATTAATTTAGAAAGAACTCTTCTTCAGAAAGAAAAAAACTCACTTAATTGTGTTTCACATTAAAATAAAAACAACTAATTCCATAACTGAGGCAACCAGCCACTAACTAACTACCACAGGAACAGTCATTTCCACACCCAAGTAATGACACAAAAGCTTCCGGACTACGCAAAGCAATTAATTCCAACATCTGTTACTACATATAGTGAAATTCTGTATCAAGACCATCAGTGGAACGAATCTTTGTCCTGAGAGGCAGGACTTTCCACTTATTCTTTACATAATCAAACAAATCTCTTTTCCTACTTCCAAATATTGGTTAGTTCAAATTCTACAAATCACATGATCGTGACCTTCCGTTGCCAAAATCCTGAATTCCGAGTGTGCCTATTTTGAAAGCTCTTCCAGGAACTTTCAACTACAGCACAAGAATTTGACAATCCTAGTGTTTTCCACACTGAAAAACAGGATCTATAACGTCATGGAGGCTCGCCCAACGTGAACCTATTATATATTCACAAAATAACAGCACTGCCTTAGAATTGAGACACTTAAATCCTATCGAAACCCCTTTATCGGGCAGCAGCAGCAAAGCAGCAAAAAAGAAACTCGAGAAACCCTCCGCCTTCTTCATTTTTAAGAATCTCATACGCTCCCACTCGGGAGAACAGAACTGAGACTCACACATTTTATTTGTCTTCCAAAAATAGCCAGCACTGTGAACACAGGGAGAGAGATAATGAAGACCAGATGCCTACCTTCACTGGTAGCCACATTCTTCTGGGCTTGGGTCGGCGTGTGATCTGTACTTGAACTCACGTCGGATGAGATGCTTGAGCTGCCTTTGCCTAGAGAAAACAGGAATGAGCAGCTTTTGAGTTTTGTGATTTCAGAACCGGACCGTGCCTTCTACTCTGTCCCATACCAAGTCATATCACTTGTTTCCAAGAAAGGAGCCATAATACCAAGTATGGAGTTTATTAGGTTTCCTGCCTTATGCATTAAATATCTGACCCATGTAAGAGTGGAACTAAAGCCCTATTATAATATGGCTTGACTGTAAACTCAGACAAGATTATAAAACATACGATAACGTAATTTCATTTTGGCATGCACGTGAGTAAGTAAGGACATGTGGGAAACACATCCACGGCATTAATTTTTTATTTGCAACTATAAACTATACATTTCCCAGCAAAGGACAAAAGCACATCTAAGAATGAGGCATTACCCAAATAGTAAGAGCCTGCTAGCTCCAAATAGTTGTGGCATCTTTTCTTTTTATGTTTATTTATTTTTGAGAGCAAGAGAGACAGAGCACAAGCGGGGGGAGGGGCAGAGAGAGGGAGACACAGAATCTGCAGAAGACTCCAGGCGCTGAGCTGTCAGCACAGAGCCCAAGGCGGGGCTCGAACTCACCAACTGTGAGATCATGACCTGGGCCGAAGTCAGACGCTTAACCGACTGAGTCACCCAGGCGCCCCTATTCTTCTAACTTTTAAAATAAACATATACATTAATAGTGCTAAACATTCTCAAAATGTCACACGAGAGTCTGAAAATACGAAGCTGACTCACGGCCTCATGAAGGAAGTGCCAGTGACTGGCAGCGAGCAGAATTCTAAGATAACTCGCGTGGTACCTGCTACAGACGGAACGTGTCCGACTGCCCCCCCCCCCCACCGATTCATCTTAAAACCTAACCCCCAATGGGATGGTATTAGGAGATGGGACCTTTCGAAGGGTATTAGATCATGAGGGTGGTGCCCTCATGAATGAGACTAAAAGAGACGCCAGACATCTCCCTTGGTCTTTCCGTGTTATGAAGACACCGGAGAAAGACAGGCATCTGTGAACCAGAAGGGTCTTACCAGACACCTCGATCTTGGGCTTTTCAGCCACCAGGGCTGTAAGAACTAAAGTTCTGTTGTTATAAACCACTAGTCTATGGTATTTTTTAAATAAAGTTTGTTTGTTTGTTTATGTATTTATTTATTTATTTTGAGAGAGAGACAGCAGAAGCAGGAGAGGGACAGAGAGAGAGGGGGGCAGAGAATCCCAAGCAGGCTCCCCACTGTCGGTGCAGAGTCTGATGCGGGGCTCAAACTGATCAACCATGAGACCATGACCTGAGCTGAAATCAAGACTCAGGGCTCCAACCCATGAGCCTTGAGATCATGACCCAAGACAAAATCAAGAGTCGGAAGCTTAATAGACTGAGCCACCCAGGCGCCCCTATGGTATTTTGTTGTAGCAACTTCAACAGGCTAAGTTAGCCGGTGCTCATGGCATGTGCTTAGTAATCTGTTCCCTTGAGCGTGGGTAGAACCTGTAACCTCTAAGCAACAAATATGGTAAATATGAGGGGGTGTTGAAGATGCAATTAAATTCCCCAATCACTTGGCTTTGATCAAAAGGGAGACCATCCTGGGTGGGCCTGGCCTAAATAGGTAAGCTCTTTCCAAGAGTCTAGAGGAAAGAGACCCTGCCCGTTGGCCCCAAAGAAGCAAGCAGCTGTGAGTTCTACCGCTGCAAGGGAAACGAATTCGGCCAACACCTGCATGAGCATGGAAGAGACCCCAAGCCTCAGGGGAGCCACAGCCCTGGCCAATGTCTTGACTACATCTCCGTGACATCCTGAACAAAGCTCCCAGCAGATCCTGGCCCAGAATTCCATCCCCAGGGAACTGTCGGATAATAGATGTATCCTGTGTCCTGCTGCTCTGAAGTTTGTGGTGACTTGTCACACGGCGATAGAAAACTAATATAATGACCATCCAATTCTATCACAAACGCGCTCTTCTCGCTTAGCAAGTTAGGATCAAAACCCTTACATGCAACTGAGAAACACGTTCCCTGCGCAGTGATACGTGCCCTAGTTTCGTGGAGTGCAGTCACATCCAAAAACAGAGTAGAAAGTACAAAGGCACTTCAACTTAGGAGCTTCGGGGATTTGCTTGTGAATGTTGAGAGTACTGGAACAAGCCAAGTTCATGGGTGATATCACCTGAGCAGGGAAGTCAAAAGGCTGTTGTCTCCTTTCAGCACTGCCCGTTGTTCACTGTGACTCCTGACTCTGAAACAAGTCTGTCATTCCAGTTGTCCCGGCCCATTTCCCATCTTCCGCACTCAGAGTTAGCCAAGGTGACGCATAACTCTCCATGAGTTTGTGTCTAGCCCAATTTTGTGGCCTGGCGGTGGTCGCCATTTATCTGCCACGGTCCACCTTTGGACAGGGTTGACACGTTGGATGGGGTGTGTAGTTTGAAGCCTGCCGACCTGCTCTCTGACCTCAGTCAGCCCCTACTCGTTTTTGACCTTGGCCACTCATTTCTCCTCCAGGAGGCTCAGTGTCCACATGTGGTAAGAGAGATGGGTGGACTGATTCCCAGCAGCTTGGATATTCTGTGATCCTAGGAGTCCCTCACAGTGCTCCTTAAACCCGAGCAATGCCAACACTCCCTTTGATACGGCAAAATGCATTATTGCCCACCACTGATGGAGACTTACATTATTTTTAGTATATTGGTATTTAGCAATGCACAAATGGAAAGCTAGAAATAAACTCCATACGCTTTAACCCTGATTCAACAATGAGACCAAAACAAAGTAACAAATTGAACACGAAAACAAGAAAGCCCATAAAATTCAAATTAACGGCATTAATTTCATGTGGTAGATGATGTTATTTTGCAGAGATTAAATTGCCTTTCAAAATGTTAATACAGTACGGGCTGCGAAAGCGAATGTTCTCTGGGTTAGGGCATGTCCGTGCTCCCCCATGGCCCGTGTGAGAGCTCAGGTGAGCACCACTTTCCTCCATCCAGAATCGGGAGTCCTCCCTCCCAGAGCAGGAAGACAGGTCACTGGGCCTTCACTCCGTCTGTTTTACTCATGATCTTTAAGTCTTCTCCTCTTTTATTCTTTATTGGCCCCTAGGCATTGAAATAGAACTCCTATCTTAAAAGATAGGCGTAAACTTGGACAATGAAATCTTGTGGCAGGACTCATCCATAAAGGGGAACCAGGATACAACGATTTATTATTTTAATGCCTGTCATCAAAACGAAAGCCCAAAGCAAAATAAATTCTAGAGGAAATTCTCAGACAGGTCTGAAAACAGAATGCAGACCCCCTCAGGGGACCACAAACTCCAATTTAAGAAATGCCGGTCTATGAAGAATGGGAAGAGGCTAAGAAAACAAGTAATATTATCAATGATATTAATAATAACAGCTATGTATACTGTGCTGTGTAGCCTAATAAATATTTTCTTCATCACATATTGACTGTGCCCTGCGGCTATGTTCTGCAATCACTTTTTCATTACTGCCCTCCCCCCCAAGGAACCTTGTTAGACATTTCTCCCAATTACCCCAAAAGATATTGTAATACCACCAATATGCTATATATGTTATGCCCTGCATATATACCTCTGCTTTTTACATTAAATGGGGTTCTCCCCCCCCCATCAAGAACCATTTTTTGTCCCTTTGAGAATATATGTCCTTTGACAGTAAAACACTGAGTATTTAACGAATTAACTAATTAAGGAAAGCAAGATCATAGAGAAATGCAGTCCATTCTTGTTATTCATGGTAGTTATGTTCTATAAAGCCACCCCAAACCATGCAATGACAAGAGTGGGTCATTGCTTCTAGGGGAAAGACAGGGTTAGCTTTCTGCCAGCTGCTGGACACAACATCTTTGTCCACCCGTCAATACATACCCTTGTTTCATGTGTGTTTCTATTTAAAGACACCTTATACTGTTGATTGGTTCGCACTGAACTTGAGGCCAACAGAGCTATACCTCAAGCTTAAGTGAACCTTATCTAATAATACATGTGAGACACCTCCCAACCTTCTCACACCTAGGAACGTTAGACAGCTCTTCAGCATGACGCTTGAAGGCCACCTTAGATAGTGAAACCACCAAAGAAATGCACACAAATCGAAAAACGTGGTGGTCAATAAGGCTGCAAAAAGGACATTTAGTCACAGCCGAAGAGCCAAAACAAGAAGACAGGCATCACCTTGTTCATCCCCAGCTGGGGACATGCACGTTGGGAGACTCAGATTTTCCTCACTCTGTTCATGTCCGCAAATGACCACGAAAACATGTATTGATTTGGGGGTTACAAATAAATTTCAGCAAGTAGACACATTTCCAAATATGGAATTCACAAATAGTGAGCATCAACTTATATAATCTTGTATTAAATATGGTTTCGCAGCTTTCATGTGGACCGGAGGGAGTAGAGTCTGTAAATGACAAATCTCACATGTGGATTTGTAATTTACTGGTCTGAAGATTCAATAAAAATAACCCAGAAACAGCACTTAGGAAATACTCCACGAATCTTAGAATAAGTTCATATTTTTGGATGCTATTAATATGCTCTTTGTTTCTACCCTGCTTCTGGAAACATAACCATCTCCCCAGTGAGTTCAGGAAAAAGGTGTATGTTTCGGGGTGGGAAACTTATAACAGAAATGTTACAGGAGGAACTCAAGAAGGAATGGAGGAGGTCGTATGTGTCAAAAACAGGAATTGGAAGTATAACAATGTTCTTGCAAGCCAAGCTACGGCCTGAGAAAGATCATCCTACATTTCTTACCTTCAGACAATGTTTGGTTGAATAACTGCTGTCTACACCTTGGCCAAGTTGACACATAAAACTGTCCATCAGTGTCAGACCACAAGAGTTTTAATTCCATATCTACCAGTTCCAAGCAACGTGTCCAGGAGAAAATCTCTCTAATTCTCTAACGTTCATTGTCTTTATCCATAAAGTGGGGATAAATGCAAAAAAAAAAAAAAAAACACTACCCATTTCCTCTATAAATGGGGGATTGTATCCACCCTTCAGTGTTTGGGGACGTTGCTAGGAGGAATAAACGGGATCTGGCTGGTAAAGCATTCGATCATGCCCATGGCTGTCAAGAGCCCACCCTGTGATTGTTTAGTACTGACCCATTTATTACAGCCTAATTTGTATCAGGAAACAGGAAATGAAATTTAAAACACTAATTATTATTACACCATTACATGGATATATAGTAGTAAATAAATATTACACATGCACGTAAATTAAATTATACATACTTTATATAGCTGGCGAAAATCCCTCTGGTATGAGCAAGGCTGATAATTCTGCTATCTGACTGCTTTATGTAACTACGTGAAAGTCTGTGTATTTGATCAACGGCCAAAACCCTCATTAGGGGTTATGAGCATATCAGAACTACGCCTGTTAGACTTGGTAAAGAACCATGTTACGCTTTATTAAATGTCCTCCCAATTGGGCTAAAGGCCCCAAAATGAGGATAGTGGAACCAACAACTAGGTATCAGATACAAATACACACCAAAGCAAGTGAAAACTAACTAGTGTGCTGATGTTGGTCGATGTTATTTGTACCAGATTAACATACATACATGTAATTCTCAATCACAGTATAGCGAAACTAGTCAGCTGATTGATTACCCCGGTCAGTTGGGACACACTGTTAATCCGGGGATGTTAGCAGAAGAAAGTGCTGGTCCTCTATTCCAGCCATGCTGTGAGAGCGTGCCAGGTTTCCACAGTGTTTGAGGAGAAAGACCATGTTCATTAAATGGGAATCCTCTCATAGAGAACGATTTTAAATCTCTTAAAGTTCCCATGCGTAAAACCTGCAAAACTAAGTCTCTTCTCGCTTTTCCTTCCCAGTGCCCAGGCTGATTTTGTAAATGCAGGTATTTAAAACAAGACAGTCAGACATTCCACTGTCATTTATTGATAATACGAGAAGGTAAAGGGTAGAAGAGACCAGATCAATCGATACATGACAAAAAAAAATGAACCAAGGGATCCTACGGTTTTGAACATTCTTAAGAGTCCAAGAAATTACCTGCAAAATTGATTCCTTATATAACTTCCAGATTATATGCATTGAATTCATTCCTGTGGGTTTCAGCCATGGACTTCGGATATGAAATCCACAAACCAGCATGTGGGCCCACGTGGGGGTCTTAGCCCGCTACATTTCCTGTTCCTCTCAGGTACCTTCTTTTCAAGCTGCTGTTGGCACACCCTGAGAGCATGGTTTAAATACTAAATGTCTACACCAAATGAAAGAGAATTCTTTGTAATATCTCAAAATTAGATCACAGGAGTGGTGGGGCATATTTGTATGTTGAACTCACTGTTATTTTCCTGATTGTTACCGTGAGATAATTTCTTATCTTCCTTGATCCACAGTTCAAGGGTCTATACATGCAGAATAATAATATTAGTTACCTCAAAGAATGATCCGGCTTAATCCCCAGCCCAGGTGCATACAGGGTTTGAAAAAGAAACTTGTATCATGAAAGCATATTAGTCCTTTCAGACCACAAGGGAGAGAGAGATTTAACAGAGGAATTCTCCAGAGTCAGAAATCTTGAAGTAGAGGGAAATGAGGGATCGGATCCTGAACTTTCTGCTTTATTTTATTATGAGCAAAAATCAGTCGATGGTGCCCTCTGTATTTGCTTCTCCCCCAGAGAAGACCGCAACAGGGGATGAAGAGGGTAAGAGGAAGAAAGGAAAGGAAGCAGAAGGGCAAACGTGAGTCCCGGTTCTCTTTTCATTTCAAGCCATTTAATGTCCTAAGTAGTATCTTCCTTCCTCCACTTTCCCAAAGCACCTAGCAACTGATCTCAGGGCCACTCAGCAGGATACCGGCCTCTATAACGTGTTGGCGGTCCAGGGCAGGGCTGGAAAACAAGACAGTTAAGTGAACACCTGCTTCACACCCCGGAGGTGTGCCGGTCCCTTCCTGCTGAGACGCTGCCATTCTTACAGGTTTATATTCAGCCTAAGAGAAGCCAAGGACGCTTTTCAGCGTTTTTCTCAATTGCTAAGAGAGGCGACGTCCACCCAAACACAAGATCTGGTTCAGAGTGGGGGCATTCTTTAAGTCCATGAAAAATAGGTACAACATAACATCTGCCAGAAAATGTAACTATTTTTAAGCGTACGATGTAGCAGCATTATTTACCTTCACGATGTTGTACAACCATCACCTACTATTTCCAAAACTGTGCATCACCTGACACAGAAATCCTGCATCCAGGAAGTAGGAAGTCCCCACTCCACCCTCCCCCAGCTGCCGGTAACCTCTGATCTGCTTTCTCTCCCTGTGAGGTAGCCTGTTCTGGATACATTCTCTAAGGGGAATAATATAATATTTGTCCTTTTGTGTCTGGCTTACTTCACTTTTGCAAGGTTCATCCGGGTTTTAGCACGAGTCGGCACGACATTCCTTTTTACGGCTGAATAATACTTCACTGCGCGTATCTACCTATTTATCTATTTCTCTCTTGAGGATGGGCTTTTGTCTACCTACTCTTCCTTGGGCTATTGCTGGTAATGCTGCAATGACAGGGTGCTGGCTTCCACCGCTTGTGGCTTTTGACTCTCAAACTTCTGGTGCATGTTGTTTCCAGCCGAAATCAGATCCTGAGAGCTGTGGCTGGAGCAGGCGAACAAAGTACACAGAGTTCTTCCAGGAGAGAAACACGGGACAACCCCGCTGCTGAGTCAGCAGCTCCCTGACAGGCCTGCCGCACCCCCAGGAACGGAACGTCAGGCGGTGATACGGGGTGTGTTATGTTACCTCCAGGCAGGGCTGGATGGCTGCTGCCGCCAGTAGCGATGAATCGAGAACAGAAAACCAGCGCGCCGCACAGATGCTAAGAGAGCAGACACAGAGAGGCACAGAAAGGGCTTGGGGATCCAGACACACACGTGCGGCAGGGGCTCTGCCCTTGGAAGGCCTGCGAGGCTCAGACTGCACGCTTGGGGGCCGCCCCCTTCTCCCCAGATGGAGACTGTCTACACTCTCTCTCTAGGAAAGACAAGAGCTTCTGCCTCAAGTAATTCAGAGCAGGAGGGGGTGGAGGGGTCCCACTCCCAAGTCACAGGAGCGAAACCACGACGTGAAATGCAAGCCCAGGGCTTACCCACACATGACCCTGGAGGAGACCGATCACTGAAGTGGTGTTAGCTTGGACGCCAAGGGCTAAAAAGAGGCAGAATTAGATAGAAATATAAGTTGATCAGCAATCGTTCGCTGCACACCCTGTCGTTCTTTTTCTTGGGGGAAGAAAGAAGCCACACTCAGAGAAAAATCTCAATTAAAACCCACCATTTCTGCACGTCTGCGGAAGGCTGTGATAAAGAAAAAGAAAGGGGCATGACCGTGACACAGTCCTCTCCAATCCACGGAAGGTGGCAGACAGCCACGTGTGGGCCCAAAGCACAGCGCGTGGTGCCGGAGGGCGTGGAGCCTGGCGGCAGGCTGCTGGAATAAACCCGAATCTTGGCTTCACTGCCAGCTGAATGGTGGAGCTTCAGGCAGCTTTCCGGACGTCTGAGCACCACAGTGACCCCATCTTTAAAGTGGGACGTTGGGAAATAGAAACTCACAGGGAGCAGCTGTGAGAATAAAATGACAAAGGGCCATTGCTTATCGTGGCATGTATGTATAAAAGGTACTTAATACCTGCTAGCTGTTATTAACCATCTTCCCTATCGATATCCTCAGTCAATAACTCAGTTTAATTCAGCAACGACGTGTGAAAGCTACTGCACGCAAAGGACTGTGATTGTGGAAAACGCAGGACGGTTTTGTATTGGGTTGGGGAGAGAAACCACAGGCACATGAATAGAACTGAACATAAACACAGTATATTAAGTTTCCGAATCAGATCATTGAGTGACATTCCCAAATACTATTTGATTTGCGGAGTTTCGCTGCTGTTTAGCGTGACTGCTTTTTCCATATACATAATGACATTAAAAATATGTAGAGTCGGGAGCCTGGGCGGCTCAGTCGGTTGAGCGTCCAGCTTCGGCTCAGGTCATGATCTCGCAGTTCGTGAGTTCGAGCCCTGCCACAGAGCCTGGAGCCTGCTTGAGATTCTGTGTCTCCCTCTCTCTCTCTATCCCTCCCTTGTTCATGCTCTCTCTCTCTCTCTCTCTCTCTCAAAAATTAAAAAAAAAAATTAAAAAATTAAAAATAAAATAAATATGTAGATTAATTGAAATCAATCCTATTTGTTTTCTCTACGGTATCCTCAGCTCCATGTGGGTAGATCCCTTAACCTCCAAAGCAAGCCTGTGCTTGGCATATTATGGGCACTCAGTACACATGTTAAATGAGTTGGCATAAGAGGAAGGTCCTAAGTGAATATGCAGGAAATTTCTTTCTTTTTCCTTTTTTGGGAGAGAGCACGAGTGTGCGCACCAGTGGGGGAGGGGCAGAGAGCGAGGGAGGGAGAGACAGAGAGAGAGGGAGGGAGAATCTTAAGCAGGCTCCAGGGCAGAGCCCAACTCGGGGCTGGATCTCACCACCGTGAGATCACGAGCTGAGACGAGATCAAAAGTCGGATGCTTAACCGACTGAGCCCCCCAGGCACCTCTGGAAATTTATTTCTAATGGAATGGCCCCCTTCCTGTAATGTTTCCTAGCAAGCACTGTCCCTTCCTTACAGACGCCACTCAAATCTACGTTGGCCCAGAGGAGTCTTTACACAATGGCGATGTGTTGAGTGTGCAAAACAGAACTCAGAAAACTCACGCAGATTCCCAGTGACGACACAGAACACAGTAAGCTATACTAGCTTCCTGTGGCCGCTGTTAACAAATTGCCGCTGACCACGTGGCCGAAAGTAACAGAAATTTCCTGCCTCACAGTCTTGGAGGCTGAAGGTCTGAAACCGAGGGATTCGGTCAATTCTCCAAGAGGAAGACCCTGCCCCATGCCTCTCTCCTAGCTTCCGCTGGTCGCTGGCAATCCTTGGCGCTCCTCAGCTTGCGGGACAAAACTCCAATCTCTGCCTCAGTCATCCTGTGGCCATCTTCCCTCCATGTGTCTCCGGGCCCCTTGTCATCAAGGCACCAGCTACAAGGGTCCATCCAGCCCACTCCGGTGTGCCCTTATCTTAACTGCTTACATCTGCACTGACCCGATTTCCAAATAAGGTCCCATGCTGACGCTCCAGGAAGGACCGGAAGCAGAGGGGGGTGTGTGTGTGTGTGGAGGGAGAGGAGGGCCACTTGGCAACCCGCTAGATTTTCCAACACCATTTTCTGAAGAATTGAACAGAGAGCAGAAAACCCCGCCCTGAGTCTCCCATACAAGCATTTACTCAAGTCCTATTGCCCGGCAATGTTGCTGCGGGTGCAAAAGATTAGCAAGCGGGGCTCCTGGGTGGCTCAGGGGGTTAAGTGTCCGGCTTCAGCTCAGGTCATGATCTCACGGTTCGTGAGTTCGAGCCCCGCATCGGGCTCTGCCCTGACAGTGTGGTGCCTACTTGAGACTCTCTCTCTCTCCTCTCTCTCTCTCTCTCTCTCTCTCTCTCTTTTTCTCCCTCTCTCTGCCCCCACTCCACTTGCACTCATTCTCTCACTCTCTCTCTAAGTAAATACACTTTGAAGATCAGCAAGTATGATTTAATGCACCCTGGAATGCAAGAAGCCCTAAAAGAAAGGGTCTCCCAGCTCGTGAAAAAGCAAGCACTTAGCACACCATCACGGGGGGTTTTCAGTTGAAAAGGCCGGGCAATATTTCACTCAAGGCACCACCGCAGAGCCCACTTCCCTGAGCCTCACAGCCACCTACGGGCCTTCAGGCAAGTCCACGAGAGTTAACGCAGATGTCAGCCGATGGAGACACAGATGCTGCCTTTGCTGACAGATGGGGCCTCACAGCTGGGCTTCTGAGCAGGGTACCGAGAGGATGGGACCTCGGACAGGCTCAAGGGTACATACGTGCACCAGCACCAGCATTTCCATTGTGCTCTAAGTCGCCCAAAAGACGTTTTTATACTAATGGCAGCATCACTGTAATTTGTACCACTGATTTCCTCCAAAGACCACAAGCGGACTGCGTCTGCTTGAACTTGACGCGCTTGGAAACAGGGGAGCTCTTTCTGAAGTTCAGCGCTGTTTCCACGTGATCTGGGCACGGCTTCACAGCCACGTGATCATTTCCTGGCATCCAGAGCCTCTGGTGCCAACAAATGCATGACCGCGTCTTCTAATTCACCCTCTCACTCATTCATTCATCCAACATGCCGCGTGCCAGGAGCCCATCTTAGACACCATCCCATGATCAAGCATCTTGGTGGCAGAGGACCTTGAGAGCAGGGAAAGAGTGGAGAAAACACCAACTTTACCTTTCAGCGGAGAGTCTACTGAAGGAACAGGCAGCAACATCCTCTGAGTCTTTGTGGCTTTCTGTGGCTCAGCCCATCAAAAATTAGTAACAGACCTTTGTACCCTATGGCCACTGATTGATTTCAGAATTTAAAAAAAAATTTTTTAATGTTTATTTATTTTTGAGAGAGAGAGAGAGAGACAGAATGTGAGTAGGTTAGGGGCAGAGAGAGAGGGAGACACAGAAGCAGAAAGCAGGCTCCAGGCTCTGAGCTGTCTCAGCACAGAGCCCGACGCGGGGCTCGAACTCACGAGCTGTGAGATCATCACCTGAGCCGAAGTCAGACACTCAACCGACTAAGCCACCCAGGCGCCCCCGATGTCAGAATTTTTATACAAAGCACATTTATAAGTGTTTACCTTAATTATCACTGATGATCAACGTAAATTGGTGCAAGTTCTGAATAATAAATTCTTAAAAGGCATCGATTCTCCTTTAATGCACAAGCAGTAAATCAACCAACAGTGAAAGAGAAAAACGAGCTATCTCAGAACTTAATCTTAATTAATATAAAACAATCTTAGGATCTTATATGTTCCCCATTCCACACTGGGCAAAATTCTATTATCAAAATTCTGTATCAGTGGAACGAAAAAAGATCCAACCATCCCTACTTCGTAAACAGGATTAAAGCAAACAAGTTTCTCTTCCACAGGAGACACAGGCACCAAACACTGTTGGGAAAGCATTTAAATGGAGAAACTGGAATTCTCAGCTCAGATCCACATTCACTCCCTGACCAGCCGGGAGGCCCTTGGTAAACTACTCAAGACTTCTCAGTAACAATCCAGACCCACTGACTGGGGGAGAGGAAAATTGGAGAAGCTCATATTCAAGATCCCTTTTAGTTTTCAATTGCTACATTCTCCGTTTTCTCCACTTCCCCAGAATCCAAAAGTTACCAACTGTGTAGCAAACTACAAACTGCTTTACAACCATAAGCCAAGACACAAAAAGACCTAAAAATTAGTTAAGAGTTGAATGACAGAGACAGAGTGGTTAGCCAACTTCCTCCTTCTACTGAATTGAAATTATATAGAATTATACACATAATTATACACACACACATACATACATTCAAATATATATTTATACACACATACATTCAAGTCACCAACTCACAGCTGGATTATTTCACCGCTGTGTCTTCTTGGGTATGTGACCTCTGAGCCTGCCTGTCCAGTGTGGTGATCTTAGTCCCCAAATGAGAATCTTGATTATATTACCTGCCAGGCTCCCAAGAGTATCGTTATTCTCCTCCTACGTCTCTTCCACTTCCCTTGCATTGGGAGAAGTTTTCTTTAGAACCACAGTGGGAAGCTACAATCCTATTCCACAGGAGTTGAAGTGCTTATCCTTGCCAGTAGGCAACTCTGAGCACGGGGCATCTCCAAGAAAGTATGAATGGCAACAAGAGAGTGTCTCACAGACAGCCAAAATCCTTCTGAGTCCTGACTCGAGGGAAGGAGAGGCTAAACCAGTACCCTGAGCGCAGTGATCACCCCACCCCTCAATCCATTCCGTCCCCTTGACTTTATGTAGCTGTCTCACGGTTGGGTGATAGTGACTTCACTTCTAGCTCCAGCAGGGAGCTCTGCCTGTCCTAACTCAATCAACATGAACCTGTCCTCACTGCACAATGATTCACTGGGCAGAAAATGAGGGGCAGTTGAACGGCCAAAGCTTTCCAACAATCGCGACAAGATGCTCTCTCTCCCTTTCTGGATAGAAGACCAGGAGCTGTTCGCAGCCATACTGCATTGAAAAGGACAGCCCACCTGGGCGTAAAGATGCACGCAGCAGAGCAAAGACAGAAGGAAGTTAGGTAAGCCTATCGCTAAGATATTACCAACTGTAAACAGTCCTGATGCCTGCTCCACTGCTAGAGTTCTGTTGCATGAGTCAGTGAGGAACAAAGGAGAGAAGTTCTGTGTGCTGCACCTCGTGGCGAACATTGAAACTGCAGACGTTTTATGCTTACACACACAACTTGCAAAGAAAACCATTGCATCGCAAAGCGAAGACACTGTTTTTCCATGTGCAAGCAGCACTTTCTTTCTTTAGAAACTGACTCCATGAAAGGCTGAATAAGTACCCAGTAGTAATTTTAACAGTGATGAATTGTAAGATTTTAAACAGGCACAACCAAGTAAAATAAGAGGCAGTGCATGCAGCCCCATGATAAAACCCGATAAGGTTTTCCAGACCTGGGAAATAGTTTAATTTTCTCTGGGCAATGAACAGATGATTTGGTAGGTCTTTCTTCTTTTAACAACCTTAATTCAGCTTCCACCTATAATCTATGTGGTATTTTTCAAAGCGTTATGCATTAACAAAAAAAAAAAAAAATCACTCTCCCTAAATTTTGCATTTATGGCCCTTTTATCATATAAATTGTGGTTATAACCTAACTTGAGGCTTGCAGGGGCCAGTGAAGGGAAAGGTCTGGCTTCTATAAAATGAGATACATTAAGCAAAATAAATCTTGCCTGAAACTGAAACAGTTCTTGAATATAGTAACTTAGGAGCTAATCTCTCCTTTCTTTTAAAAATATAATAACTTTGCCTTCTGGCCAAAATAGATATACTCCACCAAGAGCTGTGGCTTGTTTCTCCATTCTCTTTCTTGATGTGCTGATACTTGGTTGATAGCTGGAAAATGTCCTAGAATTCTTTTCCCAAACTCGTCTAGCACAAAGTCATCGCTTCATCCATGAAAGTGATGGCATTCTGACCATCCAATCTAGTCTGAAGGGAGACTAAGGCTCAGGGATTTAAGGTTTCGATCTATTCATCAATGTCTCCCTCTACACTCTGCCTTCATTCACCTTCTTGTAAATCTTACACTCATCCTAAAAAGCAAGCTACATTTGATGAGCACATTTTGTGAAACCCAGACAGGAATTCTGGATATGTTTACGCCATGTGTATGTTCATGAAGACTTCGTTGGAATGCAATTTACAGGGCTTTAAGTCACTGGAATAAAAAGTAAGAATTTCAGGGATTTGTGACGGTATTTTTTTTCTCCGTGTGATACCATCTAGGAAAATGTTTTCAGATGCATGATTTGCGACAGGCAGAATAATCTTGCCTGCCTCAAGATTTACAGATTCTTTATAAAAGAGGAGATGGAATTAAATATTTCGGCCCTGTTTTCCCTCCTGGCCTCACTACTGACTCTTCCCCATCTTTTCAAGATGTTACCAACATAGACGCTGATCCTCAAACCGTCTGATCGTGTCGTCAGCCCAGTTTAAAACTCCCTAACAGTTTCCTATTGGGTTCTGGCTTAAGCCCAAACCCCCTACAGTGGCCCACGAGACTCTGTGTGATAAATAGTCACTGCCTGTCCTCCTCTCAGAAGTCACCCCGAGGATCCCCAGAGGTCTCTATTGCGATCACTGCCATCCACAGTCCCAGGCGCTTGGAGATAGTCAATATATACCTGTTGAATGAACTAGGTAATACTACTATAAACACAGCCTTTCCCTTTTAGATTTACCCAAATTACAAAATTAACAAGCTTTTCAATACAAAGAATCTTCACCTACAGAGAAATAAAAAATTCATGTAGATCCATGTGAGACAGACAATGAGTTTGGATATCGATCACAGAAAGGACAGGCCACTGATATCTCTTTAAGTTCCTAGAAAAACTGCTTAAAGTAGTTTATTGCCGAGTAGAAATCGAACAGGGGCTAAGAGAAAATAAACTAATGAGAACAGATCAGAAAATAAATTAGTTGTTTGGGTGCCTGGGTGGCTCAATTGTTTGAGCGTCCGACTCTTGATTTCAGCTCAGGTCATGATCACAAGGGCATGGGATAGAGCCCCACATCAGGATCTGCACTGGGCACGGAGCCTGCTTAAGGCTCTGCTCCCTCCCCTGTTTGCGCCCTCTCTCTACATATAAATAAATAAATTAGTTGGAGGTAAAGGAGGAGGATGCTGGTGACCAGCCCTAGCCCATTAATACCATACAAAGGGTACACCCATTAGGTCAGGATGATACAGACAGGACAGAAATACCAACGTAACAAAACAGGAGCCCAGAGGTAATTCACTTCTAAATGGTGAAGGCAGAAACGTAACACAAACAAATCGGTGGAGAAGGGAAGAATTCCCTGAGATAGCCAGGTATCCATTGTTTAAAAAATCATATCCTCGTCCTCCTCAAAAATAAAGTATAACAGTCAAAATAGATCAACTTTTATAAAAATAAGCAAAGATTTATCAAATTTCTAGAAGGCAGAAGCCTACCAACCTAAAAGCTAACATAAGAAAGTGCAAAAGAAATTATCAAGAGATTCAACCTTAGACAAATTTTGAACTTCCGTATGTCAAAAATCAACAAACAGTAACATATATAATTGAAGTCAAACAGTCGGTTAGGGGGAAAAAAATCACAAGGGACAAATGTCTTTATTGTTCAAGGAACTCACGGGAATCACTCAAAAAACAGTAAGACAAACACACAAATCAGGAAAGAACACCAGGCGATTCCCCAGAGAAAAAAAACACACATGGTAAAACAGAATGTGAAACAGAGTTTAACGCACTGATAGAAACAAAGCAAACAGAGTGTTTGTTTGCATGGGAATATCCATTGCGCTGCTACAAGAAAAAATACATACAAGTACTTTAAAGCGTCCGGCCACATGCACATCAAAAGCCTTGATATGGTTTAAGCCCTTTTACCCAACAATTCCACTTGTCCTTCAATTTACACGGGAGTCTGCTACTTCCTTACCTAATGTATTCTTGAATTTGTCTTTAAAAGTAAACTATGCAGGTCAAGTAGCTGACCATGTTGTTTAAGGGGCAGGATGGGCTACATGATTTATGGGCCCCAGAGCAAAATGAAACTGTGTAGCCCTTACTAAATTGTGATTAGGAATTTCAAGGGATTTCAAGAGCATCAAATAAGCATGGGACCCTTTGAACACAGGGCTCTGTGTAACCACAAAGGTAGAAAATCCACGGATCTGGCCCTGCTAGGGGATGTTCTGTATCCAGACTGCTGGGGAAGAAAAGGAAATTTCTTATTGTGGTCCACCCTGGCACTACCCTTCTGATCCTGCTTAGCAGAGGAGAGGCTTGGGGGGTGGATTAGGGAGAGAGCTGTCTGTTAAGAGGAAGGGTCCTCTTCTCTGGGGAAAGCAAAAAGTAGGTCCTGGAGATGATGCACCTGAGCAGACATGATGCCAAAGCCTGGGCCATTTATAAGGCAGCCCCCAGCAGTGTCTTCTCATCGTGCAACTTAGTCGACATCCAGAACAGGCACCCAGTCTCTCTTCCTTCCCCCCTGGGCTGCAACAGAAGTCAGACAGAGAGCCTGACCGGCATGGCTCACACCCAGCCCAGCCCTCTCCTGCCACTGGATACCAGGCCAGGAGATACCAGCGTGCCACCAACCCCTAGAGACTGGTTCACCTGGTGTCTCTCAAATCAAGCAGCACCATGGGAAAGGGATAGGAGGTCATGGATAATTATCAAGTCTGCTTGTATGTCACTAGAGAAATTCAGCACGCAAAAGGTGCTTTAGGAACAGCAACGTATAATAACTGGGGAGTGTTTGAAAGTGGCCATTCATCTTCATTTTAGTGTGGGGAGAACATATGCTAAGATGCCGAAGTGGAGAATTAACATCTCCTTCTGAATAATTAGAAACAAAAGAAACTCTCTCTGCCGCAAAAACACATACCCACAGAGATCTTCGTATCATACAAAAGTAAACTCTACCATAATATGCCTACCTGAATGCACCAGACTTTACTTTCAAATGCTTTTTTCTCAGTTATTTCAAGAGCGAGCCTTAGCCCAGTTTTGGCATGACCCGACATTCTGATACAGCACGTTGCACGCTGTTGAGACGAGAGTTCTTACTCTTGTAGACGAGAGCACTTCATCCTAATCCCAAATGTGTGTTTGAATAAACCGCATAAAATCCCTGAGCCTCCAGTTTTTTCTTACCGTCAGGTGAGAAGCTGAGGGCTCAGATGTTCCCAGACCTCTCCCAGCAGCCAACCCTTATCGAGCACGATCCGCAATCTTATTATTCCACCGCATGAGATAAGACCTATGTTACCACCCCTTACGTCCATACAAGGAAATTAAGGCATAGGCTGTGCAACATTCCCAGAGCTCGTAAAGGAAAGCGCCAGGCATTAGACGCCCCGATCACCACATGACATCATCTGCTTGAATTTTTATTAGAGCCTTGTAGGGAAAAGCCCAAATGCTGGGACCAGCACACTTAGATTTGAATTCTTTTGTCACTTATCACCTCTTTGACTTTGGAAAGATAGTGAACTGTTGCAGCATCCCGGTTTATAAAGCGGGGTCCCGGAGTGGTGGGTGTGCTGTGAATTAACACACGTAAAGCACCTAGTTTGATGCCTGCCCCTAGCAAGCACTCGGTAAGTGTTCCTTATTAATACTGTGCCGAAAGCGTGGGTTAATACGGTTGTCCGACACTTCAAAATTAAGATCCTACATCAGCCCTTTAATCTAAGCACTTTATTCCAGATTAATAATCAGGTTAAAGAATTCCGACCAGGGCTGTCTTTGCCACTGGTTCTTCGATCGCTGTGCTGGTCAATCCGGTCGGCCTGTAATTTCCCAAACTCACTATATGCAGGGCCGCCTTGCGCCCTGTTGCAACTTTTCTGGTAGCTTAGAGTGACATCTCTTTCTCTCCTAAATATGACCCTAATCCATTGTCAACTCTTCCACAAACAGCCTCCTGTGGGTCTCTGGGACCCCACGCCACTTGGAATTTTGGCGTCATTTACAGTCATTTGGCTCTAACAATTGTAATAATCACAACTGACATTTATAGCTGTTGTGGGAATATACTGATTTGTTTTTATGTATATCTCCCCGCTGCACTGGCATTCCTAACTTTTTACGTGCCCCGGGATCACAGCCTCTCATACACTGCAGCTGGCAAAAGGGTCACACCGTGGAGCCCTCAAGAGAAGGTCACTGCTGACAGCAGGGCTCCACAGAATGGGGCAGGGGATGACAAATCCTCAGTGGACTTCTTTTCGTGCGCAGGTATATTTTGTCAATCTAAAGAATGACGAGATTCTTTGACAGTGTGCACAGATCCACCTAGGAGAATAACAAAGCAGCTAAAGTTAGCAATGGGGACGGACGCAGAGTATTTAGGGAGAAACACAGCATTCCCATCGCGATCGAGAATTTTCATAATACGCAAATGCAAACGAGAGAGTTGGCTTGGGCAGTTTCTTTGGCAGCCCCTGGAACACAGCGTGCCACAAGTACAGCTTATTATGGAAAGGTCGGTCTAAATTTCTAGGAACCTGAATTCTGGAACATGTCCCAGGCCACCTGTGAGTCTCTACTGTGGACCTGCCCCTTCTCTAGAATCAGTTTTCCTGGTTCCTGAAGCCCATCTTCAGCTTCCTGATCCAAGGCAAAGCCCAGGGGCTCTCTTTCCTCTACATCCCCTGCGTGAGCTGGAAATAGCAATGCCCGCTCCTGCTCTTACGCATCAGGAACTTAGCCTGTCTGGGGGGTGGCCAATGAGGACGCCCATCCCCCCCAAATCTACCTCCTTCACCGAGTAAGGAATAGACACACCGCTTCAAAGGGCCATTATGTTTACTGGCTTAGACCGCCCAAGATCAGAAGAGATACACTCCTAACCTTCTCAACTGTTAGCTTTTCAAATGCCTTGCCAAATGCTTGACCTCTTTGACCCACCACATGTCCCTTCTTCCTCTACAATGAAAAGCCTGGACAACCAGGACATGAAATCCCCTGCCAGCCACCTCAGCCTCACGGTATTTACTTTCATCCCGTGGTGTAGAGGCGGACACAAATGCCGTAAGACCGATCTGATTAGTATCGCTAAGATCAACTCCCTCAACAGGTAAATATGAGGTGTCTAATGCATATAAAACATAATATGAGTTTTGGACAAAATAATGTAGCGTTAAGGAAAGAACTGAGTAGACTGGATTTTTGATATTAGGCTACACTGTAAGAAACTGCCATTTTTGTGGGTAAAAAAATGTCAAGATCAACCATTTCACATGTTCAACCTGATTACAAACACTTATTTGGGACAGCACTCTAAGGTTGGTGATGAATATGGAGAAGAAAGAAAGAAAATGTCATTGGATGGTACCCACAACGGAATACTCACTTCTACGGAACACTTCTCGTGAGTTACTAATGAACGCAGAGAAGTAACATTCAGCATAAAGTGAGACGATCCACAAACTTCCAATAAAAAGGATGGAAATTATTTGTTACACTAATAAAACAAATAAACAAAAATAACCACGAAACCTGCACATTGTTATTTCCATCTCTTATGCCATTTAACTTCTTACAAAACTCTTGGGAAGATCAGCGTACTAATTTCTTATCTAATATCTTCGCACCAGAAAACTTAATGAGAATTCCATACTGAGCAGAGAAAGACTAAGGTCTGCTTACTTCCAAAGAAGAGGCCAGTGACAGAGAATCTGGAGGAGGTGAGAAAAGAGAAGGCCACACAAGGGAACAGAATGATAAACAAATGTTAGGCAGCTGTATTCCAGTGCAGCGGACTGGCCTTCGGTCCATTGCTTTTCATTTTAAAGGCTCTAAAATTTCAAATGTTTGCAAGGACAATTGTTCTACAAGGAGAACAGTGTTACTTCCCATCCTTAAGTACTTCCTAGCCTCCAACCAAATCATAATCATGCAGAGGCATTATTTGGATGGCACTTCCCTTGGGTTTGAATATGCATATTTTACTTACCCTAGAATCCGTCATTCATCAGCGCTTTTTTTTTTTTTTTCATTTTAAAATATGAACAAAAGTTTGGCTCTAGGCTAAAATGTGAGGTAGGTAAGCATAGGATCAGTTGTAAACTTCTCCAGATAACGAAAATAATCCCTCACTAATAAAATTTCTTTTCCCTTTATGTGGCCTGAGCAGAGCTAAATGTTAGGAGTGGAATTTCAGTTTTTAATCTATGTAAAAAACAAAACACAAACACTAACGGCTTGAACTAGATGTGTAGACAAACATTCTCCTCTCTGCGGTGATGGAGGTAGCCAAATCAGTTACAGTGGTCCCCCCTTTATATGCAGGAAATATGTTCCAAGTCCCCAGTGGATGCCTGAGTACCAAACCCTATATACACACTGTGTTTTTTTATATATATACTTACCTATGATAAAGTTTAATTTATAAGTAGGCACAGTAAGAGATTAACAACAATAACTCATAATAAAATAGAACAATTAAAACAATAAACTGTAATAAAAGTTATGTAAATGTGCTCCTTCTCTCTCTCTCTGTCTCTGTCTCTCTCCCTCTCTCAAAATATCTTACTGGCAGTATTACCCTTCTTGTGAGGACGTGAGATGATAAGATGCCTCTGTAATAAGATGCAATGAGTTGAATGACGTAGGCACTGCGATGTAAAGTTAGGCTACTGTTGACCTTCAGATGACTCGTCAGAACAAAGATCATCTGTTTCCAGACTGACGTTGACCATGGGCAACTGAAAATGTGGACGGGGGGCGAGGGAAACTGAGGTACTACAAAATACACCAGCAGCCTAGGACACAGCATTACCACAAAGCTTTCAGGGGTATCCACATTTTAAGTGGAGACTGAATTTAAATAGACCAATAGTGTGGATTTCAGGCATTCCAAACAGAGGAGGAAAGGTTATCTGAGATGCTGTCAGCTAGTCAACTAGGGACTTTACATAATAATCCAATCTGATCTTCACGAGAACCTTACGAACTGAGCCTCATTATCTCCATATTCAAGGTAAGAGAATTAGATCTCACGCACAGAAGTTGAGCTTTTGCCCCGGTTCCCAGTGCGACTCTATCCCAGAGCAGAAACAGGTCCATCTGAGTCCAAAACTCTTCTCCATTATTCTGTGCCAGCATAAATGAAGTGGGTCACCACCAAATTTGGAGGTAGAGAATATCAAATTGGACTAGATGACAAAAAGCAAGACGACCTGGATTCCAGGCTAAGTTCTAGAATTTTCTAGCTAAAGGACTTAAGTTTTCTGAGCTCCAAAGAGCACAGAGATAGTAGGTGTTCAATGCACGCTGGTTGAGCCCAAAGATTTCTACAAGCCTCTGATATGCCTTCCGTGCAGTGGCCTTCAAGGGGCCCTTACACCACAGCAGGCAGAGGGCTAAATATGGGGCCATAAATGTCAAGACTCACATCACAAGATCTGGGGTGAAGAAGACTGATGTCATTAAGCTCTTGGACCTGCCAAGTGAGAGAGAAAACTGGAAGCTGACACTTCCCAAGTCAAGCCTGGTCTATTCTTAAGGCTTCCCCTTTGCCCTATCCCTTAACAAGGACATTACACTTGAACCTTCAACAATGCATTGGTTAGGAATGCCAGCCCCATGGAGTTAAAAATCCATTTATAACTTTCAACTCCCCCAAAACATAACTACCCATAGCCTACTGTTAACCAGAAGTCATACTGATAACATAAAAAGTCGACGAACACATATTTTGTAAGTTATATGTATTATGTGCTGTATGATTGCACCAAGGTAACCCAGAAAAAAGAAAATGTGATTAAGAAAATTGTAAGGAAGAGAAAATACATTTATAGTCCTGTTCTGTAAAAAGTCTGCATATGAGTGGACCCATTCAGTTCAAAACTCTGTTGTTCCAAGATCAATTTTTTTCCAACTTTCCAATTAATTTTCCAAATGTATTTCCAATTTATAAAGTGAAAGTTGCACTTTAACACCTTGCCCCATGCCCTGTAAAATTCTCCAGTCTTAACTTAGAGTTATCATAACCTGCTACTATCTAGGGGCAAAATCGTGTTGCAATCATTCCGTGCTACAGAGATGCTGAGCCCCAGGAAAACCAGACTCAAGTCTTTGAACCACTAAGGGGATAAAAAGGGCAAATTGTGGTCAATGTGGTAAAGACTCATCCACACAATTAAAAACGTGCCTTCTTTACACAGAATTCTTCTTGCTGTAAATGGAGAAAGGAAAGAGGCAGGAAGTAAAATAATACTACCACTATAAGGTTAATAGAAAAGATTTCTCCAAACACAGCTACCTGACTCATTCATTTATACGACAGATATTGAGTTGGTCTCTGCTTTAGTGACCAGGCATTAGGAGCTAGGAGCCTAACAGCCATACCACCTCTGCTCTCAAGACACTATCAGACTAACCTGAGACGCATAATCATCTCTGCAAATGCCAGAATAAAGGCAAGGGGCTCCAGAGTTCCCTGTAGGTGAACTGGGAGGAATAAGGTGATCTGGAAATTTAGACAATGGTTGAGTTTACACCCCAGGCAGAGTGAAAGGTCCAGAAGCGAAAGAGAGCACTGAGCATTCGGGAACCACAGAGAATTTAGTGGGGCTGCAGAAGATGGAGGAAAGAAGGCAAGGAGAAGAGAGACGGTCGGGAAACTTGAAGTCTTGCAGACCCCGGCAGAGAACATGGACGATAGGCAGACAGCCGCCAGGCACCTTGGGGAGGGCTCGGAAAAAGAACACAAGCGTCCCAGGCTGCAGAAAGCCAGGTCGGGCTACTACGGAGGAAACGGACTGGAGAGGGCAAAACTGGAGGCAGTTAGACTGGTTAGACAGATGTTCCTAGAAGTAGAAGCGGTGGGTGGACAGAAATGAATGGGATTGAGACACATGGCTCCAGCAGAAACGCCAGGAATTTGTGATTGGACGGTCGGAGTGAGGCGGGCGGAAGAGTCACAGATGGCACCCAAGATGATCTTTTCACGTGCTCAGAGGAGTAAATGTTGCCAAGTGTGTCGCATACGAGCAACTGAAGAGGAGATGGTGTCGTCATCATTCAGGTCTGCCGAGATGCTGAGCCGTGGGAAAACCAGACTCGAGTCTTTGAAACCCTAAGGGAAGGCACCGGGCAAGCTGTCGTCAATGTGGTCAAAGATCCGTCCACACAGTCTGAATCATGCCTGCACCCAGAGGCGACCAGAAAACAGATGCCAGTCCCCATCTTCCGTGCCCGGCTTCCTCTTCACACTCTCCCCGTGCCTGTGAAATTCTCAAGCACTCTGATTTCCCCTCTTACCCCTACCGATCAGGCCCAAGTAGGACCCAAAGTCTGCCTTCCCTTCCACTTGCTGCTTCCAAGCAGATCTTTACATCACTGTGGACCTCAAGGTCAAAGATAGCCTAAAACACATTGTAAAAACAAACAAACAAAAAAAACCACATTCCACATATGAGTGAAAACATACGGTATCTGTCTTTCTCCAACTGATTTCACTTCGCGTAATACCCTCCAGTTCCATCCACGTTGCTGCAAATGGCATGATTATTCTTTCTCATTGCCCAGTAGTATTCCACTGTATGGATAAAGAAGGTGTGGTTTATAAAAAGGTCATTCCTTTAAGGAAAAAAGAAAAGAAAAAACACGGCACGGGCTTGGGATGGTGAATGAAGTACTAATTCATTGGTTTTTTAAACACAGAGGATCAAGTGTTAGCCAATTCTTCAGGGCAGCATTCATTAGCTGAGCGCAGAGGGAGAAGCCACTGAAACACGAGGAGGACCTGTCCACGACCACTGCCCGAATCTCATCTGTGCGTCGTCACCTCTGATGACGACATCGAGGCCTCGCTGGCTGAGCCCAAGGCTGGCTTGGGAAACCCGACAGGAATGGTCAGAAAACAAAAACAGCTATTGGGGCCACACGTTGGCCTGATGCCACTACCACCGGAAGGCTTCTTAAAGGACAGCGTCCAGAGCTGTTACTTCTGACTTAAAGAACAGGAAAATAAACAACGCAGTTCATCAAGCCTCTTTACGCACAGTAACTCGGCGTGACGCTCCCCTCACTGCACCTGCTGCGTCCACACAGGGGTGTAGGTGCCAAGGGGCTGCTCACTAATACCCAAGGTTACAGGGAGCTGGGGTCAAAAACATGGGGTTTCTTGGGATGCCTGGGTGGCTCAGTCCGCTGAGTGTCCGACCTCAGCCCAGGTCATGATCTCACAGTTTGTGAGTTTCAGCCCCACGTCGGGCTCTGTGGTGACAGTGCAGAACCCAGAGCCTGCTTTGAGTTCTGTATCTCCCTCTCTCTCTGCCTCTCCCCTGCTTACACACACACTCTCTCTCTGTCTCTCAAATAAATAAACATTAAAAATTTTAAAAAAAAGAACATGGGATTTCTTGCTATCCCTCCTCTTGTATATTCATCCTTCTTTCTCACTGAATGTATTTTTTAAGTAATTCCATTAGTTACAACAAGAAAGAGGTTTTCGTGATCAGCACCGTTTCACTGATTTCCAGCCAATCAAAGAATCAAAACAAAATAGATTCGCAATATCAAGAGAGTAACATGACTGGATTTTTTTTTTAACATTTATTCATTTTTGACAGATGGAGAGAGACACAGCACGAGTAGGGGAGGGGCAGAGAGAGAGGGAGACACAGAATCCCAAGCAGGCTCTAGGTTCTGAGCTGTCAGCGCCGATCCCAATGCGGGGCTCAAACCCACAAACCGTGAGATCATGACCTGAGCTAAAGTCAGACACCTAACTGACTGAGCCCCCCAGACACCCTGACTTAATTGAATTTGTTTTAAAAAAGAGATTGGACTAAAATCTTTAAAGGAGGAACAAAGCAAAGTTCTGATGCCATTGGCCTTCAAAAACTCGTAATTTAGGAATTACTCCATGATGTGCATGGAAATGGAACATGGATAGATGCAGTGGTAAGAAAAGTCATGCAGACAAACACACACACACACACACACACACACACACACACATCCCAGTTGCACATAAACTGTAACCGAGTCAAGATTATAACATTACTTCTGTTTTGTGCCACGGTTGTTCCATGTGATGACCAAAGCCATGAATTTACACACCAATACGTTCAAATGTGTAGTAAAATCAGCCTCAGATATTTTTAAAGTGATAACTTATTTGGGGAATAATAGCATTCACTTTAAAAACTTCACCATTTAGTTCTGATGGTAAATAAATCACACAACAGTCTCCCTGCAACCTACCGACCCTGAGTAATAAATCTCTGAATTCAACATTACACCAGACATAACGCTGTAAAGTAAAGAGTCTAGTTTTAACTCCGTGACCTCAGTCTTGCCTCTGCTGGACAGTAAATCTGATGCAAAATGAGCAAATATGGGTGGCTGAGTTTCAACCTGGCATAACAGTGAGGCTTTGTCAAGGATCCCAGAATTTAGAGAGTTTTTAGGAACAAAAAAAAAAGTTTGAAAAACAAAAACATATGCTAAACAGCTGGGGGTGGAAGACTGGAAAGCTGGGAAGAGCTTTTACCTTAGCTAGGAAAACATTCTATTTAATGACCTTTCTTTTTAGCTGACCCATTCTACAATTTTCTTTTTTAATCTCTAAAACTATTATTTCTAGACGGCATATGTTAGACCGATATTCATTCGTTCATTCAATTAATATTCAACAATAGCGTTATCGTCTCTTAATAGATCTGGGACCCTGAAAAAAATATTTAACTTCACTATACCTCAGTCTCTTCATCTATAAAATGGGGGCGTACTTGTACCTAACTTAGAGGACACTTTAATAATAGCCATGTGTCCTCTGTGACCAGACACCATTGTCAAAGCTAAGATTTACAACAGCGAATAAAGCAAACCAGATTCCCACCTTTAGGAAGGCAGAGGACATAATTATGAAACAAAAATAAATAAATACAGAACTTCAAAATAGACAAGGACCTGGAGTAAATGTATAGAGCACTACTGAATAAAAGGGGGTGGGGGGCTACTTAGCTGGAGGGATCATGAAGGCTCTGCTGGTTGGGAACTTGGAGCTGAAATCCAAAGGATGGGAAAGAGTCAGCCATGCAAAGAAAAGAAACATGTACATTTCAAGCCAAGGATGTTGGCTATTCAAAGACTGTGACCTTGGAATTAGGCAGGTGTATTCCAGGAACTGGGGAGATGTAGAGAAGGGGCAAATCGTACCGTACTCAGAGGTGATAAAGAATTTAGCTTTAGTGGATTAGGAAGTCACTGGATGGTTTTCCAATGGGGGAATGACAGAGTTTTGTTCTGAAACATGATTCTAGCTGCCAGATAGGGAACGGACCAGAGAGGTTCAGAATGAAAACAGCACGGAAGCTAATGAACTCAGTTCAGCAGGAAATGATGTTTGCTCGGTATCGGCAGGGATAGGGAAGGTAGAGAGAAATGGACAGAATTTAAGACACCTCCTGAAACTTCACAGAATGTCTGCCTGGGCAGTCTCTTCTCAGATGCAAATACTGACCAGAGAAAAGGCGAAGGGGAAAATGTAAATACTGCCTGTTTTACTCAAGTTCTTCAGATGGCTCTCCTCATGAAAGGCAGGAGCCAGTGAAGTCAACAAAGTGTTTTTCACAAGATAGTTTACAGCCATGAACTGATTGGACAGTTCAGGCTAACTTCTCGATGTGGTTTAGCATGACAGCTGTAAGACTCCATTCCTTACGAACACAAATCAAGATGCATAATGGTGCTAGATCGTGTGGTAGACAATTCTTCATTGTTTTCCCTCTGGATTGGACTGTAAATTATCTTCTGGAACACGAACTAGAGGTTTGGTGCTGATAAGGGCCAGTAAGGGAAGACTTCCCCACCATAGCTTCCCGATAAAGTATCCAAAAAAACAATCATCTTGTTCTCAGGTTTCCTTCCAGAGGTTATGCTAAATAACACCTTATGAGATGCCATGCTTCCATTCCAACCCATCATTTTGTGCCTGAGGAAGGAAATGAGAGGAGGGAGAGAGAGATGGGGAATAAGAGAGAGAAAGAGAGAATCAATATAAAAGGGGGGTGGTGGCTAAATCATGATTTGTCATCGCCCAGAAGTGTTAACGCTGGCTCCCAAAACTCAAGCTCTCATTCCTTCCTCAATCTTAATCCAACCCCCCCCCCACCCCAGATTCCGTGTAGAGCAAACATGGAAAGAAAAGAAAGTTCTTAGCCAAATGTTAGAGTCCAGCTTGGAAAAATGAGCTTTGCAATGACAGCACATATTTTTAGGACTTACTGGGATCTAGCTAAGGACACTGGCTCCAGGGTGTAGAGTCACACATATTTTCTCGATTCCTAACTTCATCCTTTTTACATCATCTGCTTTCAAAGAAGCCAAAGGGAAGCTCCCTCCAGGAACAGCCATTCATTGGCATTTCACAATTAAAAAGATCACATTTGTGAGACCAGCCTTGAACCAGAATTTGATTTCGATTTAATAAGATACATGCTCATGCGTAACGCATGCCAATGAGCCTGACAAGGAATAGCTGACGTGATACGACTCTGGCATAAACCGAGATCGGTTTTAACAACTCATCAGGATTTATCAGGCACAGTTTAGGCAACTTGATGGCATTATAGTTGGTGGTATCTGAGGCTTCCGTGCGAGAAAAATGAGTGTAGATTTTCCCTTTTCCTCTCAACATATTTTAGGCCATCCTTGGTCTTCTCCACTAATGACACCCCAAAGGCAGAACAAGGTTAACAACTGAATGTATACGACCACATTTATAATAAAGTAAGTTTGCTAACGACGATGATATTTTTTGACATTTAATTTTTAATTTTGAACATTTTATTCTCTTTGCTCTCAAACATTGCAGGAAATAACAGTAGCATGGGCCACTCTTACTTTTCAGCATTTTCTTTTCTTATTTTTCTTTTTCTTATTTTTTTTTTGAAAGAGAGAGTGTGTACATGCAAGCACGCAGAAAAGAGAGAGAGAGAGACGGAATCCCAAGTAGACTCCATGCCTGTCTTGGAGCACGACATGGGGCTTGATCTCATGACCCTGAGATCATGACCTGAGCCAAAATCAAGAGTTGGATGCTCAACTGACTGAGCCACCCAGGCACCCCACTTTTCAGCATTTCCAGATCTTATCATGAATATCACTCATTCGATTGGTCTCATCCTCCTCCCTCTACAAGCAAAGCCTGTGAGTAACCATGAGGTACAAACAGGTTCACAGTCTGGCCTCAGGACACCTTTCAGTCTTCTCTTGTAGCCAATGCACATGACAAATGTGTCCCTTCCTTCTGGTATATGGCTGAGGCTATCAACTTTCACATATGGCAACCCCTCCCCTCCTCAACCTCACTAGTGAACATAGATACACATTTTAAGGGGAGGGGGAAGGAATTATAATTTGATCAACAATTTTAAATCATGGAATATTTTAAAACAATGCACCCAGGGGTTTTAGTGTGCTTCAGCAGAGTAGCTGAGAGGGATTCCAATGGGTATTCATGACTCCCCAAAACCAACTGGTACAATAGCATAGGAGTGCAGGCAAATGAGACTGTCTCTTTTTTTTATTATTTTTTTTAATCTGAGAAAGAGAGGGGGTGGGGGAAGGGCAGAGGGAGAGAGAGAAAGAACCCCAAGCAGGCCCATGCTCAGCGCAGAGCCCGACATGGGGCTCAATCACATAACCCTGGGATCATGACCCGGGCTGACATCAAGAGTCGAATGCTCAACGGACTGCGCCACCAGGCCCCCCATCACTTCTTTGAAAATCACTATTTTTCTCAGAGGCATTAATGATGCTCCCAGGGGCCTGCTTTTCCCTCTGGAGCTTCCAATCTAACGGTTTTGGAATATCACCGTTTTGTTTCTGGATAATGGGAGAATCCCGTTAGGAGGTAGATGACCATTCTTCCTCCCGGCCCTTTCCCACCCGGAAACCAAGAGACCGGGAAGTTCACCACTTCAAGATAAGGTTCGGCATCGGCAACTAGTAAATCTGCCATGGGATGAGGACCAAGACCAAGAGCCTCAAGGCCAGGGTAAGTACGATTACCAGGCAGACTAGATGAGGTTCTGCTGGTGATCCCCATGTGTAGCCAATCCTGGAGCATCAGGAACCCCATGAAACCTCACTATTACATCTGGTTCGAAAGGCAGAAACAGAGCAGGAATTACCTGCATCTGACTCGGGCTTGAAAATCAACGGAGCTTCAGGACCCAGACAAACCTGACCACCACTCTCTTCTTCAGAGATATCCCAGAGATAAACTGGGGTAAACAAGCACCTCTCATTAGGTCTTATATAAATACTCTAATATCTAAATCCCAAACAAGAATAGTAAGAATAATATCTAAATCCCAAACAAGAATAGTAAGAATAATATCTAAATCCCAAACAAGAATAGTAAAAAGGATGTCCATCCATCCATTCATTTACTCATTCAGCAACCAAGAAATCTCTACGAAATGCAACCATGCGGCCAGTGATGGGGATACGATAATAAACAATATCAAGCAGAGTCCCTGACAAGGGGAAGTTTCCCACCTGCGAAGGAAGGAGGTACTAATCAAATTATCACACCCTTAAATGTATAGTTTATAACTAACTACTCTAAAGGACATGAATGTGGCTCTTTGAAAGTGTAATTAAAACAAGAACAAACCCAACCTGAGATCAAAAAACCAAAGAAGGCTCCCTTTGAAAATTAAGAGGTAAACTTAAGGCCAAACAGAAATCTGTGTACAGAAAGTGTCAGGCAGGGGAGACAGCCTGTGCAAAGGCCCTAGGCAGGAAGGAGTGAGGGTTGAAGAGTTAAACAGGGCTCATGTAGTGGGGCACGTGAAAGGCAGCAACGAGGTGTAGCAGAAGAATGACCACACAAGACTCACCAGGCACGTTCAGAATAGAGATCTTTGTCCCAAAAGCAACGAGAAATCCTCAAGAGTTTAAAAATAAAACTCAGGTTGCCTGAAAATGTAATCTATCATAAGAGTGGCGTTTTCACATCAATAGAAACAAAGACAGATGCTCCAATTAGTATTTTGGGACAACTTGTCAGCAATTTAGAAAAAATATATGTATATCAGGCTAGATCTGACCTCACTCCTTACCCAAAAATATATATCAGGTAAATAAATCATCAAAATGCACACACTGAAAAACTGAATGGGTGCTAAAACATACACATAAAAGTTTTCTACTCTGGATTAGGGAAATCTGCGTGATCCTACTAGAAAGCACCGAAATCGCATCAGAAATGATGGATAAATGTGACCTAATAATACAGTAAGACTTAGATGTAAAAAAAAAAAAAGGGGGTGAGAAAAAAATAAAATCACCCAAAAACTCCCCTCTGGCAAGTTGATGGCTAAAAACTATGCAGAAAATATTAATAACACATAGGATGAACAAAGGACAACTGTAACATAATACTAGAGAATAAAACCCCAACATCAAAACAAGTCCTGGCAAGGTTTAGGCTATTATTTCTCAAAGCAACAGAGAAGTGGTCAGTGAACATGCGAAGCGTTCCCTGTAATAATACAAATGAAAATCAAAATCAAAATAGGGGGTTATTTTGCATGTGCACATTAGTGACATTATACAAGGTTTGAAAAGACTCACCAACCCCGCACAGTGGGACGTGTGAAAATTTAAAACGAGCACAGTCTTTTTGACCCAACAAGACCGCTCAGAATTCAACCAAAGAAACTGCGCAAGTTTGAAAGGTTCAATACCTCGGGCTGTTTGTTCACCTCATCCCTTACATATTTTTTTAATTTTTTTAATGTTTATTTATATTTGAGAGAGAAAGTATGTGTCCAAGTGGGAGAGGGGCAGAGAGAGGGTCAGATTCCAAGGCAGGCTCCAGGCTCTGAGCTGTCAGCACAGAGCCTGACATGGGGCTCGAACCCACAAACCACGAGATCACGACCTGAGCCGAAGTCGAAGGCTTCACCGACTGTGCCACCCAGGTGCTCCCACCTAATCATTTATATGAAAGAAAAAGTGAGGACGATATGGAACTGACTAAATGAACTTCCACTTACAGTCAAAGGAAGATTATACCTACATTAAAGGGTGATGCGTTTACGGGCATGGAAGGTTGTCTATGACACCGTTGAGCGAGCGGAGATTACACAACAGTGCGTGTAGCACAATTTCACTTGTATGCCGTGATGCCCACGTAGCTATCTTTGTATGAACGTGTAGGAGATTGCCCTTTCTTCACCTCCGACACAGAAGAACGCAGAAGATCAAATTTGTTCATCATTCCCTATGTGCTTTCAGTATATCCTACTACCATGAAATTAGATTTCTCTAACCCAGAGTAGAAGAAACTATGTTTACGTTCTTCTAGAGGCTCCTCAATGTTCATTTTTACACATTTCAACCTTTCATCTGTCTGGAATATATGGTAGGGTAAGGAGTGAGGTGAGAGCAAGGCCATGTTCAGAGGGATGAGGCCTGGACTGTGGGATTTGGGTTTCTTGGAGAGGGCTGGGTATCTGACAGGAACGAGCTTGCTTTCCCACCTCACCCCGCACTCCCAACCCCATAAATTCATCCACAAAGGCACCACATTCACAAGTGCTCACACAAGCACACGATGGGAAGGAAGGAGGAAGACAGACAGGCAGACAGACCGACAAAAAAGACTCCATAAGACCAAATTCTGAGTCTTCCAGCTACAAAGGAATAGCTTTTTGAGTGGGCCTGAGTGTTCTCCCTCTGGGAGAAGTGTCCACAGCCAGAAGAGAAGGTTGCATAAAGCTGACAAAAGTTGCTACCTTTGGGGTGCCTGTGTGGCTCAGTTGGTTAGGCTTGGTCGGTTAGGCTCAGCCGGTTAAATGTCTGACTCTTGATTTCAGCTCAGGTCATGATCTCACAGGTTTGTGGGTTCGAGCGCCACATCGGGTTCCATGCTGACAGCACGGAAACGGCCTGGGATCCTCTCTCTCCTTCTCTCTCTCTGCACCTCCCCCACTTGTGTGCACACTCTCTCCCTCTCCCCCAAAATAAATAAACTTAAAAAAAAAGTTGCTACATTTTTACCCCCACTCCTCTGGTTCCTCCCAAGCCCTAGAGGCGGTCTTCTCTGAATGCACCAGCACCCTGGACACAGCCAGGAGAAGCAGTGGTGGGTCCACCAAGTTCAACATGGGTCCACCGTGTGAGCGGCACTCACTAGGGCACAGCCTTAAGGTGGAGGGGGTGAGAAGAGGGGGGCCGGTGGGGGGGTAGACAGTGGGTGGGCGCCATGAGTTATCTCCTAGTCCACATGCCCTGGAGACCTGCCATGCCTCTATCAAGCCAGTCCCTCATGTAGCCTCGAGCTTACCGTAAAAGGTTAATTTGAAATAAGTTAGTTTAGAAGAATTACATAATAAAGAACAGCTAGCGAATGTGTCAGTAGGAGAGCTGCTGAGGCCCCTTTAGTGACACTTGATATGCCTGATATCATACTCAGTATGCATCAGTTACATTGATCAACCGATCGAACCAGACTCTCAGAAGATTTTTGAAGGCTTTTCAAATATACAGTCCACAGAAGCGTGCGTTTGGTTGTACGTAAGGAAGCAAGCAGGCTCCACCCATCACCTAGTGGCATCTGTCCCTGGATGCCGGAACTGTTCAACCATCGGTGGTTGACCTAACTCATAATGTTGGATCTAGAAAGATGCCTTTACTGGGTCACCTTGCCAGCTTAAAGCAGGACCATTGCAGGATTCCAACCTCCCGTCTGCCCTTAATCGTCCTAGGCATGCATTAAAATGCCCTGCTGCATCCCTAAGTGTTGCTAAGACCTTCTCCAGGCCCATGACTGCTCACCAAGACAACTGAGATACACCATGAGCAGCCAGGAGCCTCAAGACATACTCAGCAGGTGCAGTTCGTGAGATTCTTCAGGATCATCCCCTCCCTTTCCTGTTCTAGCACCTCCAACCCTCCCTGACCCAGAGGTTTATTTCACATTTCCTTCAGTATTTCCCCCCAGGGAGGCATGGCCTTTCCTGTGACAAAAGAAAGCAGTTAAATATTTCAAGCCTTGTTCAATGACTGTAAAAGAAGGGCTTCTCAGTTTGCTTATCCAGGAATGCAAACAAAAACTCTTTCTTTTAAGTAAATGTGAAGCCAAGTGTGGTAGATAGTATTTTTCCAAAGATGACCGCACATTACCATACATTATCTCCTATCCCACATGTCCTTGAGAACGGCCATGCCCTCATCAGGAGGTGGAGTCTGATTCCCCTCCAGGTAGGAAGTGATACCACATGAGTTCTAAGACTGAGTCATAAAGGTAACACTGCTTCTACCTTGTATGCTTTATTGTAAGAGTGGAATAAAACCATTCTTGAAAACTTTTTCAGCCATATAAAGAGATTGGCTTCCCTGAGACCGCCATTTTGTGAGGAAGCCCAAACTAGCCCATATGAAGAGATCAAAGGAGAGGCCTTGAGACCCTGTAGAGACAGAGAGACAGAGACAGAGAGAAGGAGAGGCGAGCCCCAGGCGGAAGTGCTCCAGCCTCAGTGCTCCAGCTCCAGCCACTGCTTGGCCCCAGAACCACTCCACCTAGGCCTTTCCAAATTTCTGACCACAAAAACTGAGAGAGTGAATAATATGATGGCTGTTGTTTTAAGCCACTAACTTCTAAGGTGATTTGTTACACAGCAACAAGGACCAGAACGCACTGTGACATAATAATAAAGAGATGAGAATCGCTTTATTCTGAAAGATGATTTCTTGCACTTTTGTAAAGCAATTTTGTCGAGCTTAAGAAAGCATCTGTGTTTTATAACTTTCATTATTTCCCTTCAGACATGGTATTTTTCTGGATAAGGAGTTATAGGTTATATCCTAAAGCCACATACTAATGGACAAATTATGGCCTGTGGGAGACGCAGCATCCTGGGGTCCTACATCCCTCTAAGATGCCAATTATTCACAGATCCCAACAGGAATATATTCAAATTCCCCTGAACAGAACTACTTCCCACACTGCTTATGGCCAGATACTACCTGGGGAAGCAAATCTTAACTTCAATGTGGTTACACATAAGTAACGAGGTATAAAACCTCTTCCTATCTGTTTTCATGAAGGGTTAGAACATCACTGCTTTCGTCTCTTATACTGTCCACCTCCCACATGCAGATAGAAACCTAAAAGCCTAAAGACATTAAGACCCAGAATTCTGAAAAGAGAAAAATGCCTAGGAACACAACACCGTTCAGTTTCAGCAATCCAATCCATTGATGTCTACCAAAAAGCAATGGACTCTGGCAACAACTGAATATCTATCTACATGTATCTGTTTCATGACAAACATGTAGACTCACTTGGAAATTGGGAATGCCTACAACAGCTAAAAAAAACCGGACTTTTCATCAATATGTTCTATGTTATGCATGACAAGAGCATATATAAACATTTAGCCAATTCTGAAACATTCCATGTCAAGTTAGTTTAATGACCAAATTTTTTTTACATTTTTTGAAAGTTTTTATTTATTGAGGGAGATAGAGAGTGCACAGGAGGGGCAGAGAGAGAGAGACAGAGAGAAAATCTCAAGCAGGCTCTGCGCTGCCAGCACAGAGCCCAGTGTGGGGCTTGAATTCACAAACCGTGAGATCACCACCCAGGCCGAAATCAAGAGTTGGACGTTTCATGACTGAGCCACCCACGCACCCCCCCCCCTTTTTTTTTAACATTTCATAGAGGGGAATGGAACAGAACAAGAGAAGCTGAACATACTTGTTTTGTAGAATTAGTACACCTATGTTTGCTCCATACTAGACTGGAAATGTATCCATTTTTCTTTTAAACATATGGTGATTGTACTATTTGCTGCTTAAACTATGAAAGTACTTTGGATCTCTCGTAGCATTATGGGGGGAGCGTGACAGTCTCATGAGGAGTCCGATGCTAAAAATATTTGGTGATGCATTTAGTGTACTTCAGACTTTCCAGAACTACATCTGAGGCCATAGATCTGAGTTAGATTGTTTAGGCTTTGCCTAAGAAGACGCAGAAGTTCCAAATCCGCTGGGCTTACCCAAAACCACCCAAAAGGCTCACCAGGCAAACTCACTGATGTCCTTTTGATATTTGGTATCATGTTAGTAACAACACTGTTTTTCTTTGAGATCAAGTCTCTGCCTACTGGGAACCACATCCTAATTACTGCCCAAAGGGGATTTTTTTTTTCAATTCATTGTTTTGTCTTAAGAAATTCATTAGTTATTTCAAAACATAACCCATATGCTGTTCTCCTCTCCTCTGTTTTATGTAAGGATTTCTCTCTCTTTCTTTTTTTTTTTGGCAGAAAGTTCCAGAAATTTTTCTATTCTCACAAGAATAGCTCTAGGCACTTTCCCAGTATAATAAAGAAGCGTTTTATGTTATGGGTGATGGCCAGTTAACATTTGTATTTCTCCGGAAGAACTACAGCATTTCTATCAGCCAAGGGAAACACCTGCATAGCCTGTGTTTCGGAATTACATCCATGACCACACGTCCCATAAACAAGGAATCAGAATCCAAAGGAGAAAAACCACAGGTGCTGCAGAAAAGCAGCTCCATGTAAATCCGTAATATGCAACAGTCTCTTCAAAACAAACAAGATTATGAGGGTATCATTACAGCCAGGAAATATGGACATCACCTATAATCACCTATAATCAGCCTATAATTATTTTTATAACGTACAGGGTTTGGACTAAACATGATCACAGATTAAAGCCCTAAGGCAGGGTTCCTTTTGGTGGCTGACAAATACACAGATTGTATTTGTAAAATATGTAGCCAGACCTGAATCTTCTTTGTTCTTAACAAATTTAAAACACAAATCTGGAAACAAGGGTGCATTTAGACCACAGAGCCCTTAAACTACCACATCCTTCAGTTGAAAAATACACACACACACACACACACACACACACACACAAACACACTGTTTTATATATTAATAATAATGTTTCAATAGAGGAATCAGGGCAAAACCAAAAACTAGAAACCACTTTAAATTTACTTGAAAATGATGACATTGCCCAGAACCTATTCTTTCAGAAGGCTTACTCAATGAAGATGCAAAGCTAATGGGAGAACCAATGACTTTTTGTCAGGTATCCAACAGACATTCTCCATAGTACCGGACTTTTGTAGGAAGTAAGTAATGCCCACAGGAAGCTCCCAGACACATTCCACGGAGGACAATGAAAGACAGTCTTCTGAAGAACCCAAATACTGTGATGTGGACAATAAATGCCAAGAGAGATGATGTCATCGGAAACCACGTTAAGCGAGAGGGTCTGGGGATGAGACGAGCCTGGTCGCTGGACTATAAGAATGAACGCATGGGTCGCGCTTGTCAGGAGGAGTTTCATGGTGGGCAGATTAAAATGAAGCAAGTCTCTTGGGAGGCCCTGTCAACAAGGCCGCTTCTCAAAATATTTTACATAACATCTCGTAACTTTGGAGTCTTTATGTTTAATAAAGCCTTTACGGTGAAAAATCTGATACTGTTTATTCAATGAAACTTTTGCTATTTTTTTAATGGCTTAATGGTTGCTACATTCACACCGCTGCGTTGGGTATGCTCTTAGAACAGCTGCAAAGTAAGACAAAACAGAGAGAGACAAACAGATAATCAGTGTGTCAGAAAGATCATGATGATTCTGTACCGATATGTACACACACTTGGGAATGATTTTTCACACTGACGGCCCAGATCCCAAGTAGTCAACCACCTCCTCTGAACGCTACGGTTCCAATGAGTTATTAAGGACCAAAAAAAAAAAAAATCAATCTTTTTAAAGGTGTCTGAAATGTCAGTGATCCACACCAGCTGTCAAGTTAAGCAAGAGCTCTGCATCACCAGTCTCTTTGCCTGGTGAATTGTGCCACATACCAAGCACTGACAACATAAATATTATTCTTAATTCCAAAGATATAGCCTCTTGAGCGTGTATAAAGTCTAGCTACTTAAATGTTATCACCCGGCTCCGAAACTCTAACTGTTACGACTCAGAAGCCATCGTCTTTCCCATTGCCATGAAAGCGGTGGGCTATCAACCCAGTTTATGCCTTAAAAAGATGCGATAGTAAGAATGCTTCTGACAAACGTTATTTTTGACATTATTTAATGAATCACTAAGCCCAGTCCCCATTTAAAAATATAAATCAAACACAAAAACATTACAGGCCAGACCAAAGCAGGAAAGGGAGAATGCATTGTTGCAGACCGGGCAAGAGAGTTGCCAATAATTTGGCTCTAGGTTTATAGGTCCCTTGTGGTGTTTTTGTAGAAAACTGTGGCTCTTTGCTCCCTAGACAGGTGTGCAATGAGACAGGCATATTGCCTATGCGAAAACAGAACCAAATAAATAAATAGATAGATAGATGATTGATAGATGATAGATAGATAGATAGATAGATAGATAGACTAGAGATGACACCATATTTCCCAATAGATGTCAACAAACACTTAACTACCTTTCATTCAACTTATATTATTGCATGCCAGCTTGAAAATAATTGAAGTATAAGATGTAAAAAAAGGATGGCCAGGATTACCAGCCATTGTTCACAGGAAACAAAATGTTCTGCTAAGCAGCCCAAATACTAAGGACAAGGAAACAAAACCTATATTTTATTTTATTTTATTTTATTTTATTTTATTTTATTTTATTTTATTATTTTATTTTATTTGTAAAGTTTATTTTCTTATTTTGAGAGAGAGAGAGAGAGAGAGAGAAGCAGAGAGAGAGGGAGAGAGAGAATCCCAGGCAGACTTCAAGCTCTCAGTGCAGAGCCCAACACAGGGCTCCAAGCCACGAACCACAAGATCACGACCTGAGTTGAAATCGAGAGTCAGAACTCAACCAACTGAGGCACCCAGGTGCCCCAAAAACTGTATTTTAAAGTAAAGCAACACTCCCTTATTGCCACAGACTTCAAACACGAAGCCAGATGAGCACTGGGTGTTATATATGTGATGAATCACTAAGTTCTACTCCGGAGAGAACATTTAATCTAAAATAATTAGGCCAGCATTTGTGCCTCTAACACAAAAGGATGTGTCTTTTCTGCTCACTGATAACAGAAAGCTAGCATAACTGAAAAGAACCAAGAAAACACCAAGCGGATAACCATCCTTCGTGGGATTCTCAATCCCCTTGTGTGGATCACCCAGGAATCCAACTCTAGGTGTGTTTCGTACCTCAAGAAAAAGGCAAAGCAACACACACGAATGATAAAAGCACATAAAGAAGTACACAAAGGGAGGCAAGTTTACATGAAGACACATCTGTATGTCAGAATAAGTGAGAGGCAAGCCTGGAATACTCCGTAACTCAGGCTGAGAGAAACTCAACATGTGATTATTTTTTCTAGAGCCACTGTTGCTAATCCAGGGTTTCTCAATCCTGGTCCTACTATCATTTTGATTGAAGCCAGATAACTCTTTGTTTAGAGAGGCTGTCCCGTGCACTGTTGGATGTTTAACAGCCTCCTTGGCTTCTACCAACGGGGTGCCAGTAGCACTCCCTCCGACTTGTGGCAACGAAAAATGTCTCCAGAGAGTCAAATGTCACCTGGGGAGCAAAACTGTCCCCACTGAGAACTACTATCCCAGGGCCACCTGGGTGGTTCAGTTGGTTAAGCACCTGACTCTTGATTTCAGCTCGGTCATGATCTCATGGTTCGTGAGATCGAGCCCCACATCAGGCTCTGCACGGACAGCATGGAGCCTACTTGGGATTCTCTCTCTCCCTCTCTCTCTCTCCTCCCTCCCCCTCTCTTGGATATTCTCTCTCTCACTCTCTCTCTCTCTCTCAAAATAAATAAACATTTTTTAAAAAGATCTAGGGGCGCCTGAGTGGCTCAGTCAGTTAAGCGTCCGACTTCACCTCAGGTCACGATCTCGCGGTCCGTGAGTTCGAGCCCCGCGTCGAGCTCTGTGCTGACAGCTCAGAGCCTGGAGCCTGTTTCCGATTCTGTGTCTCCCTCTCTCTCTGCCCCTCCCCCGTTCATGCTCTGTCTCTCTCTGTCTCAAAAATAAATGAACGTTAAAAAAAATTTAAAAAGAGCGAGTGCATTTAAAAAAAAAAAAAAAGATTTACTCTTCTAACCTAATGATGACAAAGTAAATCCCACATAGGCCAAGTAGCTTTCAACTACTGCATGACCATAGACACAATTAGCTTCTCTCTGTCCAGGATGCTCAAGTGAACCCTCTATGCTCTCACTGTCTAGAGGTGACGGGGACAACTAAGCCAACGCCTTCCCAAAATGCTTCCAAAGCACCTCCTCTTCCGGGAGTGACATTTTTCGTCTGAAAACTGGGATTTAACAGAGCCATCTGCACAATCAAAGTCTATTTGACGCATGTCCAGATGACGTAGACTCTTTAGAAACCAACAGAAAGGTGGGGCGCCTGGGTGGCTCAGTCAGTTAAGTGCCCGACTTCGGCTCAGGCCACGATCTCACGGTTTGTGACTTCGAGCCCCGCCTCGGGCTCTGCGCTGACAGCTGGGAGCCTGGAGCCTGCTTCGGATTCTGTGTCTCCCTCTCTCTCTGCCCCTCCCCCACTCACACTCTGTCTGTCTCTCTCTCTCAAAAATAAACATTAAGAAAAAAATTTTTTTAAAGCAAAAAAAAAAAAAAAAAAAAAGACACCAACAGAAAGGAAAGGAGGGGAAAATATTTAATGGTCATCAAAAATGATCAAGAAACTAAAAGATCCAAGAAATACTGGAAGAACGATTTACAAAATGCCTCAGATTTTTTACGGGATAAACTGTCAATTCATTCAATAAATAGGCACTGGGCACCTACCATGATTCAAGGCCTGAGATACAAAGATAAAAGAGAACCGGATCCTGCCATTTTCAGGAGTTTAGGGACCCACTGAAGTCTAAGACATACAGACTAATTCTCAAACCTGGCTATACCTTCAAATCACCTGGAGGAGCTTTGTCAAATTACCAATGGCTGAGCTTACACCCAGGCCAATTACATAAGCATCTAAACTTTTGGGCGGTTCTTAAACACCTTTGAGCTAGACCATTAAGGTGGGCGGAGATGGCATTTCTAGTTGAAGAAGCTACAAGAGAAGAGTCACCGTGAGAGAAAATCAAGGGCATTTAACAGCTAAACATAAAAACAACTGGTTCAGTTCCCTCCATTTACAAGGTCTGAGAAGGGCAGTAAAAGAAAATAGAGTGGGTGAAAACCAGACCCTGGAGGGTGTTAAACTTTGGAGAAAATGGAGAAGCTCTATTTCTGAGAAAAGAGGAAAACTATACTTCAAAAACTTAAGCTTCCTAGAACTCTAATAATAGAGGGTCCAAGGGAAGAGGCAAAGGCGTGAAGTTGAGTGTCACGTCGAAGGCAATAAGCCCAAATGATAGCACTGGCTTCCCTTCATTCCCATAGAAACTCTCCTTGGCGGACTCCCCTTCGGCCTCACCCAGTGCACACTAGATTCCCTCAAGGGTCAGGGCTGGACCCTGCGGTCTTGTTACCCTGATTCGTTTTCCCTAGGTGATGTCATGTCTGTTCAGTCAGTTACCATCTGCGTACGCGTTTGGAAATTCTCCACCCAGACCTCACCCCCCATTCCGACTGTAACCCTAATTGCCTGTGTAACATCCATTCCCCTTGGACACACTGAAGTAACCACAAACTCACCATGTCCAAAATTGAACTCATCATATTCCTTACAAAGCCTAGGGCTCTTTATGCTTTTTTTTTCTCTGGAAATGGTACCACATCCCATCCAGTTACACAGGTCAGAGATTTGCATGTCATTCTTAACACTGTCTCTTTCACCCCCATACTTGGTCTACCACCAGGTCCTATGGATTCCACCTTGTGTATATCTCTTAGATCCCTCCTGCTCTCTCCCCCTCCGTCAGCACCTCCTTAGCCCGAGACGCCATCTTCCTTGTTTGTTTCCATAAAAGTTTCCACTCACTGACCCAAATTCACTCTTGTCTCCCTACCACCAAGTCACCAGTTCAAATTCCAAAACTAACCGTGTCACCACTTTACTCAAAATTCTTTCATGGCTTCCTATGGATCTTTTTTTTTTTTTAATGTTTATTTATTTATTTTGAGAGAGAGAGAAAGAGTGTGAGTGGGGTAGGGACAGAGAGAGGGAGAGGGAGAGGGAGAATCACAAGCAGGCTCCACAAGGGGCCTCAATCCCACGAACCGCAAGATCCTGACCTGAGCCCAAATCAAGAACTGGGTGGCTCAACCGACGGAGCCACCCAGGTGCCCCTGGTCTTACAATATTTAAAAACTTCCTCAGAAGGCCTGACTACATCTCCAACCAGCCACAAAAGCCTTTGTTTAGCCCTACACGTTTGCCACTCTTGCTCCCGCCACAGGGCCACTGGATGCACGGTTCCATCTGCCAAGAGCTTGGTATCCCTGTTTGGACTATTCAACTCCTTGGCCACCCCTCAGTTCCCAGTAAAGTCACGACTTCCTCCAGGCATCCTTCCCTGATCTCCCTGCCTTACCAGCGGTTTCCAACAGCAACTTGATCTGGATACAACTCTACGTTTGGTTGACTTACATTCGATGAAAGCATTTGCTTCACACTTGTGCGCCCACCAACGTAACCCCTAAATCATCCCAACGCGGGGCTGGGAAGAACCAAAAAATACGTAGGAGAGAGTGTGCCGGAGAGAGAGAATGGATTCAAGAGTTCTTCCGATTTAGAGATGCTAAATGTAACAAGGAGTAGGACTCAAAGATGATTACAAAGCTCTCGGGTCTGGATGACGAAGAAATACGAACCATCGGGTTACTCACGACACTGATTCTGATGGACTGATTTCATTTGTACGTGGTTTTCTTTGCTTTACTTTGCACCGTTCCAATCCCCACACCAAAACACACTATGCTTTTATTTAAAGCAAATGACCTAAAGTTGGCTGCTACCAGCACATTCCAGTCAAGCCCCAGCACAATAATTAGTGCAGGCTTACAAGTACTCCCACGGTAAGACCAACTCTCATCCCCTGCAGCATTAAATATGAAACACCCACATGCAGGGAAACGCTACCTCAGGGCAAACAAAACTTTCTTCATAGAGGAACGTTCAGTGCATGCACGAGTAATGAAGTTCGTGGACTGCTTCAACCCTGCGTAGTTTATTTTTAGTCTTAACCTAATTTCACTAGTCCAGAAATATTAACACATTATGTCTCCCACATCAGAATACTTTTCGTCATAAAATAATAAAGTACATATCCAAAGGCTGCTAAGATTTGAATTTATTTCACCCCAAAAAACACCCTTCTCTTGCGCTGGCAAATATTAGTTTGAACCTGAATTATTTTATGGAGCCTGGTAAGTTCCTGCTCAGTAAGTACTTCTGTTGTTAAGCCATATTTTATCCCTTTGCACTTTTACAGGGAAGGCATTAAAGTTTATTTTTTAAGGCAAAGCTGTTATATAATAAACCATTCTGGACATGACACAGTTTATGTATTCATAAAATGTTTCTGAGTTTCAAAAGATACATGTTAGAGAGTTATCGCACCTACAGGAGTTGCCAAATATTTGCAGTATTTTTGAAATAATAATAAGGACAGGTATACACAATAAAAAGCTACCAACCGATTTCTGGGAAAGCAAATTGCACTCCGAAGTCTTAAAGAGTTTCCTAGAAGTAAAGAAATTATGGGCTTCATTCTGTCTCTGCAAGATATCAAATGCAAGGGTAGCACTGAATTCTAACATATCAACTTTATGATGTACCCATAGGACTCAAAAGTTCCCAGCTATATTATTCTCCTTTGGTGGGAAGTTGGAAGAAATGGTACAAATTTGGTTAATGCTTATCTACATATATGATGCTGTAAATCAAAGACCACACAGTAAACTATCAATCGGACTGGACAGACTTATATCCACGGTCTCCAGGGACGGGAGGCACACTGACTTTATTCATCAGTGTTGACCCGCCGAAGCAGGGCACCCGTGAGGTGGACAGGACAGCTCCTGACAAAACAGACCATCTAATTTACGTTGGCAAGAGCCACTGCCTGCATCAGACCATCTGCTTTCTGGGAGAAACAAAGAAAATTCCAGAGTGCAACAGTAATACTGCCTTCCCGTGCAGTGAGGAGGGATGCCTGTCATTGGATTCCCTCTTCTGCCAAGACCTCTTCCCTCTTTCTACCAAGCAAACGAAAACGACGGTGACTTTTGATAAATAGGGTAAAAGCTTTTTCTTTTTCTGAGCTGGCTTGACCATCTCATTGGCAAGATGGAGAAGCCTTCCTTAAATCTTTCTGCAGTAGTATTCTTCATCACCCCCTACTGCTTGCTACCTCTCTACTTCGAGAAAATGAGAACGCACGTCCTTTTGTAAACACTATACTTTCTCCAGAGACTCAAAGACATGACAGCTCAGAGTTCTTCAGTATGACGGAGCAAACATTGAGCTGTTGCAATGCTCACTGGGCCTTAGAGTTAAAAAGAGTTAACGGGCACCCGGGTGGCTCAGTCGGTTAAGCGTCCGATTTCCGTTCAGGTCATGATCTCAGTTTGTGGGTTCGAGTCCCACGTTGGGCTCTGTGCCGACGGCTCAGAGCCTGGAGCCTGCTTCGGATTCTGTGTCTCCCTCTCTCTCTGTTTCTCCTTTGCTTGCGCTCTCTCTCTCTCTCTCAAAAATGAATAAACATAAATAAATAAATAGAGATGACATTTGGGCGGTCTCCCTTCAAAGATTCCGCGGTGTATTAAAGAAGACAAACATCTGCTATAAACAAATAAGTGAAGTAACAGGTACTGTGAGACACAAGCAAGAGAATGGGAAATGGTTATTTTTGCTAATGAATTTTGGACCTGGAAAGGCTTTTCCAGGACCCAGGGTGAGGCATATTCTCTGCATCACCTCCTGATCCCTCCCTAACAAGGAAAACTATGTTTATGTGGCTAAATGAGTTACTATAAACCATTAAGTCGTAAGAGACGGCCTTAAACGTAGAAAAGGGGTTTTAAAAAAAGGCTAAGGAGTATTTTCAGGGTGCATCAGGGGGCATGGGGCTCACACTCCTTTGCCTTGGGCATGAAAGAAGAAAGGAGATTTCGGGCATTTGCTTTCGGAGTGAATATTGAACCAGGCTGGTGCCTGCCCACTCTTCCCCAGTTCATCTTTTAGCTGGTGCAGTATAGCTGGGAAGCAGCTGGCACGAGCTGGGGCCAGTACAGATGGCTCTGCGGAAGCTACTCCACAACGTGGCATGTTGTGTCCCTCCACACAACACTTAAAGCCTCTAAAGAACTCTGCAATTACAAAATGCTTCCCTTTCCCCTCTCTGGTTTTATCTCCATTACTTTCTAAAGCAAGCATTATTACTTCAGCTGCAAAAAGCATAAATGAGGGGCGCCTGGGTGAGTCAGTCGGCTGAGCGTCCAACTTCGGCTCAGGTCATGATCTCACGGTTCGTGGGTTCGAGCCCCGCGACGGGCTCTGTGCGGACAGCTCAGAGCCTGGAGCCTGCTTCGGATTCTGTGTCTCCCTCTCTCTCTCTGCTCCTCCCCCGCTCATGCTCTGTCTCTCTCTCTCTCCTTCAAAAGTTAAAAAAAAAAAAAAAAACGTTAAAGAAAAAGCATAAATGAAGCGTCAGAAAGGTGAAATTAGTACCCCCAAATGACTCCAATAGTATTGTTAAAACCATGTGGGTGGACCCAGAAGCCCTGATACCCCAAATAACAAACTGGTGAGTCACAGCCATTTATAAAATAAAAGTTGGATATATCATATGAAACTACAAATTTCTAGAACCCTTGAAAAATTGAAATCTGGAAACTAAAACAGTTCTGGGCTAATTCCATGTGCTAGTAACAGGGTAGGAGGCAGAGCATTTGAGCACCAATTAATTCTCTACCATCTAAACCAGCCCGTTCCAGATGATCTACGCATTCACCTGACCTGTTGGCATCTGAGGGCAGCTGCTAAACCATATGGCAAGTGGCAGGGGACATCTCATCCAAAACGCTCAGAATACCCTTCTCCTTTAGGTCATCTCCAGCGTGATTCCATTCACACAAATTTCGTCCAAATGTCGTCTGCTCGACCACGTCACCTAATGTACCTAAACAGTGATGGAAAATACATCCTCTGGAAAAGTCTGTCTATACCCCGATCGAATCATTTTACTGTTATAAATGATCTACATATTTGTGGAGAATAAAGGCCACTGGATTCCAATTGCTGTCTCTAGCCCTATTTCCGCCTCCCCATGTTAAAGCAGACACTTTAATCTCCTGGCGTCCTACGCCTGTTCATTGGCCAATGACTATGGAATAGGTCAAGGTTTAGAGGTCTTGGAAGGTTCCCAAAGTCACTCCTATTGTCACTGGTATAATTCTAAAGAATGAACACCCAAACTAGGGCATTCTCAGTTTCTACTTTTCTAGTTAAAAGACATTATTTGGAGGGACGCCTGGGTGGTTCAGTCAGTTAAGCGTCCAACTTCAGCTCAGGTCATAATCTCACGGTTCGTGAGTTCGAGCCCCCCGTCTGACTCTGTGCCGACAGCTCCGAGTCTGGAGCCTGCTTCGGATTCTGTGTCTCCCTCTCTCTCTCTGCCCCTCTCCCACTCGCTCTCTGTCTCTCAAAAACGAATAAACGTTAAAAAAAATTTTTTTAAAGACATTATTTGGGGGAAAAAAGGCACCATTGATTTAAATGGCAGTCAAACTGTTGGTTAGGTTTTATGACTCCAGTTCCATTTTGGGATTTGAATTCGCCTGTGGAAAACAGATGTTTAGCTGCTAAAACAATAACATTTTAAAGTTTAATTTCACAAAAATTAAAGCACAGCTATAACCCAGAAGCTCAAAAGGAACCAGCCCACACAGTTATAGTCAGATGAGGGGCAAACAGTCTCCCAAGTCTCTGCTGAGGGGTGCACAGAGCTGCAGAAAACACACACCCTCCAACCTGACACTGGAAGGTAGTTTTCTGAAAGCCAGCAAGTGCACGGGGCCAGCCTGGAGTGAGAAGTGGACAGCCCATGGCCTTGAGCAGGGCCGGTCAGCCACAGATGCTGGCCACGTCCTTTTCTCTTGGATCTGCACACTCCGAATTGAGCAGAATAGCACAATTCTAATGACAAGACAGAGGCAGGGTTCAGGAAAGGGAACGGGGCTCTCCGTATAGACTGTCTAGATCCCCAAGTCACAGTCACTGAAGTTCATCTGCAAAGCAGACTCGCATTTTCTAATTAATTCAATTCAACTAATATCGTTTCGTTGGGAAGGAAAGTAAACTTTGGGGACTTTTTTCTCCTACAGACGAGGAGATATTTTTAGACTTATTTCATTTACATTTGAGCAAACCACCCAATTTTTCCTGGCCTCTGTTGGCTGGTACATAAGATGGAAGGATTTACTTCGGTACCCACTAACTTTCTTTCCAATCCAGTTCCATGCTTGTATGGCTTTCTACTAAGTTCATACGCTTCCGCAATACAAAACAAGCAAGCAAACAAACAAACAAACACGGGCGTTCTTTTTTTCTTCCAAATTACAGAGCGGAACATTAAATTTCAAAGTCTTTAATATTCTACTTCATAGTTCATAAGCAAAAAGAACCCTTTTTCCTCTATGAATAAAATGCATGAACTAAAGAGAGATCTCAGAGTATGGCAGTCGTCAATTATCCACAAGAAAAAAAACAGTCCCCTAATTTGGAGACAGGCAAGGATGAAAAGGCGGAGCACAGGAGATGTTTAGGGAAGTGAAATTACTCTGCATGGCACCACAAATGTGGGTACCTGTCATTCTGTATTTGTCCGAACTCACTGGATGTCCAGCACCTATAAGGCTCCTAATGTAAGCGATGGCCTCTGGGTGACAATGATGCGTCAGTGCAGGTTCATCAATTACAATCAATGTCCCACTCTGGTGGCGATGTTGATGGGGCAGCCTGTGCATATGTGGGTCAGGTGATATTTGGAAAATCTCTGTACCTTTCGCTCTATTTTCTGTGAACCTGAAATTGCTCTAAAACATAAAGTCTTTATTTAAAAAAAGAGAGAGAGAGAGAGAGAAGAAAGAAACCAGGTTTAAAAAAAAAAAAAAAGCCTGAAAAGTAATGTTCAGGAGCTGCTGGCGTGATTAAAATGAAGAGTGCTGATGCCTCTGGGGTGCCTGGGTGGCTCAGTTGGTTAAGCGTCCAGCTTTGGCTCAGGTCACAGTCCTACAGTTGGTGAGTTCAAGCCCCTCTCTGCTGTCAGCGTGGAGCCCGCTGACAGTTTCTACTTTTCTACTTAAAAGACATTATTTGGAGGGACGCCTGGGTGGTTCGCTCAGTTAAGTGTCCAACTTTAGCTCAGGTCATAATCTCGCGGTTAGTGAGTTCGAGCCCCCTTTGGAGCCCACTTTGGACTCTCCGTCCCCCTCTTTTTCTGCCTCTCCACCGCCAAAATAAATAAAAAATATTTTTAAAAAGAGAGAGAAAGAGAGAGAGAGCGCTGATGCCCTCACAGCTCTACAGGTTCAAAACTGTCGTGGGTGCGCAGTACGGTATGAAGCGGATAAATACACATCATTTGGATCAAAATGACTGTTCTCTCAGCAGCCCCACTGGAAGGAGCCTGTCTGCCTCAATGCCTACCTGGGGAGAAAAAAATGGTTCTGCAACCAACCTTCTCTGACAACCTTTCTACACGTATAAATACAACATGTATCTCAAAAGTCATTTGCACATTTCCGGGAGAAAGGTTAAGTCACTACAGGTAGGTCACGAAAGGCAGGACATACAATGTTGGACAGCGCATGTCACACCAGTGCCAAGGAACCTGTCCTATTTGATTCTCTTTCAGAGACTGCAGAAAAAGTAGTCCTTTGCTTTTTCTTTTTTTTAATTTTTTTTTTAACATTTATTTATTTTTGAGACAGAGAGAGACAGAGCATGAACGGGGGAGGGGCAGAGAGAGAGGGAGACACAGAATCAGAAGCAGGCTCCAGGCTCCGGGCCATCGGCCCAGAGCCTGATGCGGGGCTCGAACTCACAGACTGCAAGATCGTGACCTGAGCTGAAGTCGGACGCTCAACCGACTGAGCCACCCAGGCGCCCTGAGTCCTCTGCTTTTTTCAAATGCTTGAAACATCTATTCCTTTGCGATAAAACAGGTTTCTCAAAAACTTGCTTCTTGTACAAAATGTAACATTAGCGGGGTTGGAACTAGCATCTTGGTCCCAAAATTCACGTTCCCGTTTACAAAGCCAAGGTCCTTCCTCTCCCCGAGTGTTTGCTCTGAGTCACGTCCCTTATAGCCACACCTCGCTCAGTGCAGCTCAGTGTGTTGAGTTCACCACATTGAATTAAATGGTTTACAGACATCCTTGGGGAAAATTACTCAACTATTGTTTGGTATTCCTAAGTTGGCTCGCCTAAATAAAACAAAAGAAGCCAATGCCCCTTTGCCAACTGCACTTATAATTGAAATGTTAGTTGTTCCTTTTTACTATTTATGCTCAAGTTTTTAAAAAAAAAAAAAAAAAAAAAAAAAGCATACCGGAGCACAGGTTCTTGGAAACCTGCTCAATGTAAGTCTCAAACCCATCCAACTCTGTTTCGATACAATAGTAAACTTGGACCCCACACTCGCACTACAACATAAAAACGTCTACATCCTGAAGCATTTTACATCATCTTCAATCTATTTTCAATACAAGAAACAGAAGAGATGTGAATTTTCCAGGACAGACTGCTGTAAATGTCTCATTCTCCTGTCTTCCAAGTTTTTCTTCTTCCTATCCTTTAAAAACAACATCTTTTTTGGCATGCGTACTGCTTAATTTTACGTGTCAATCTGACTGAATCCCAGGGTGCCCAGATACTTGGTCAAACATTATTCTGGATGTGAGAGTGAGCGTGTTTTGGGTGAGATTAACATCTGAACTGGTAGACTAAATAAAGCAGATACCCTCTCTGAGGCGGGTGGGCCTCATCCAATCAGTTGACGGCCAGAATAGAACAAAAAAGGCTAGTAAGTAAGAGAGAAAACTCCACCTGCCTGACTCCTTGGGCTGGGATTCCATTCTTGGTTGACTCTGGACTTGAACTGAAACACTGGCTCTTACATAGTCTTGAGGCTGCCAGTATTCACTGGAACCCCACCACTGCCCTCCTCCAGCTTCCCAACTACAGATCTTGGGACTCGCCAGCCTCCATAATTGTAGAAGCCAATATCTATATATACACACAGCTATATACAATACACACATATACACACCCTACTGGTTCTGTTTCTCTTGAGAAATGCTGACTAATACAACATGGCATACAGACACATGACCATGTTTCGGCCATTTCTCCTTTTACAGTGTTATAACCAAACCATAAGCTAGTTTCCCTGAATGAAGACGAAGGTTTTCTTCCATTTGAATATTACCTTTACCCAGCTTCACATTTTTACAGTAAAAACGTGGTGTCATGTTAGAAACAGTCTAGGCTTCAATAAACATTTTCGTCATGGAAACTTGACAAACTTTTCTTAAGCACAAGCTAATCATATTTTTATGGCATGGAAAAATCATATCAGAAAGACAGGAAAATGCAGCCAACTGCCATTCACTTTAATGGAAAAGATCATAGGCCTTTTTTTCTCCCTAAAATAGGAAAACCTACTATTTTTATTACCGTGATTTTAATAGCAGCATATTGGAAACATCTATAAATGCTTGGTTTTATTTGCTTTTCCAAAGTTGTATCTTTATTTCAAAAAGAAGCCACACACACATACATCATAGCATTTTTCTTATGTTTTGAAAGACTTAAGATGTTTTCTTTTTTTATGAAGGCCACATAAGCGTTACCAGGCTTTTTAATATCAGTGCTGTGCATCATCACTACGGGAGCCAGAAGAACAAACCTTGCGACATCTGAATGTGTTTCGGGCATATTGCGCACCGAGTTGCATTTTATCCATAAAACTCTCACTAAGCGGACTTCTGTGGGTTTAGTGTCAGAACCTTTCCGAAAGCCATTTGGAATCCTGGATCTTGGACCCCATTCAAAGTAGGAGGAGAGAAAGGGGGCCCGCCAGGCTCCATCGGTAGAGTATGCAAATCTTGATCTCCGGGTTGCAAGTGCAAGCCGGGCATACAGATCACTTAAAAGGAAAACAAAATAACAAAATAAACTAAGAGGAGAGAGGAAGAAAGTGACATGGTGGTTCACCAGTCGACTGAAATGGCAAACAAGATAGGTTTTCCTTTATTAAACTGTACTTCAGGTATTTTTCTCATTCATTTTGCATTTCTGGTTCTGATGTTGAGAGTAGACATCTATTTATTATTTTTGCATTTAATAAATCTTATGAACACTGCCATTCACTTTCAGAATTTTCTTTGAGATAATCTAGTGAGGTGCACTAAATATACCATGTGTCTGCGCACACACGCACACACACACACACACACACAGATATTATTGACCTCATAACTGTCTAGTCTACTAGATTGAGGCTGAAAATTATTCTTATTTTTTTCTCCTTTTTTAAATTTAAATTCAAGTTAGTTAACATACAGTGTAGTCCTGGCTGCAGGAGTAGAACCCAGTGATTCATCTCTTACATATGACACCCAGTGCTTATCTCAAAAAGTTCCCTCCTTAATGCCAGTCACCCATTTAGCCCATCCCCCCACTCACCCCTCCAGCAACCCTCAGTTTGTTTTCTGTATTTAAGTATTTAAGAGTCTCTTATGGTTTGCCTCCCTCACCAGAGTCAGAATTTAAGAATGGCCATTTATAGGGGTGCCTGAGTGGCTTAGTTGGTTAAGCGTCTGACTGTTGATTTCAGCTCAGGTCATGATCTCACAGTTTGTGAGTTCGAGCCCTGCATCAGACTCTGAGCTGACAGTGTGGAGTCGGCTTGGGATTCTCTCTCTCTCTCTCTCTCTCTCTCTCTCTCTCTCCCCTGTCTCTCAGCCCTTCCCCTGCACCCTCTCTAAATAAATAAATAACCCTTAAAAAAAAAGAAAAAAAAAGAATGGCCATTTATACTGAAATAGAAAAAAAAAAAAAAACCCCAACAACAACAACACAATCCACAACTGTTCCCTTGTTTTACATTAATATAACAAAAATGCACATTATAGTCTTTCTTATAATTCTTATTTATACCAAGAACCATTTATTAGGAAGAATAGTATATCCCAACTTTTAATAAAGAAAAGTTGGTTAGTAACTAAATGGTTCAATATACACTGGAAAGAATGAGGACAGAAAAAAAAATAATAAAACACAATTCATCTGTTAAATGTGCTAACCGGGATGAACAGTTGCCAATGACTGCACTAAAAGAGACTTTATAAGAAATGAATTTATTTATTTTAAATGCTGAGACTGGACATTTTAAAACATGATGAAACACTCAGACACAGAGTGACTGGATGTAACCACCCATTTTTATTTCAAATATTTAGAAAGCAAAGGCACGACTCTGCGGCTTGACATATCCCAAGAGTACTTCGGCCCAGAACTTCCTTTATGAGGCATCAAGCCTTCCCAAGCCCAAATAATTCCCCAAGTACCTTAGATTCATTTTCCACAAGTAAGGAAGGATCAATTTTAAAGTGTAATGTTCTGCCTGCCAAAACATCAGCCGGACAGGAATGTTCAAAGGTGCAAGTTCAAGTAGAGACTCCTGATTCCATACAGGAGCTGGAGAACACGCTCTTGAGGCAAGCTTCAGAAGCCAGGAGCACAGAGGAAAGGGGGGATGATGTCCTATAAAGAGAACTTGGCTTCTCCAAGGGTTGTTTCAAACAGGAGAGTGACAAATACTAGCAATAAACAGCTAGAAGCGACTTACAGTGCTCGTTACTGCTAAAGAGGCTTTAGCAACTGTGCCGAACTCACCAAATGTCCAAAGCCATTCTCTTAAGAATAGTTGAGCACAGAAAACAAATGGAAGGCTGCTTTCTGCTTTCCATGCAAGGTCTGATGCATAAATAGCAGAGCACAATTTATAGGACAAAGTAGGTTTCAAGGATCAGTCCCTATTGTTCTGGTTCCTACAATGAAGTTCTATTTGGTCAAGCAAATGTTAGCCTAGCTCTGTGTCACACACCATGCTGGGCTCTGAAGACGAGAAGATGAGTAAATCATTATCAATGAAAAACGCTTTGACATTTTTTTTTTTTTTTACAAACTCCAGCAGTCCCACCCCTAGGAATACATACCTCGGAAATACCTCTGTACCTCGGCGCCCAAAGACATAAAGCGCTGTTCACAATGGCCTCAAAACAATCAGAATAGGTGAATAATTTGTGCTATATTCTCTAATTACCCTTTTTAACGTTGAAAATCATCCCTGCATAGCCGGGTCCCCAGCCTCTCTCATGCCTTACTTTTATGCACAATAATTATTAACATCTAATCTATGAACATTATGACAATTTGTGTTGTTTAGCATCTGTGTTTCTACCTGAAACTTAAGTTCCATGAGGGCAGGCATTTTTTTTTTTTTGAGGGCAAGGATTTTGATCTCGCTTTATTCACCACTACTTCTGTCCGCACAGCCTAGAATGGCACCTGGCACGTGAAAGGAATTTGGCAATATATGTGGAAAGGAGAGGGGAAGGGATACAGACAGGGAGAGAGAAGCAAAAGAAAGAACAGAGGTAGAGAAGAATGGAGGGAGGAAGACAGGCAAGAAATTGCTAGAAACAGTGAAAATCAAAGAACTAAAGACAACTACCAGCTTAACAGGAGCAATTCTCATGACTATAACGCTGACTGGGGGAAAACAAAACAAAACAAAACAAAAAAAACGAGATGGAAAAGAATACATACAGGCTGATTCCATTTACTTTCGATTCCAAATAGGCAAAACTAATGTTACGATCCGTACATAACTAGAAGAGCTGTAAAGAGAACAGCAAAGGTGTGGCACACACAAAATCTGATGCAGATACCTTGAGAGGGTGACGGAATTGCAGAGAACGCAGGGAGGACTTGAAGCGTGTTGGAACACCGCATTCCTTAAGTTGGACTGTGAGTTTACACTTTATTATGAGTCCCCATACCTCATACATGTAGTGAACATGCTTATGAATTTCATAATGCATACAAAACAGCAAGTCACTTGGGCCTACTCCCTGGTGAGAAAGACCTGACGAGAGAAGAATCCAGAATCCAGCGGGACAGAGGCACGAGCATGGGCTGTGGAGCACCCAGGTGGCGGGTCCACCCAGAACCCCATGTGGTTCTAAATGCTTCCTTTCATAGTGATAAAGGGATTGGTCTCCAATGGCCACGTGATTTATATATTTTTAAACCTGTAGTTCATTGAAGACAAGCCTCTTAAATAACTGTTAGTAGTATTTTAACAAAGAAATCTCACCCAGCCTCAACAGAATTTGGGAGGCAGAGGAACCAGAAAAAAATACTTCACTGGGTATTATTAAGGTCATTTGGGTGGGTGCTATTAAGAATCAATTGCTGGGGACCTGGGGGGCTCAGTCGGGTAAGCCTCCGACTTCAGCTCAGGTCATGATCTCATGGTTCGTGGGTTTGAGCCCCGCATCGGGCTCTGTGCTGACAGCACAGAGCCTGGAACCTGCTTGGGATTCTGTGTCTTACTCTCTGCCCCCTGTGTTCGCTTGCTCTCTCTGTCGCAAAAATCAATAAACATTAAAAACAAATTTTAATAAATAAATAAGAATCAACTGCCTATAATTGCATGAACTACTTTGTTCTGCTATATGTTCACTAAGTATTTATTCAGAAACTAATACTGAGGGGCGCCTGGATGGTTTAGTCCATTAGACTCTTGACTTTGGCTCAGGTCACGATCTCCCAGTTCATGAGTTCGAGGCCCTGCTTGGGATTCTGTCTCTCCCTCTCTCCGCCCCTCCCCTGCTTGCTCTCTATTTCTCTCTCAAAACCAAACAAAAATAAACTTAAAAAAATAAACTATTAAGGAGTAGCAGTAATGTGCAAGGTACTGGCTAAGTACATGGGAAGGTACAAACGTGGAAAATGTCATCAGCGAGCTCATATGCCAGTGTTAAGACATGTATTTAATGATCATAGCATATGTGTAGGTGTCAGGGATGCCCCAAAAAACAGAAAGGACTGTGCCTGTCGGGTTTTGCATGAAGTCACAAGAGGAAGTGAGCAGTTCATTCTTAGGGCAAGAAAAGAAACAATGTGTGCGTTGCTGAATGTTGCCTTGCCTTTCGTTATTCACTGTAGGTTCTATTCCTTATCCTCAACTTAATCATTCATGCCTCCAGGTCTTTTACTGCCAAAGCAGTATCAGCTATGTTGCAAATCTTCCAAATCTTTGCTCTAACTCCACTAATCTCTCTCTCTTTTTTCTTTTTGATTGACGTTTTGCTTCATCAAATTCTAGATGCATTTTGAACAATGAGGAACTCGGCAAAAAATAACTTTTTTGTCCTCTGCTCAAGGGATGTGTGTAAAACTATCCCACAGAATAATGAAAGGGGTCTTCTATAAACGATTTCTGGACCACTTTCAGTGACTATTACTTAGGGCAAGTCACTTAAGTTCCCCGATGCCACTGTCTCAGTTACAAATTAAGGAAGTTAAGACTACACGTCCAGGGACACTTATGAAACACAAATGCACGCACACACACCCATATATGATACACGTACAGATGTAATTTCTATCACAGTGATATTTTTCATTGTCAACACCATGACTCTTCAGTCTTCCAATGGTCACGTGAATATAGGACGTCAGCCCTTTCACAATCTCACATTAGATTAGATTAGATTAGATTAGATTAGATTAGATTAACAGCACCCGGTTGAAGGGTTTCCAGTTGCTTTGGACATATGCCTTCTCTCAGCACTTCATGTCTTCTGGATGTGTCTTTAACTTGAATCTTTTTTTTTTTTTTTAATTTTTTTTTATTTTTGGGACAGAGAGAGACAGAGCATGAACGGGGGAGGGGCAGAGAGAGAGGGAGACACAGAATCGGAAACAGGCTCCAGGCTCCAAGCCATCAGCCCAGAACCTGACGCGGGGCTCGAACTCACAGACCGCGAGATCGTGACCCGAGCTGAAGTCAGACGCTTAACCGACTGCGCCACCCAGGCGCCCCTAACTTGAATCTTTTATCTTCCGATGCATTCTCCTTCCCCAAACACAACTTCATATGTGTCGCTTCACATATAGTGTCTGAACAAGCAAACGTACAACTACTAGACCACCGCTACGGCCGCTACTCACAATGACTCATGGGGAGGGAGCATTTATTAAGTGCCAGGCACTGTCCTCAATGTTTTACCTGTATTAGCTCATTTAATTCCCAGAACAACCCACGGGGCATTAAGTACCTTGTGGAGATGGCATGGCCTGCGTGGAGGAATGTGAATCTAGATGGTCTAGCTCTAGGGTATAGTCCTAACCCAAGCCACTGTTATAAATGCCAGAACTGTGGATGCTTTCCTACACACACACACATTTGATTTGTCTGATACTGTAAAGGATACAAAAGCAGCCTCAGAAGAGAGAAGAAAATAATTCTCTCTGAAATAAACCTGACTTGGACACCATTCAACGTGGGTTTAAATCCAAATACCCAAAGGGTCGCATATGTGTGCCCTCATCTACGAGGAGGTGCTATTGCTTGGGTCCAGTTTAAAGCCTCCGGTTTATTTTTGGAATCCAGATTCTGGGAACAAGCTATTTCCATATTCAATCCCTTGGGCATAGCAAGCTGGGTACTTAGAAACCACATATGCCATTTAGAGACAAACCCAGCCTGGCACCTATGTGGTGCCCTTGGCCAGCTCCCGTTGGCCTGGCAGCAATAAAAAACAAGGCATGAGCCAGAATCCGTGCTCTGTGTTCTGAAGGGAAGTGAAGATTTATCCTCTTGGAAAGAGAAGGAAAAACCAACCCAGCCTCTTCTGGCTCCTGAAGGTTGCAGCTGAGGCTGGTGCTGTTAATAAGATGTTCACTCTGCAAAATATCCCACTGGGAGGTTTTCTCCCTTTCTTTTCTTCTTTCACTTTTAGCAAATCTTGGCAAAAACACTTGCCATTTTAACCACTTTTAAGTGCCCAGTCTAGTGGCATTAATTACGTTCACAATGTTGTGCAACTATTTCCTGTATTTGTGGTCACCCCAAACAGAAGCTCTGTGCCCACAAACTCCCCATCTCTCCCTTCACCCCTCCCCGGACACCCCAAACCTACTTTCTGTCTCTCTGAAGTTACCTGTTCCGGCAACTTCGTGAGAGTGGAATTATACAACATTTGTCCTTTGTGTCACAGGATGTTAAGGTTTTATGTTACTCTCTTCCTGGCACAATTTAACCGCAAGCATTACCCACCGGGTTACACACTGGCAAGAGCACAGGGAGAGCTGGGGTCCTGCCCAGAGCCACCCGGCTGCCTGTCTCCAAGCGGTCATCTTGTGCCGTGCCCCCCACCCCCAGTTCCCTGCATTTCTAGCGACCCAACAGGAATAGCAGACCCAAATGGCTACTCCACCAAGCTGAAAGCCTCTCACGCATTTCGCCATCAATTACCTCTCCAACCTGTGGGCCACACCACTCTGGACAGAGCATGCCCAACCCTTCTGTCCTCGGCACCAACAGAGCAGCTTAACAGAAGACCATGGGGGAGGGGAAGGGCGGGGGGAAGTTACAGAGGGAAGGAGGCAAACCATAAGAGACTCTTAAAAACTGAGAATAAACTGAGGGTTGATGGGGGGTGGGAGGGAGGGGAAGTGTGTGATGGGCACGGAGGAGGGCACCTGTTGGGATGAGCCCTGGGTGTTGAATGGCAACCAATGTGACAATAAATTTCATATTAAAAAAAATAATAAAAAAAATAAAGTAAGATGAAGTTCTTTTTTATGAAATGGTGCAATCAGGGTCATTCTAAGTAAGACGTTCATATGCCTTACTTGTCTTATTTTCACAAGTGTTAAACCTCCAGTACATCAATTTAAGATAACCTATGGCTCACTTTAAATATAATTAGGTGGATGGGGCGCCCGGGTGGCTCGGTCGGTTGAGCATCTGATTTCAGCTCAGGTCATGATCTCGCTGTCCGTGAGTTCGAGCCCCACGTCGGGCTCTGTGCTGACAGCTCAGAGCCTGGAGCCCACTTTGGATTCTGTGTCTCCCTCTCTCTCTGCCCCTCTCCCACTCCTGCTCTCTCTCTCTCTCTCTCTCTCTCTGTCAAAAATAAACAAACATTTAAAAAACTAAATGTAATTGGCAGAATTCTGAGTCGAACTGCATTAGAAGTTGCTATGGTACATCTCAAAGACAATTAAACATTTACTAATTATAATGTTATCTCATTTCCGCTTTTAACAAGTTTGTAGGGCTGAGGAACTAGGCCAATAAAACTTAATAAATAAAAAGTCCCTGCGCATGAATGACAAAATGCCGCATTTTAGGCAGAGTTAAGGATCTGGCCTCTTTAGCCACTTCTCATTTTGATTATTGGTTCTGGCTTTAAAACATCGCTTCGAAGGTGAAAAGAGTCAAGTCTCGCACGGCTCCAGCTCCAAACAGAAGGGATGCTGGCTCTTTCTTGATATCACGGAGGCTGGAAAAATTCCAAAACGGGGTTCACACCTACGCCTAACTTCCTTTCTGACTTGCCACAATAAAAGAGACACCGGGATGCTTGGCTTCTAACTTCTCAGGGATTTTTCGCAAACCAGGCAGTCATGAGAGCAGAAAGTGAACAGGAGTCTAAAAATCTGACTGGATGAAATGTAAAATCATTTTCGTCCAAGTATGCTGATACATGGATGCCGTAGCAAAAAAAATAAATGTAAGATTTATTATTTTTCCTATTCTACTATCCTTGCTTCATCCCAATCCTGGCGTGAGGGTTAATTTTACGTGTCGACCTGACTTGCCACAGGATGTTCAGATACCTGGTTAAATGGTATTTCTGGGTGTGTCTGTGGGACCATTTCTGGCAGATATCGGCAAGTGGATTGCCAGGCTGAGCACAGAAGGTGGCCCTTCCCAGTGGGGGTGCTCATCCTGCAACGATTTGAGGGCCGGCATAGAACCAAAAGGTAAAGCTGGGACATCAGTCTTCTGCCCTCCGAAAGGTACTTTTACTCCTGGCTCTCCTGGTTCCCAGACTGAATTACACCGACATCTTTTCGTTCTCCAGTTTGCTGACTTCACGTCTTGGAACTTCTCAGCCTCTATATTGTGTGAGCCAATTCTTCATCAGAAATTTCATTATACTCCATATCCTATTATAAAAATAAGGCATAATCTCCAGGTGCACTAGGGTTTTCCAGAGACACAGAAACAACAGGATACACACACACACACACACACACACACACACACACACACACACACATATACTTAAAATTTGGGTAAAATATATTAACAAAATTTTCCATATATTGGGTGCACATATATATAAGCTTATTGGCTCTGCTTCTCTGGAGAACCCTAATACCCCTGGAGATTATACCTTATTTTCATCTCAAGTAAAAAAGGCATCTCTCTTTCTGTGGGAACAGCCGTGTGTCCATCCATCTGTCCTTCTCTGCTAACCCATCTCCAATTTGATTCAAGTATCCGATAGAGAGCCTTTATCCCAGGGCTGTGACGGGCTCTGACCAATGAACCGTAAAGCAGGGAGGGGCCCGATTCTGGGAACAAGATTTTTCTCCCCTATCCAAAAAGAGCACCAGAAGAAATTTCCTTTCCCGGCTCTGCCTCCTGAACACAACACTGTGTGACAACAACTGTCTACGGGGAAGAACACAGAAGATCACAAAGAGGACTATACCCTCAACCAGGCCATCGCTTCAGCTACTGCCCAACTGGGGATGCTGGGAAGCTCCCCCAGATCAGTGCCAGTGGGATAAAGACCCCGCGAGTTAGACTGTCACTTGAGGCTGGAGATATCTTTTTTAAAAAAAAGTAACACTTATTTATTTTTGAGACACAGAGCGTGAGCAGGGTCGAGAGGCAGACAGAGAGGAAGACACAGAATCCGAAGGAGGCTCCAGGCTCGGAGCTGTCCGCACAGAGCCCAACGGGGGGCCCAAATCCATGAACCATGAGATCATGACCTGACCTGAAGTCGGATGCTTAACCAACTGAGCCACCCCCAGTGCCTCTAGGTCGAAGACATCTTAACGGTGACACAGCTGCCAGCTTTGACTTCTGCTTCCCACGTGGTCCGCGCCATTCGAGATCTGTCCTTGGGCTGTATCGCCAGGCCTACAACATAAGCCTCTGATTTCTGAGCAACACAGGAGCCCTCTGTATCAAAAGTGACGACTTGGCTTTTCTGCTCTCGCCGGATGTTTTGTGGTGTATGCACGTGTGTGTATGTGCATACGTGTGTTAACTTCAACAAGAACCGGTAAAAAGTCTGTTGATTACAAGGTAAATTTGAACGAGTGGGAAGAAACCGAGGAATGGCACCCTTACGAGCCAGACTATGAGGAAACTATATTTTGGAAATGCCTTCATCGCCCAATCACTTTGAGGCATATCTATTCTAGCGGAAACAAGCCAACAACAGTTGGTTGTTTTCACTGAGGATTACGTATTTCACAGTGTGAGTCTGGTTTTTTTTTTTTTTTTTTTTTGGTTTTCTGGTCTTGTTTTGGTTTTTTGTTTCTGTTTCTGTTTTTGCCAAAAGTACTTACTTGATTGAACTCACCCTTCAAGAACACCCACCAGGCAGCAGATACTCTCATGTGCATTTGTTCACGGACCTACCCTGTAGAAATGTCACTGTTCTACAGATGGGCAAAGCGGGAGATATGTGATGTCGACCACCTCCCATGGCAGAAGTCTTACTCAGAGCAAAATGAAGATCAGGTCGCAGGAATTTTAAACCGGTGCCCTTCCACCTGAATATGCCACAGATCAGCTGGGCAGCTGGGCACGTGCCAATTGGATCCTCTCCTTCGGGGATGGGGCCTGAGCGTCCACATTTCTATCAAAGCTCTGGGTGAGGGTGACGCTGCTGGCCCGCCAAGCACGTCTCGAGTACCCATACTCTCCAAGGGCAGCGCACGTAAGATTCCATTTGCAAGCTCAAGATTTTGAGTGCCGTGGCTCATATCCAATTACCTAACTTGTCTTATGACCCATCTTCTCGTCCAACAAAAGGGTTATACGAAACAGTACCCACCCCCTCTTTGGGCTGTTAGAAGTTGAACGAGAGGAAGTTTTTAAATGCATTGGAGATGCCTGGTAGACACAGAGCACTCACAACTGGTAGACAGGACCACCATATATATCCAAACGCAAGTGTTACTGAGGACGTAAAAGGTCACAGATGAATCAGACAGAGATCTGCTTACGTTGGAAGAACATGCACAGTGGCACAATCCCAAGGCTGTAGAGCCTGCATTTCAACTCTGCCACCGTGGGGGCGGAAGATGCTTTGCAGGGGCGCCCGCGCCCACCCATCTCTCTTCCCACCTGTGCTCAGGATGGGGCCAGGTGGCGCTGGCCCACCCAGAGCACAGAGGGTCTGCGATGGACACCTAACAGGCAGAGATGATTCAGAGGCAAGACCCGACAGTTTGACTTCTTCCCCAGGAGCCTGAGAATGTGACGTCCCCCTGTTTTTCCCTGTGAGTCTGTTGTTCAGTGGCCCCAGACCTTGGATGTGGATGATAATGGGGGCTGAAGAGGGAAGGGGAACAGAGAGGAGCAAGGATGAGAATCCCATGTGCCAAGGGAAAGACAGAGCCCGATAAGTCTCTCTTCTCGGCTCAAGCCCTGCACTTGTATTCTGCATAATTACCTTGTACCTTTTTGCCCCCTTTGCTTTGCCTAATTTGTGGGGAACTCTGGTATTTACAACTCAACAATGCATACCTAAGACACTTGAGTAAGTTCTCAATTAACCTCTACAACCCTCAGTTTCCTCATCTGTAAACTGGAAATGTATTCATGTGTCCTATATTTATCAAGAGTCTATTGTTTGCCAAGCACTAGCTAGGTCGTGGAGAAACCAATGGTTAGGAATTCCAGAAACCATCCTACCTTTGTGGAGTTTACGGTAGAGCAGAAGACATAAGCTTTAATGGATAAATCGATCAGAAGAACAAACATAAAATTCCAAGGGGGGTAAGCGTTCCAAGAGAGGAAGGACATCATACAATGAAAACATATGCGAGGGAGGCTGGCTTAAGAGGAAGCCAGAGAGAATCTAAGAGAGTAACAAGGCAAGGAGTGAAGAGAGAAGGACTCCAGGCAAAGGGCTTAGACTCTGGGGAGAGCAGGAGCACGCAAATGTGGCCGAAAACAGCCAAGTGGGGGTAGCAGGGGGCGCTGTAGGGAGAAGGGAAACTGAAACCAGATAAAGCTGGAAAAAGGGCTGGGATCCAAACGCCAGGGGCTGGGGGCACCACGGTGGGTATTTTGATGATTATTCTAAGATACTTATTCCAAGATGGATGGTTGGTTTTCAGCAGAGAGATGTTAGGTCACATCGGCCTTTGAAAATAACACGCTGGCCACAGAGTGGAGGACGTACTGGCGGAGGCAGGGGTGGTGTGGGTGCAGCAGGCAGGAGACTGCTTCAGTGGTCCGGGCCAGAGGACCAGAGACAGAGGCAAAAATCCTGAGCGTGACTTAGGGTGTTCTGAAGTGAGGTGTCTTTGAAACAGCCAAGACGAGACTGACATTTCGTCTCAGCAGTCTACTGAGCCCAGGAGTGTGGCAACTGGTGGGAAGGTCTGGACCAGAGAGAGACAAATGTGCAAGTCAACGAAACTAACCCGTGGTTCTTAATGGAAGACGTGAGTCTGCCCAGGGAGAGATGATGGCATGGGGAAAGGAGAGGGCCCGGAGGCGGACTGGGGGTAGTGACCGTCACAGAGGGGGATGGGCCACAGGGGAGACAGGGGCAAGACCAGGAGACTGCTGTGTTGTGAGCCAAAGAGGAAAGTCTTTCTACCAGGACAGGAGGAAGCGGCCAAGAAGGTCCGTCAAATGACATGACGACTGACGGAATTAAACTGGATAAATAAATGAAACCTACAGGATGACACAGGTCCCGGGGCACTGTGCGCCCCCCCCCCCCCCCCCGCAAAAAGGTAATTACCCTTATGAGCGGCTCGTGGATTTTTGTGAGCATGGAACCTGACAATCCATATAATGTAGTAATTGACAAGTGGAAGGCTTCCAACAGATGGAAGCAACGAGCCCTTCTCCCCTTTTGTTATTTCATGTCTATAAATTCCTTCAAAACGAAGGGATACCTTGAAATAGGTAAGACGATAGGGGGATGAAATGAATACTAAAGAAACAGGACGAGACAAGCATCTTTGGAGCAAAAGACACACGGACATCCGCTGGAGAGAGAAGCCTTTGTGAAACTGATTTCCATGCTTCTTCCAGCACCAGCCTGTGGCCGCAGCAGACGTCAAAAGTACCGCATTCAGGGGCCCCTGGGTGGCTCAGTCGGTTAAGCGTCCAACTTCGGCTCTGGTCATCAGTTCACAGTTTGTGAGTTCAAGCCCCACACCGGGCTCTCCGCTGTCCGCGCAGAGCACGCTTCGGATCTTCTGCCTCTGTCCCTTCCTTCCTCTCTCTCTCTCTCTCGCTCTCTCAAAACTAAATAAACACTAAAAATATTCTAAGTGCTGCATTCACACACACAGACATACACATACACACATAAAAATACAACCCCACCTCCCAATCCAGAAAAGTAGCAAATAGGCACAAAATGAATTTCTTCAGAGACATCCTTGATACCTGTTTTAATTGCCAAAGGTTTATCCCATATCCAAAAACAAAAAAACAAAAAAGAAAAAAAGGTAAAATTGTTTTAGTCACTGGATAACGATCAATAGAAAGCCCAGCCGGAGCATCAGTCTCCGCTCTTGTCACTACGGCACAGCATGATACTGAGCGATCGGTTAACCGTTCGGGGCAACGGTTAACTACTCTCACGCTTGCTAAAACCCCTTCCAAGTTCAAGAGAGTAAAATTCTTGCTCTTGATAATATCCCATATAAAGCATACAGGACAGACCCCTAGTGTTACTACCAGTTGTATAATTATGCAGAAACAATGCTCTGTTCCCCTGCTCTGTCGAGAGAGGCTTGCAGGGCACGGGGGGCTTTCTGCCTTGCAAGGGAAGCTATTCAAATGTCGGTGCCTAACAGCTAAAGAAAAGGGTTCCATGGAAACACAGATGCTCCCGGGTCAAGCACACGTTCCGAGAAAGCAAGGGACATGCAAATGAACACAAACTAATGGACCAAAGCCTATGCCAGCAGTGTTTTCTCTAATCAAGCCTTTGTCCTGCTGAAACGTGACAATTCTGTGGCAGTGTTGACTACCACACAAACATGGGGAGATGAAAGGCCGGGGCTTCCTAGGAAGAGGTTTTCTGCCTCATTCTCCCAATCCAAAAAAGTGGATGTTCATTTTACTCAAAATTGGCAGAAAATAATAACTCCCACCCTGTTTTGTATGGCCAAAAGCCCAGATTTCAATTTTAACATTTGCTCGTATGCTACTGTTTAAGTCTTGAACTGATTCAGCTGCTCAGAGGGGGTAGGGCCAGAAATGGTGGGTGGGCGCCCCTCGAGTCAGGATCCAGGTGAAGCGGAAGGTGACAGGTGACAGGGGTCTCATGACCTGGGGGCAGTCCCCGGGACGGAGGGCGGGGCACTCTCCAAGAAGAGTTGAGGAGAATCCGGGTCGCGACAAAGGGATCCGAACTTGCTTTACATGCTCACAAGTTTCGGAAACAAAAAGGTTTCAAGAGGCCTAATGGCAAAGTCAACAAAGAACTTTGCAGGAAGCCCCGGGCCCTCGTCTGGGCCACTCACCAGCTTGGGCAGGAGGTTATTCAAGGTCTGTGGTCACATCTTGCTTCTGTGCAATGAGGCTGACGTAGCCTCCACACCTCCTGGCAGGCCTCGACAGCACACTCTAGGGTTCCATCTCTTTGGTCTGTTTTTGTTTGGCAAAATCCAGATCGCCACGGGCTCCGTGCCACCTCCAGCACCATGTCAACTACCAGAGCCCATTAAATGCGTCCCAGAAGCCATTTGGGACAGGGTTTTATCCCAGGCTATCTCCCGACGGCTTAGCGATGTAAATGAGTTTTCCAAGCCTCCTTCAAGGGAAAATAAAAATACTTCAAGTTGCTTTTGAAAAGTCTTGCCAAGCTTCTAGGCTTACATCTTTTGAGGACAATTTTTATTTAGAGCACCCCTGAGAGGTGGAAAGAAAAGTGTAATCTGGGAGAATGTTTCTATTTCGACAAATTTCGCCAATGTTCCTTCCCTAAGAGAAGCGATCTTCAGAAACACTCCCTCCTCGGCCTTTGCCCAAAAGCTCCTACGGGGCACAGGGTCCTGCCCAAATCTCTGTAGGCACCTTACATGCAGCAGCCCCGTGACTGTTCACAGCCTGCTTCTGGAAGTGTCCTCCTTCACCCTCCTACGCCACCCAGCTTCTGTCCCCTGCACCGTATTTGTGATGACCAGTTCTCCAGTTTTCGGAACTTTCTCGCACAGACCACCCCAGCGGCTAACAGAGACGGAGACAGACACAAACCCTTTCTGGAAAGGGCCAGAAGGGAGTCTTTACAATGCATTTGCAGGTCGGGTGTCAAAATTAAGGTTTTTATGTAGATCCTTAGAAAAGCAAGAGAGAAAATACATTTCTGCGTCTTCTATATGTGAAATCCAAAATACAATAAGAACTGAATGCTATCATCTATGGAATGCAAGTCTGCTAATGAGAATTTGGAAATATTTGGGGGAGGGTGGGCATAATTTGGTTTGAGTTCTAATTTTCTATCTTTCACTCAACAGAATCCATTTGATAAAAACCATCGTTAGCTCCGGGGCCTTGCAAAGGCAGGCAGCAGTCAGGATTTGGCCCTCATGTTGTTTTCTGATTCAGGTGGTTTAGCACAAGCTTGAGATTTGGGCTAAGCTTGGGCTACATACTGGTTATATGACTTACCTGCCACCTCCTGACTTCACTTGTCCAACACGTAATTTTCTCCTCTTTATAAGAGGCCCAGAAGAAAACTCTAAGCATTCCACAAACTAATGACTTATACTTGTCAAACTCCTCCTATGTCCTTGAAATTACTCTATGTGCTATGTGTTTCCTATGTTTTAAACATTTAGTGACCAAAACAAAATTGTACAACGTAGGAACAGTTCTTATACCCATTTTATAGGTGAGGAAATTGAGGAACAGAGAAGGTAAGCAAAATGCCCACCTACGTGCCAACACAGGCAGTCAGAGGGCACTCTTCCCCACTAGCACCTATAAGCCCAGTTTGATGAATGTTGGCTATTATCGCTTTTAATCTTGTTAGCGAGGTAAGTCAATGAAGTAATTGGGATTAATTTTTAATGCATATTCCTGAACACAAACATCAAAATGAGTTTTGCCTTTCAAAGGTGTTCACCTTTGGAGACTTTCTGCTTTCTAATAATAAAGCATCATTGTTCAAAATGTTCTTGGTTTTACCCTTCAAACGAGTTCATTAACTCCAGGGGGCATTCAGTCTCATTACACTGTTACTCCTCCTAATCTCCCTTGGGTTCCACTTGCCTGTTTCACTCCCAGAAGCTGCTCCAAGGACCCAGCCTTGAGATGGTGTGTGGGACTGAAAACACCTGCTCGGTACACATGACTGAGCCCAGTTAGGGCCTCTTTATAAACTTGGAAGATTAGGGGGACGAGTGCGGAGATTGATTCTCCTTGCTGCCACCCAAGACGAGCCTCATACGCAAGTTGCTTTTGGTGATTAAAACTGCCACTTACCAACCTGGAGCGGCTGCCTCTTTCTTGGGTCTCCCCCTGCCCTCTGAGAACAGGCGCTGCTTTCAGATCTCACCTGGGAAGCGCCTGAGACACCTGTAAATGGACACTCCCCGCGCTGCGGCCTGCCAGTCCTTCAGTCATTTCTCATGGATTTCCGCCCTTCACACCCTCTGCGCGAAGCTGTCAGCTTCCTCCCCAGACATCAGCCTAGTCCCAGCCAATCTTTAGGGGCTAACATGAAGGGGGAATATTTCCCAAGGAGTAATCTGTTTTCTTCGTTTTCTTTACACATGCATCTCCCGGGTGCAAACATCACAAGTTCAACAGAAGTCACAGGATAGCAGAGGCAAGGTGTCTGGGAAGGAGCTCATAAACCAAGCCCTCGGGGTTCACATCAAGGTACCTCCGCTATCTGACAACCCCGGGTACCTTCTGGAATTTTAAGTGCAAAATGACATCTCTCAAAACCAGATCTCTGATCCAAACCTCTCCTCCAAGTCAAAGGCACACCCATTCTGCTAGAGCATGCCCACGGGGATTGTCCGCCTGGATTTCCCACTCTCCCAACAAGCTTGGGGTGCCAACTACAATGTGTTCAAAAAGCTTCTTTCCTCTGGCTTTCAACTTGATTCACGGCCACATCACGCCACAAGACCCTGTCCACTGCCTCCTCCTTCCCTGCCCCTCCACCCCACCCAATTTGCAATGAGTCCTACTATCTAATGTACGCGTGGCTCCAAGAGAAAGACAATGCAGGCCAAACCTGTAAGCCTTATATGTAATTCCAAATGTTCTAGGGGTGCCTGGGTGGCTCAGTCGATTAAATGCCTTACTCTTGATCTTGGCTCAGGTCATGATCCCATGGTTGATGAGATCGAGCCCCTCGACGAGCCTCTAGACAACAGGCTCTGTGCTGACAGCTTGGAGCCTGCTCAGGATTCTCTCTCTCCCTCTCCCTCTCCCTCTGCCCCTCCCCTTCTCATGCACACGCGGTCTCAAAATAAATCAGCAAATAAACAAACATTCTGGAAGCCATATTTTAAAAGTCAAAAAAGGTAACATTAAAGATTGAGCATAGTTCATTTCATGCAATATATCCAGTTTTATGATGTCAACAGGTAATCCCTATAAAATATTGAGGACATAGTGAAATTTCCTTACACCAGATTTTCCAAAATCCAGTGTGTATTCCATGCTTACAGCAGGTCTTGATACAAACGAGTGATACTTCAGTGCTTTGCAGCCACATTCTGGCCAGTAGCTACCATGATGGGCAGTGGTGGACACAGCAGGTCTAAACTCTACCCAACATCCACGAATCGGCTCAACTCCTTCCACTCTGCACGATCCCTCCAGTTCCCACAGCCGTCACGGTCTTTCCCTTCTTGGAATTGCCATTATTATACTGATAACCAGTACACTCTGCCGGCCACCTTTTTCTATGTATTTCGTGACTGTAAGACACGTAAGTTCTGCCTTCACAACCAGACTCCAAACATATTAAGAACAGTATCTATTTTATCCCTAGAGTGTCTATCATGATGGCAGATGCAACCATTCAATAAATATGTACTAAATGTCGGTGAGGAATCAATAAATGATCTCAGTAGTAAATTAAGGGGAACACTGAGGGTAGAAGGATCAGAATCATTAAAAATTGAAAGCAGCAAAAATATAGTCACATTCGGTTGAAGAACATGGCAATCCATATGAAAATAGACCGTTGCCCTTCCAAAGTGCTATTGTTCGATTTAATCTGTCATCTGTGTGTACGTTTCAAAGGCTGGTGAATTAAAACGGAGCCTGCAACCCTCACCATGAATGAGGCGATAAGCCCAGAGAAAAACCAGAGATGGTAACATAAATAAAAAAGGCACACTGGGCTGAAGCTCTTTTGCCAACCTGATTGGTGGGCAAGGCTGTTGCTAGAGTAGGGTATCGAGGAGGGGCCTTGGGTCTTGTTCGTGCTGATTCCCAGGCTACTGCGGCATCCAGTCTCAGGGTCCATCGCTCCTAATTCCCCTTTCTAAATTACGGACTGATATCTGCTAGTAAAGCATTAGATCACTCCTAAGATCACGCTAAGTTAGGAAACGAAGGGCTAGTAAAGTATCTGGCACAGGGCCCACTCTCAAGAAAGGTCTGTGCACTGACCTAGTAACAGGACTGGTGCCTGAACCAGGATGACGATGGCCTATGTGATAGGAAATATGGAAGCAGTGTGAGCGGAGAGGATAGGATAAGGAGGAATAAATTTGTTTTCCTCATTGTTCTAAAGGTATTCCCATGGATCAGAAACAGTAGGGTGGGGACAACCCATCTCTGCCTACAAAAGGTATCCGGCATGCAAGGGGCTGTGTCTCCGGGAAGATCCTTTTCTTTCCTCCTCTGTATAAAGAAAATCTCAATAATCCTTCAGAGTCAGGCGTTGGTAGATTTTTACCTTGGAACACGAAAGGAGATACATACTGGCACCTCGAACCAAAAATTTAACAAATGAGAAATAAGATGGGCTAAAACGAATGAGGGCTCAGGAAGGTGAAGTTCGCATGCTGCACATAGGAAGGCAAACTGCTGAGTAATTCACAGGACACTATGCTGTGCTCTTAAGCAATAAAGAGGCACAAGGAATGTTCCAAGACTAGACATAACCCCCAGCGGGGGCTGTTTAATTTCCCTACCCACAAGCAAATTATGTATCCATATCCTACTTTGAAATGAATCATAAACATAAGCCTAGGTCCAAAACTTAAAGTAATAGAATGTATCTTTCTTTCTTTTCTATTTTTTGGTGGCATTTAAGGTATGTGCGGAGGGATGGTGTGTATGTGTGTGTGTGTGTGTGTGTGTGTGTGTGTGTGTTGCAGATGTTACACCAAAAAATGTCTGAGCTGGCATTATCGGATGTCTTAACAACATGCTAGATGCAACTGCAGTATCCAACCAGACAACGAAAAACAGTAATTGTCAAAAATGGCTTATGAAATGATTAATTCTTAAAAGGACACTCTGACTGTCACATAGAACCACTTGAGTGTATTTCTGGTGAGTGCTCATTTGGGATTCCCTTGACCTACTAAAATAGGCGGCAAGTATGGATGAGTAAGCAAGGGCAGTCTAATTGCTGACAGAGGACGCAGCAAATGCAAATCTGGCCAACCCAGTGCATTTATGTCCTGGGCCTATTTAATTTTGAGAACCATTTCAAAACAGTTGGAAGACTTTAAAAGAAACAGATATCCCATCTCCGGCTCAGTGGTCCAATGGTCGTCACTACACAACAGCCCTTCTCACTGAGCTTAACCCTGCTTCATTTGTTACCCTCCCGTGCCTGGGACTGATAACTAGACACTGCTGGTCAAATGCCCACTGACCCACCAGTGCTTTCCCCCTTCATGTTTCCAGTTGCATGAAGACACAGACCTGAGTGAATAATGTTGCCCTTGGTAGACTAGTCTTACAAGGAGAGAATGTGCTTCATCCACCAGTTTGTCCCCAATGCCTAGCTCGAAGCCTGTTATATATTAAAAACCATATAAACGGTTGTTGGACTAAATTGGGGTTGGTTGCTGATTTCCTTTTGGAAACACTGGAAGAAAATGATTCTCTTCCACCGCCAACTCCCCATCCATTAAACTTATATTTAGACTTTCTCTTGCTCAGGAACCTCAAATCTTTCTTCAGCATGAAAAGGGCATCCGGCATCTGGTACGTCAACCCCACTCACCATGCTGAGGTCCCAACCTGTCCTAGCTCAGGAGACCAGTTCTTCTGTATCCCGAAAGCAAATCACCGTTTCTGTTTGCACAAAGGAGCATAAAAATCATGGGGACATTACCATAAAACAGAGTAATCCCTGTTCATATTTTAGTGTATCTCATGGTTAAGAAGCAGAAAAGGAATCTGCAATTTGGAACACTTTAGGTTTGTCTCCGTCAAGATAGGCACAAGGTCTTATAGATTCTGAAGTTGATCTCTCTGTTTCATGTCTACCACTGTCACAAAAGGTCACTACGATTTAGGAAATAAAAAATCAGGAGTTTGGAACTTCTGGCTCTTCGCAAATGTTGAAACTACTCTAAAAGAATGATAACTCTAGGTCTAAGTGTAGGGAATACATGAGCAGTCTATGGCCATACCACCCTGAACGCGCCCGATCTCGTCTGATCTCGGAAGCTAAGCAGGGTCGGGCCTGGTTAGTACTTGGATGGGAATACATGAGCATATGTCCCCGAGTAAATAATTACAGTAATTATATCGGGAAAATATTAAATTATGGAAGGTGCTAGAACTGTGACTAGAAATAACCTGTCATTACAAGGCTAACGAAGGACGTTCAGGGCAAAGTCTAATGGGTGATGGCAGAAAAGTCTCCCACGCCTTCTGGACCTCCACGTGTTAATCACATAAAATGGGCTCATCAAAAAAATGTACAGACACTCACACTTGACGCCATAGGGTTTTATGAAAAGCAAATGAAAAAATCTGCATGAGAATTATTTGAAAATACATAAGGAATCATAGTGCTATATGTTAACTGAAGATAGAATTTTTTTAAGTTTGTTTATGAATTTTGAGCGGGAGCGGGAGTGGGGGGAGGGGCAGAGAGAGAGGAGAGAGAGAATCCCAGGCAGGCCCTGCACTGCCAGCGGGGTTCGATCCCGGGAACCGTGAGATCACGACCTGAGCCGAAACCAGGAGTCGGACACTTAACCAACTGAACCACCCAGGTGCCCCATCAATTATCCTACTTCCTAAAGAGTTCTATCTGTCAACGAAGGAGTCCTCATTTAGAGAGAAAGATTCTCAGAACTTACAGGGAGTCATAGCCAGCATATATTATTAAACAAAAAATTAAAAAGAAGGCAAGAGAAAGAAAGCTCCATTGCAAAGAGTATACATAGCATGCTGTCCTTAGTGTAAGTAAGAAGGAGAAAGGAAATCCACACTCACAAACTTACCTCTACAACAAGAAACAGAGGACGGGTAAACTAGAAAGGAATGAAAATCGCTTCCTACAGGGATGAGTAAGAACAGGAGGAGGGGATAAGGAGATGGGGAAGGGGTCGACGCTTCCCTGACTGCACCTTTTATACCCACGGTTCTAACTTTGGAACCTCGTAACTATGTTCCATGTCCAAAAACACAATTGAATGCATAAGAAAATGGAAGAGAAAAGAAAAAAAACCTCTATATTTGAATACAAACAGTATTGGATGGGATACTGGCATTGTGACTATGTAAGAGAATGTCTTTATTCCCAAGAGATTCATGTGGGAGAGCGGGGTCATTATATCTGCACTGTATTTGTAAACAATTCAGCCAAAAAAATATACAGTATACGCAGGTTCATATTTACACGTGGGCACATGAGCGAATGGGCTCCAACACACACATACACACATGCAGGGAGAAAGAAAGAAAGAGAGTAAATGAGAGAAAAATCTTACAACTCGATGAACCCTAGGGAAGGTACATTTTACCTTCATTCTTTTTCTCCTACCACTGAACATCATTATACCCAGAACATGGGAGAGCTGCTAAGGGCTTGGCTGGTCTCCCTCGAAGCAGGGGGAAGAATAGGGGATCAGAGAGGTAGGCGGGAGACTTCCCCTTGGGAGGTGAGAGTTTTACTTTTAATCTAGGAGGAAACATTGGGACTTAGTCCCATACAGTTGAAACAAACCAATAAGTCTTCCTAAAGGTCAGATGCCAAGAAGTAAGAAGGCCCTGTAAAAGATTTAAAAGCAAATTTAAAATTTTGATGGCCAGGGACAAACTGCCCTACAAAAGGACTAGAGAGCCAATCAGTGAAATGTACTTTAGGCATTTTATTTTTAAAAGGGTTCCTTCGGTTGAACAAATGTTTGTTTGGAAGGCAAAAGAGAAAGTTAACTCTGACCCTGATTCATGAGTTCTTTAATGCTATCACTCCTGTCAATTAAGGCAAAGTGCTCGATTCAAGACTTTTCATCTCCCCCAGAGTGGTTCTTCCATAATCTATTCCAGTGACCACTGTTAAACCCAGCAGGGTGCTTTATTTGCATATTAGTCTGGGGGAAAAATGGATAATCGGGGTACCTAGGTGTCTCAGTCAGTTGAGAGTCTAACTTCATCTCAGGTCAGGATCTCAGGGTTCATGGGTTTAAGCCCCACACCGGGCTCACTGCCGTCAGCGCGGAGCCTGCTTGGGATTCTGTGTGTGTGTGTGTGTGTGTGTGTGTGTGTGTGTCTTTCTCTCCCCCCCCCCCCCACTCATTCTCTGTCTCATTCTCTCTCTCAAAAATAAATAAAAAACGTTTTTAAAAAATGGATAAAAGGGGCGCCCAGGTGGCTCAGTCGATTAAGCGTCCGACTCTTGGTTTTCAGCTCAGGTCATGATCTCACAGTTTGTGAGTTTGAGTTTGTATTTATTGAAAACTCTTAAAGAGAGTATAATGAAGGATCCTCATTAGGAACCGTGTTAATTATTAAAAAAAAAAAACTCAAAAAAGAATAACTTTGAGTTACACGCAGAATGCCAGTGTTTTATAAAGTAATCACAATATTATTTACATAGCATTCTTTGACTTGCAAAAGAAAGCCTAGGAGAGGTATGTTGGAAAGATGACCTCCTCTCAGGAAGGCACCACGACAGGGGGATGAACCAGCAGGGGGAACATCTGCCCACACCCTCATAAAACATCACCGACTGTCCAACAAAATCTCTTCCAGGATACCAAGCCTCCCCCATCTGTCTCCCTCATCAACAGAAGCTTTTATCGAAGATAAAATATGGCAGCCCAAATGGTAAACTCACAGATGACCCACAGCCACCTTAAAAATAGGTAGCCGGGAAACAACGAAACACTGTGTAGACTGGCAGGGATCACTCAGTTTAAGGAAGGCTTCTGTGAAATCCAAGATGGCCCGACATCCTTGCTCTGGACTTCACGTGGGGGGGTGGGTGAGGAGAAACTCGAGAGCTGAGTCCCATTTGAAAAGCTGTGCTATTTTCCTGTGGCTCCCTATTTACAACCTCATTCATCCAAGTGCCTGGTGAGACATGATTGCCATCAGCCACCAGAGCTCAACCCTACAAAGTCAGCTAAGGCGCCACAGAAGCCTTTCGTCATTGGGCATGATGAGGTCGGGCTGTTGCATTTTTATTGCCATTAGAATAAACTGTTCGCAAGAGAAAGATGCTTCAGCTATTAAAATAAGTGAGGGGGAAAAAAAGCCCAGGTATATAAGTATGTTTTATGTGCAATGCTCAGCCGAACATCTGCAAATCATTTTAGTCCTGTACGCTAATAAAAAGTGTGTGTGCTTTTTCCTTCTGTTTATCCTCGAGAATTTTTTCTTCTGTCTACCACTCATAAGAATACATTTTCATTTTCTTCTCCATCGACATTTTTTTTTTACTGGCTCCTCTAATAGACACTGTCTCTACATCTGAACGGAAGAATTACCCCAACAGGCTTTCTGAGTTTGTGTAAACCCACAAGGAAGCAAACAAAATGATTTCCCCCACATTTTAGCTGGAATCATACCAAGACGATGTCACTGACCCACTGCTCCCTGCCGGCCCCTCCAAGTGTACACTGGCCTGTGTGAGGCCTCTCATAGTCAGAGTAGATGCATTTAAGTAGATTTAAATACAGGGCTATGCCAGGACGCATAGAAGAGAGAGTATCAGGTTCCCTAAGCACATTTGCCATTAATATTCTGAGCTCGTGAATGCCAGTAATTTGAAAACTTGACTTTCGGCGTCAAGTTGAATCTGTTGATTTCTGTCCTATGATTTAGCACAAACCAATTATTCCTCCTCCTCCCCCCCGACTCCTATCAATGTAATTATGCCTTGGAAGACACAAGAGTGGGTTCTGGCATCTTCGGTTGACCCCCTGAAGACGCCAGTCTTCGCTTGAGTTTTCTGAGCAGAACAAACCCACTGAAAAGCACAATCGGGGCTATTTCTTCTCGTTTATTAGCTGATGAAGAACAGTAGAGTATTCCTTGAGATATAAGCTCCTTCTAAAAGAAAGGCATGTTCTCAGAAATAAACAGGATCAAGAATTTTTCAAACTGTTTTTCTCATTGTGTCCCCCCTTTAATGCATAACGGGCACGAAGAATGAGCAGGACTCACAAAGCATAATTTCTTTTAGTCCTCCTCTACCCCATTAGAGTATATCCAAAGGGGGGGAACTCTTCCCCGGCTTCTGGATGAAAACTCAGCAAACAGAGTCCTAGGGGGAGGAGAAACAAGACGAGAAGAAGAAATCTTACTTGACCTGCACAGAGCTTGGGTCTGGCTAATATTTACGGCATTTTTCTGGAGTCTAGGGGTTACCCCTCCTCACTGTGTGTCAGTCCCTCTCGTGGCGGTTCCCTTGATATCAAGGAGGCACTTTTCTCTAGCTGGCCACTTGCTCCCTTGACAACCCGAGGTCCAATGATCCGCGCCCCCCCCCCCCCCCTGGCTTTCCTCTGCTGACAGTTAGCAAACCCCAGCAGAACCTATTTAATGGCATCTAAGACCATCTGGCCCTTAGCTCGCTTTGTGTCCTTGGGCGATACTCACGCATTTTTCTTCCCTATAAACTCCCTTTGCTCTGTGCCCTGAAGTAGCCAGCCAGGAAGATTTTTCGGGCAAGAGCAAAACCCCATAGCTCTGTCACTCTTCTCACTTCAGGGAGCACCGCCAGTAGTCAGGATGAACCCCTGTCAGTGGCCTTGAGGGGAAGGGCAGGCATCCCTCCCATCCCCTACGGCCGGGGAAGGGGGCCTTCATATCACCAAGAGCTCTCTCTAAAGACAGTCATTTTTTTTTAAATTTTTTTTTAACGTTTTTATTTATTTTTGAGACAGAGAGAGAGCGTGAACAGGGGAGGGGCAGAGAGAGAGGGAGACACAGAATCCGAAACAGGCTCCAGGCGCTGAGCAGTCAGCACAGAGCCCGACGCAGGGCTCGAACTCACGGACCGTGAGATCATGACCTGAGCCGAAGTCGGACGCTTAACCAACCAAGCCACCCAGGCACCCCAAGACAGTCATTTTTATCATCTCTTTTCCTCTTCAATAATCCAACCCTTTCTAGCCTCTATGCAGCGAGCAATCCAAGGACTACAAAACTGGTTTTTGAAATGCCACGAACAGATCTGCATTTGGCCTGGGGTCCCTGCTGTGTTGTATCTACTGTGCTTTCACGTCTCCGCGAAAACTTGCCATTTACCCTCTCGTTAAAAATGCCGCTCTCCCAAGAAGATACACAGGTGGAAAACAAGCATGTAGAAAGATGCTCCCCATCACATGACATCAAGGAAAGGAAAAGTAAAACGAGATACCGCTTCACACCTGTCAGGATGGCCAAAATGCAGAACGCTGACAGCACGAGAGGCCGGCAAGGGTGTGGAACAACAGGAACCATCAATCGCTGCTGGTGGGAATGCAAAAGGCCACTGTCCCTTGGAAAGACAGTTTGGAGGCTTCTTAGAAACCCAAACGTACTCTTACCACATGATCCAGAATCACATTCCATGGTATTGACCCAAGGGAGTTGAAAACTTACGTCTGCACAAAACCTACACGTGACTGTTTATAGCAGCTTAAAAAAAAATGTTTATTCATTTTGAGACAGAGAGAGAGAGAGAGAGAGAGAGAAAATCCCAAACAGGCTCTGCACCGTCAGAGCCTGACTCGGGGCTCAATCCCACGAACCATGAGCTCATGCCCTGAGCTGAAACCGAGAGTCAGACGCTTAACCGACTGAGCCACCCAGGTGCCCCTACAGCAGCTTTACTCCTCATTGCCCAAACGCGGAAGCGGCCAAGATGTCCTGCAGCAGCCAAGTGACTGAATACATTGTGGTCCATCCAGACAAATGGATATTATCAGTGCTAAAGACCAATGAGCTATCAACTGGCGAAAGGACAAGCAGGAACCTTAAATGCATTCTACTAAGACAAAGAAGTCAGTCTAACAAGGCTACATACTGTATGATTCCAACTATATCACGCTCTGGAAAGGGCAGCAATATGGAGACAGTAAAAAGGAAAAAAAAATCAGCAACGGCCAAGGGTGAGTAGGGAGGGAGGTATGAATGTGTGGAGCGCAGAGGATTTTCAGGGCCGTGAAACGATGCTGTCTGATACTTTAATTGTGGATCCGTGTCATTATGCGTTTTGTCAAACCCAAAGAATGCGCAACACCAAGAGTGAACCTTAGCGTGAACTCTGGCCTCTGGGTGATAATGACGCGTCATGTACGTTCCTCGGCTGTAACAACTGGGCCACTCTGGTGGGGAATGCGGGTAACAAGGGAGGCTCTGAGGGTGGCGGGGCAGGGGCAGGGGGAAAATGAAAAATCTCCAGATCCTCCTCTCCCATTGGCTGCGAACCTCAAACTTCTCTGACAAATAAAGTATACCGAAGAGGAAAACAAAAATGTTACTCCTACGTCAAGTAACTAGGAATGTTTTGTTAAATATTCTCAACAGTGCCTTCCTCGTCTCATTATCTGCAGTAAACAGGAGAGGGAATATTCTGGCGGAGGAAGTGGCCAGATTTTGGAAATTACCCTTAATCCTCCCTATATTCCTTGTCCTTCGAAGATTATCCACATCCAGAACTCATCATATTTTGGCCTTTGATTCTGCCAAGCCACACTATGAAACTCCTGACCCCCAAATTCCTCCGAAATTATACAACACTGGCACAGGGCGAAGTGTAGCCCACAGGAACTGGGATCCCTCATTGTCTAGGTGATTTGTCTGGCTTTCTGAGTTATTCCGATGTGATCTTTGTTCCCTCCACTTGCCTCCAGGATCACAGGCATTTAGTCAATAATTTTCATGTCTCTTTGAGAATCTGATCAAAGTTATGGCTCCTTCCCCCCCTTCTGCATATAATTTCAAGTCTCCGTGGGCTCTCTGAAACTCATTCATAAATTCCCTCAGCTCCCTGCACGTAAACAGTGCTTAATATCTCTCATAACCACACACCATATCCTCTTTATCCTCCTGCAAAAACGTTTTGTCATTTCTATGGAGCCAAAATGAGAAAACAGTTGATCTCCGTGAGGCAATCAGTATTTTGCTGTTTTCACCAAAGGTTTATGGAACAGCCACAGCATGCGGGGCACTAAGACAGAAGTGTGGCTTGCACAGGTTCACAGTATAATTCCCTAAGATGTGTGCTCCTTGGCCAACCCCGTGCGCTCTAGCGATTTCAACTACAGGGTGCTGCTCCAAAATCTCTCTGCCCCAGATTTCTTCTCAAGCTCCAGACTTGAATGTCCACTGGACATTCCGATTTGGGCATCCCACGGTCACCCCCAAACTCAGCAAATCTGGAACACACCATCACGCCTCCAAATCATGCTCCTCTTCGTTCCCTCTCATGGGTGAACTGCATCCCCCGTTCGACCATTCATCCACAGCGGAAATGTAGAAGATGCCCGGACTCTTATTTGTTCTTTTAAGTATTTATTTACTTACTTACTTACTTATTTACTTCTTTATTTATTTTGAGAGAGAGAGAGAGAGAGAGATCAGGCGTGTGTGCGAGCAGGGGTGGGGCAGAGACAGAACCACCTTGGCACCCTGGGACTCTTTTATTCTAATACCCAATCAATCAGCAAAATTCTGCCTGTACTAAGCCCTAAGTGGCTCCTGAATCAACTCATCTCTAAAACCACGGCTCTGGTTGCATCTGATTATGTAACACTGATGTGAAATAAGCTGGTCTTGAACTCTGATTTTCCCCCTCTAAAGGCCCAGGAGCCAAGTCTCTTTGTTCTCTGGCTAGAGATCTAGAAGGTACAGCCAAAGGCTGACTAGATGCTGGAGGACAATGCTGGAAGTGGAGCCCGTTAGGGAGGACGAGAGCCACGGAAACTTCATTTCTATTGACAAGGCAGTGTAGGTCCCAGTTGGTCGGTAAGGTTTTCGAAAGGAGGGTTTGTACTGAGCCTTAATCAAATTCTTTAACTTGCAACTTAGCCAAGGGAATACCTGGCTGATACGAGCGTCTGTCCCTCAGAATTTGTCCTCAAGCAATTATCTTAGAAATGTGGTTTTTATCCGAGTGCTAGATACGGAAATAGAACGGCTGTGGAAGAAGCGTTCGGTCGCAGCTTCTTAACAAACTAACCCAGATTATTCAAGAAGCGGTCATTCTCACTTCAAAATACTTTTTAAATGGCGGAGGGCAGTACCATTTAATATTAACCCGGGGAACTCTATTAATATGCTAAGAATGTTCAGGAAGTCAAAACTCTTCATTTCTAGCGTTGACTAGGAACAGACACTGCAAAACGATGTATTTGACTACACAGTGCTGAACAGACTTATTCAGTAAGTGTTTTGGGGCACACATGGTTTAGTTTTAATAACAACCAGGAATAATTTGTATCTAGCACTCACCATCTACCAAGCAATATGTTAACATTTTATACAAAACATGTCATTGTCACAGAGGCCTAAGATACTCTTATTAAAAGCACTTCCATGTTATGGTTGAAGACCCCAAAGGTTAGAGAGTTAGTAATTGATCAAAGACTGCACACTCTTGACCCTGAGCCAATAATACCCAACAAAGGGTTTCTTTGAGTATTACTCCACGTTGTAGAGGAATGTCAAGAAGAGGAGACATATAAATTACGTTTGATATAGTTCACGTCCTAGAAGAGGTGGGGGAAGGCAGGAAGAGAAAAAAGGCAGTATACAAGGACTAATTTAGTGCTGGGTACACAGTAGACTTCAATATTCTTTTTTTTTTTTAAATTTTTTTCAATGTTTATTTATTTTTGAGAGAGAGAGACAGAGCGTGAGTAGGGGAGGAGCAAAGAGAGAAGGAGACACAGAATCCAAAGCAGGCTCCGGGCTCCGAGCTGTCAGCACAGAGCCCGACGTGGGGCTCGAACCCACGAACCATGAGATCATGATCTGGGCCGAAGTCGGACGCTTAACTGACTGAGCCACCCAGGCGCCCCTAGACTTCAATATTCTATGACTAAATTCAATGTGTTAGTAATTACAGAAAATTGGACTAGAGGAGATAAAACCTTGAACATAACTTTTAAAAACTGAAATGAAAATTACATTTTAATTGAATCTCCTATGATAAATGGATAAAACAGCCAAACACACCCTCTGAGAAGAGATAAAATTCAGTGTGTTAGTAACAGTAAGAAAAAAAGAGAATTCACTGACCCACAGCAATTCATTGCATGAGTTGCTGTAACGGTCTGTCACCAACAGATAATAACACCAACTCCACAAAGTACATTCTAACACTTTATAATCCTACCAGGTTCCATTAAGACAGAGATGGGTCAGCAACAACAAGTAGTAGAGAAATCACACACACACACACACACACACACACACACACACACACACAGATGCACAAAGACAGTTCCCATTTTGATTCTAAAAAAGAAAAAGGAAAGCAAAAGATAATTCTACTAACGTGGAAAGAATGTCTTGGGTTTCTCCAGAAGAGGTTTATTGGTTCATTACAGAAACGAGCCCTGCCGCCTCCCATGAAGGAAGCATCATTTACGCACACGAATGGCCCATAAAATCCATTCCGTTGAAGTATATTTCATTGCCTTAGTCAAGCCTTTTGCTTAGAGTAGCAGGAGGGTCAATATTTCCAATCCCCAACTCTGCCCCAACTCTAATCTCCATTGAAAGCAGTCAGGGAGTCACAGCTCTGGGGTGCCACCTGCGAATCTAAACCACGCCACCCCACACACGCTCAGGTTACGCGGTCGGTGCAAGAACAAAATGAGGTGTATAAAATGTCCTAGTCTAGTTTACTGGAGTTTTATGACTATATTTGCTTAAATGACAACAAATAAAACCCGAGAGCCATGCAATATCTAAATTAAATCCACATACCATCTCTCCTAACACTCACATTAACTACGACAAATAAACCGTCCCCTTAAATAGCAAATCCCTCCAGTGGACACGAGCTGATGTGGTAGAAACTGCTGACCGTTCCCTCAAATCCATTCTCTTTCTCCAGTAATAGTTTAAGCTGAACACATCCCACCAAGCTATGGGACACCTTCCCTCGATTCACTTGCAGAGCGGGGGTGGATGAATGGCTCCATTTGGAGCATAGGATGCGAACAAAAGTGACGTCATCAATGTCTGGGTCATGTGCAACCTATAAGAAGGCCACTCGCCCTAGCATTCTGTCTGTTCTCCTTCTAAACTGGGACACGTATGCACCAAAGACGCCGCGGGTAGGCTGAGCCAAAAAGATGGAAGGGATCGCATCCAGGTATAATTTACGGAGAAGAGCCCCATGTGCAATCTGGACTGCCCACCTCCCAGATATTATTACAGGCAAGGGTTTTAAAATCCTTTCATTTACTGTATTTTTGTCATCCCTTGTTTTTTATTTTTTTAATGTTTCTTTATTTTTGAGAGAAAGAGAACGAGAACGAGCAGGGGAGAGACAGAAAGAGAGGAAGACAGAGGATCCCAAGTGGGTTCTGCATTGGCAGCACAGAGCCCAATGCGGGGCTTGAACTCATGAACCATGAGATCCTGAGCAGAGCCGAAGTCAGACGCTTAACCGATGGAGCCACCCAGACACCGTTGTCCTCTCGTTAAAGCAGCTTAGTTTTCCCCTAATAAACTCTGTGAAATCTACTAGTTAGTGCCATTTACCCCAGCTTCAGTCCTCTGTAACAGGATTTTCTCAATGCTGGAAATGCTCCATATCTTCACTGCCCAACATAGTAGTCACATGTGGAGCCTGAGTCCTTGAAGTGTGGCTACGATGCCTGGATAACCGAGTTTTTAATTTTATTTAATTGTAGTTAATTGAACTTTTAAAAGCTACATGTGGCTAGTTGCTAGTTACTACCCGATGGGACAATACAGTGTCTGGAACATCTAAAATAGTGAATGTGGGTGAGAAAGAACCATTATCATCGTAGAAAGACCTGCTTTTTAAAGCTTAGGGATTTTGCTAGAACATTACAGAATAACAGAAGGCTTCAAACCACAGTTTTCTCGAAGTGGCAACAGACTTTGGGCTGACCCTAAAGGAGGAAGTGCTTAGGGTTGTACCTCCGTTTCATTTTTTTTAACGTTTATTTATTTTGAGGCAGAGAGGGGGGAGTGGAGAGAGGATCGCAAGCAGGCTCTGTGCTCACAGCACAGAGCCCAATACAGGGGGCTCGAACCCACAAACCGTGAGATCGTGACTTGAGCGGATGTCAAACGCTCAACCGACTGGGCCCCCCAGGTGCCCCAGGCTGCACCTTCAGTTCAAAGCTGACATGAGCTCCCATTTCCGTATGAAGGACACCTGGCATTCTTTTACACTATCATCAATGTGCTTACCCTCCATAAAGCTGAACGCAGCAGATTATTTTTGTTGAAGAGATAAATGCAAACAGTTAGCATCAATCAGCCTAACCAGTAAGTTACTTGCTTCTATTCCATAACTCAGAGACCTGGGACAGTAAGAGTTAATTTAGGGATATTCAGAATACCTTCTCATCGATTTGGGTACTCATTTTGTAAAGCTCCACTCTGGAGAGGTCAAGGTTGCATTTTTATTGTAAAACACTGCAAAACTCCAGGAAAATACTTGTGTTGTGAAGGAGACAAAATGCCGTTTGAAACATCCATCTGAAACAAGTAACTGAGGCTCTAAATACAATTATGAGAAACAAATAAACCAAACCGGGCAGACTGCCCAGCGACAAGAGTCAAATATAAACTTTGGAGAGACAGAGACATAGAACGAAGAGAGAGTGGTAAGTTGGGGGGAAGGGAAGGGAAGGGAGGATAAGGGCAAGAGAGAGGGGAACGTGTGAGGGAGGGAGCCCCCAGGGAGGGAGGACAGGTCATCTAGAGCAGTACAAATAATAAAATACTAATGAAGGAGCAAATCAAACAGAAAAGTCTGGCCCAGAGCCTTGAATGTACTCACAAAAGCCCTCATTTAGGCGCTCCTACGGGGACTCACGTAGACACCTATAAAATGTACATGGTTTGGGCCCCTAAGTGGGTTGATGAGAATCTTAACAAATGGAAACCCCGGGGCTCCATTGTTGGATGAACTTTACCAGCAATAAAAACAGCATTTTCTGATTACGATTAAAAGCTTCAGATGAATTTGAATATCTGCTCAGTAGAAAGACATGTATCACTGTTTAAAGATTTAACCAACACGGGGCACCTGGATGGCTCAGTCAGTTGACTGCTCTTAATTATGGCTCAGGTCAGGATCCCGGGGTCATGGGATGGAGCCCCACGTCGGGGCTGAACATGGAGCCTGCTTGAGATTCTCAATCTCTCTCCCTCTGCCCCTCTTCCCTTTGCACATGCTCACTGACTCTTGCTCTCGCTAAAATTACAAAAAAAAAAAAAAAAAAAAAAGGCTTAACCGACCCAAATATGAAGCAATAACAAATAGAAACATGCAGTTTCATTACCCCTCAGCCTGTAAGCATGGGTGGAAAGAGCAGCCTCACTCTTTCAGGGAAATCTGGGCGTTTTGTTAGCCTCCTTTCTGCAATAAGATAGGAGCATCACCCTTCGTTGACTTTTAGGACTTGGAGCCACAAAACTTAAGTGTCACAACAGCTTTAAGTCGAACGACGTCATCCCAAGAGGGGCAGGCTCCGTGTGCTCAGAGTAAACAGCTAAAAATTTCATTTCCCAAAGTGCACGCGTCTGGAACCGTACTGTATACAAAAACATACCCCGCATGGACAATGCAGAATAACCGGCGAGGGGCTGGATGAGGAGACCCAGCTTCTAGTTGAAGCTCTACCTTAGGGGCGCCTGGGTGGCTCAGTCGGTTGAGCGGCCGACTTCGGCTCAGGGCATGATCTCGCGGTCCGTGAGTTCGAGCCCCACGTCGGGCTCTGTGCTGACAGCTCAGAGCCTGGAGCCCGTTTCAGATTGTGTGTCTCCCTCTCCCTGACCCTCCCCCGTTCATGCTCTGTCTCTCTCTGTCTCAAAAATAAATAAACGTTAAAAAAAAAAAAAAAAGAAGCTCTACCTTAAGTCCGGCTTACTAATAATAATAACAGCACCCAATTTCATTGATTCCAAGCCCCGCCCTCTCACTGTCCATTTCACCTCCATCTGACAATCAATCCACAGGCCCTTCAAATCATTGTGGCAGATCACACCATGATTTTGTGAACCCTGCCAGTCATGCATTTTGAGATCCAGAGAGCAGTGGCGAAGAAGCAAAACAGATGAACGTTTGGGAAGGTGGCGGGGGAGGGGGGGGAGGGGGAGAGAAGAGAGGGAAGAAAACCACGAGAGACTCTTCAGGATGGAGAACAAACCGAGGGTTGATGGAGGGAGGCGGGGTGGGGGGTGGTCTAGACGATGATGGGTACTGAGGGGGGCACACGTTGTGAGCAGCCCTGTTGGATGTAAGTGAGGAGTCACTGAATTCGACGCCCAACACCACTACTGCCCCGTGTGTTCGCCAACCAGAATCTACATGAAGAACAAATAAAAACTCACAATGGGGGAAAAAATAAAGGAAGAAGTGGCCTCGCGGTATCTCAGATTTGACGAAATGCAGATCATTGTAGACCAATAGCGGCATTTGCTGTGTCAGACGCCACGGCTTTATACCTACTCATTTAATCCATTCCCTGACGACCCTCAGAGGGAAAAACTGCTACTGACTCCAAATCCCAGATGTGCAAATTGAGGCAGAGAGGTTACGTAACTCGCACAAGATCATGCAACCGGTAACTGGCACAGCCAGTTTGAAACCCAGGGAGTCCAACCCTTAGCCACCGTGCTGGCTATCGTACCGCATAGGGGACATTGCCAAAGGCTTTTCCAGCATTCGGTGCCTCAACTTCCTGTTGGTCCCCGAAGGGGAGAGCACTGAACTAACTCATCCCTCGAGTCCCATCCAGCTTTAAAACACAGGGTTCTCTGGGGGCGCCTGGGTGGCTCCTTCGGTTAAGCGTCCAACGTCGGCGCAGGTCATGATCTCACAGCTCGCGAGTTCGAGCCCGGCGTCGGGCTCCGTGCTGACAGCTCAGAGCCTGGAGCCTGCTTCGGATTCGGTGTCTCCCTTTCTCTCTACCCCTCTCTGGCTCTTGCTCTGTCTCCATCTCTCTCAAAGTAAATAAACACTTAAAAAAATCTAAAAAAAATAAAAAACACAGGGTTCTCTGACATAAATGAAAGCAGATCACAGCCGTAGGATGGACACCATACTATTAAAGAAACAAATGATACTTTAATTTTAATTGTATTTCTTAAATTCCTTACAAGATACCGTTATTTCTTTCCATGCATAGGGGAAAAAACTTACAGGACAAAACTGGGGCGTTTTTGTTCTTGCTTAAAGAACAGTAATTTCAGACAAAGCAGATATTACCCAGTAGGAATCATTACTTCTGTACCACCTTCTAATTCAGCTACCTTTTTCAATTTCTGTGGTGTGGGACATTGGGGGACAAACTGAAATCACAGCAAATCTAGACCTTCCTAGGAAGTAGAGAAATAAGGTGTTTGCGAGGTTTGAAGACAGACCTCCTATTAATAGGGAACGACACTCCCATTTGTAGATGCTCGTGCCATTTCATACAATAATGGCAGGATTTGGTGCATAGCATAGAATTTGATCTATGTCCCAAATAGGAACAATAAAGTACACATATACATAACACATACATGCACGCACACACATACTCACACAATTTGCATTATGTGAATAGTATTCTACATTGAATCAAGCAAGGACTCTTGAAACAATGGGATTTTCCCCACCAAGTTTAGAACATTTAAAAAGCCCATTATTGGGGCGCCTGGGTGGCTCAGTTGGTTAAGCATCCAACTCTTGGTTTCGGCTCAGGTCATGATCTCATGGTTCGTGAGTTCGAGCCCCATGTTGGGCTCCATACTGACAGCATGGAGCCTGCCTGGGATTCTCTCTCTCCCTCTCTCTCTGCCCCTCCTCTGCTCTGTCTCTCAAAATAAATAAACTTAAAAAAATTTTTTTAAGTCCATTATTGTATGAAATGGCATGAACATCTACAAATCGGGAGTGTTCTTCCCTATTAATACGAGGTCTGTCTTCAAACCTCGCAAACACCTTCTTTCTCTACTTCCCAGGAAGGTCTAGATTTGCCATCATGAAAAGAGAGCTCAGACTCTTTTCCAGATCCCTGATGCAATTATAACTCAAAAATGAAAACTTAACCAAAAAATAAACCACATTCTAACTGCCCTCCATCAAGTGCGATCTGAAGGGACTGTCCAAAAGAGAGAGAAATAGAGCATAACCTCCACCGCTCCTGTGACTTCTTTCAGCCATAGACAGGAATTTCCTGTTTCAAAGATGAATTCCAAAAACAACTTTTTTTTTTTTTTTCAATTTTCTAAGTTTCTGGCAGAATTTACTCAAAGTCGATCCACTAGTTTCCTGGGCCAAATCGGGAGAATTTAGAAAGTGTGAAAGTAGGATTTGAGGTAGATACTGACTTGGCTACCTTAAAAATTAGGCTCTGATGGGGCGCCGGGGTGGCTCAGCCGGTTAAGCATCGAACTTCAGCTCAGGTCACGATCTCACGGTTCGTGAGTTCAAGCCCCAACTTGGGCTTGCTGCTGTCGGTGCAGTCTGCTTCAGATCCTCTGTCCCCTCACTCTCTGCCCCTCCCCTAATCTCTCTCTCTCTCTCTCTCAAAAATAAAGAAGCATTTCTTAAAAGCTGGAAAAATCAATCAATAAATAAATAAGGCTCTGATGAGGTCACCTGTCTCGCAAACAGCAGTATCCATCCAGATTCTAACTCAGGTTGTCTGGCTCCAAAGCTGTTAGACCAGCACCTTGCTTTTCTGGCTCCCCCACTAGACCCTCTGAGTCAGTTTGCAGAGGACAAACAAGTGAATGTTTTATTCATCACTGTATGTCATGGGCAAGCCAAGATAGGTATTGACACATGGAAGGAAATCAATAAATATCTGCTAGCTAAATGAATTAATAAAGGAAAGAACAACTTGGGTGGACAAACGCCCAAGTGGATCAGTCCCTGAAAACTTGTCCGATGGGTGGGAATGACCAAGGGTGAAGGAAAGACCAGACTAACTGTCCTGGCCTGGAGACAGTTACTCAATGGTAACTCACCTCAATCAGAAAGTTACGGTAGGTGAACGATTGTGGCCTGCTACCACCCAAGCCTGAAGGCAGAGTCTTCCTAGAGTGTCCCACTGCACTCATCTCCTTAGCCAACCAGTCACCAAGTCCTGTTCATTCTACCTTCTTTCCATCCCTGAAACCCACACCAGCCTCTTCAATCATTATACCATTGCCTTAAATCAGATATTTATCTGCTCACATTTATCTATTCTTCCTATCTTCTACCACACACTATATTAGGATCTTGATGGGGCTCCGTGAAAAGCACCACTTTTGCCCACCCAGGTTCAAAACAAATTGAGGAAATAATTTAAAAAAGGAGTGGCAGGGGCACCTGGGTGCCTCAGTTGGTTGACAGTCCAACTCTTGATTTTGACTCAGGTCATGATCCCAAGGTCCTGGGACCAAGCCCCTTGTCAGACTCCGTGCTCAGCTTAAGGTTCTCTCTCTTTCCCTCTCTCCTGCTTTCTCTCTCTCTCTCTAAAATTCAAAAAAAAAAAATTTTTTAAGGAGTGGCAGATAGAAAAATGACACCTTTGTTTCTGAAAACTCTAGTTCAGAAGTTGTGGTTTTAGGTCTACAGCTAAGTGGCTAGCAATGAACCCAAGGGCTGGCAGGCATGAGACCAAAGCTAGTGGGTCTACTCATGGAATTCTATTCAAAGAAGAGCTTCTGCCAGAGAAGGTGCTCCCCAAGGGCATTTCCCTCTCAAGAGGAAAACAGAAAGGAGCTCAGATGTTGACTGCATTTCTCCCAAATTTACCAACAGGTAAATTCTCCAGGCCTGGAGTTATATTAATGACACTCTGTCCACAGGGAAGTAAACACAAGGAGCGGAGAAGAGTCATCCACAGGCTTCTCCAGCGATATCTGTAAATCTGTCCACGGCGGACGTCACTGAACCTTTGCCACTGGCTCCCTCCTGCCGTCCGCCTTCGTCATCTTTCACAGCGACGCAAACCTGCCTACCTTTCCAGGTGTGATGTTCCACTTGGATCACTCTCTTCTCCCCTGTAGCTCACCCAACGGTTCCTGCCTCTTTGTCTGACCTTCCGTGGTTCCACTTACCTCCTCCTTCTCAGCCATACCAGGCAAGCCCTTATTCAACTTTTTAGACTCAATTCGAGGTCATCTCAGATAAGAAGTCCCTATGAACATCCCCAGTGTTTATGAATTTAAGAGATGAGGGCAGCTGAATTCAAAGTAGGACATAAAACTTCCATAGAAATAAAACACCGCTGGCGGGGAGGCACCTGTGTGGCTCAGTAGGTTAAGCATTTGACTCTTAACTTCAGCTCAAGTCATGATCTTACAGTTCGTGCGTTCGAGCCCCACGTCAGGCTCTGCACTGATGGTGCGGAGCCTGTGTGGGATTCTCTCTGTCCCTCTTTCTCACTACCCCTCCCCTGCTCACTCGCTCTCTCGCTCTCTCTCTCTCTCACAAAAAATAAATAAATAAACTTAGAAAAAAAAAATTCCATAGTGGTTCAGAGGGAAGAAAGAGGAACGCCAGGCAGGAATGCCTGACGTGTTTCCTCAAAGCAAGGGCTGTTAAGCATCATAAACAAAGATGTATCTGGGGTACTTTGGCGGCCCAGTCGGTTAAGTGTCAGATTTAGGCTCATGGTTCGTGGGTTCGAGGCCTGCGTCAGGCTCTGGGCTGACAGCTCAGAGCCTGGGGCCTGCTTCGGATTCTGTGTCTCTCTCCCCTTCTCTCTCTGCCCCTCCCCAGCTCATGCTCTGTCTCTCTTAAAAATAAGTAATAAACATTAAAAATTTTTTTTAAAAAAAAACAAAGATGTACCTGAGGGAAATCAAAGAAAATGTCATTGATAGGTAAGCACAGGAGAAGAAAGGTCCAAGACAAAAAGGACCAGTGTGACAAAAGACACAAATCTCGGAAAATAAAAGATACGCTTGGGGCACTCTGAGGTTTCGGTTCGGCTGGGGTACAAAGTGAAGAGCAGCCTGAGAGAAAGCTGGGAAGGCAATCTGCCTACAGCATACATAGGGCCTTGAGTACCAAATAAAATAAATTTTGACTTAATTTACAGACAATGGGAGTCAAAGAACATTTTCCAGAAGCGGAGCTGCTTAATTATGCCAAGGAAATTATATAAAATCTGAATCCTTGTAGTAGCAATAATAACAAACTAATAATTTGCTTTTCAATTACTTCCAAATTTCTCAGGATCATAGTGACGCTGCGCTGAATAATAGTTTGATAATCTCCATGGAACATTATTTGAGCATAATAAAATGACTAATAAACGATTTAGGATGATCCTGAGACTCCATATTAATTTGTAGTCATTTTTCATTTTGCTTACGACTATTTCAACCCACTGCTGCATGTTTCATCTGTTTAATGAACGGGTACTTGCCACCGGTCTATCATGTAATAAGCCTTGCCAATTTCCCAATTCTCTTAATAGCCAGTTAACACGAAATGCTGATTTCAGGCAAAAACAACCATGACCATCTGTTTCTACTTCCTTTTTCTTCTCCGCTGTTCTACTACCAACTGTGGTGAGCTGCAGCGATCCCTCTTCAAATAGTGGACAATCGGCAAAATCAGACCACATAGGAATTATTGAGACGTCGGATTTCAGTGCCAGAGCTGAACAAATGGATCGGACAGATGAAGGGTCTCTAGATCCATCTGCAGTCAATTCCGAGTTATAGCAGCAGAACGACTCTGAACAAATTCCAATATGGCTCTTCAGAATCAGCCCCAACAGCAGCAGACAGGTATTACGAGCTCATTTTTGCTCTTTTGCCAAGTAGCTGCGCGCTATTGGTCAAGTCACTTTAGGGTAGGAGGCTTGCTTTCCTAATCTATACAGTGACAGGATGAGACTACGTCCCCAAGCAGAAAACCAGTCCATGTCTCTTACCTCTCAGCTGAAGGCTCCCTTTAAGGCCAGCCAGGATTCCCAGGAAGAAGATAATTTTCCCAGCAGTGCCAGCCTGCCCTTGACCACCAAGAGTAGCACCTTATTCTAACTTCTCTGTTGTCTTATGTTTCCCCGGTAAACAGTTTCTGTGCAGATTTTAGGGGCAGTTTATTGGGAATTGGGCTTGGGATCACACTTACAAGAGGCAAGGGAGAAGGCAGACTGGACAGGGACAGAAGGACTGAGCAACACAAGACTCAGCCAATTCCATGGGGAACGTGGACCCAAGAGGGCCCTTCTGAATTGTCCCAAATGGTATTCCGCCTCAACTAGTCATGTGATGGGGGCCGCTCCTGGCCTTGGGTGACAATAATTTCTGGAGAGGCACTGGGCTGTGAGTTATCAGTACCGAGACCCTGTGCAGCTGAGGGTCTGAGAGGGTTGGTCCTGCAGAGGCCACAGGGTAGAGAGGTGGAGCGGACATGACATTTACCTTGAATCTTAAGTAAGAAGAAAAGGGTGTGAAGCATGGTGACGAACAAAGACACAGATTAAAAAGAAACTAAGAGAATCCATGTTAGTATCCTAAAGCCTTGCTATCTGCATGACCTTGGCAAAGTTGTGTCATTTCTTTGTGCCTCGATCTCTTTGTAAGGTGATCTATGGTCACTTTCACTACTAAAATTTCCATGACTGTATTCCATAGTTCATTCTTGGTCAACATCCAAAGGCTTTCTGTTAACTACCTTAAGACTTACAAATATGGCTAAGGAAAGAAGAACCCACCCATATCAAAAATCTCCAGTAGCATCTGAAATTCATCTTCAGTGACGGTGAAGAGATAATCAGTAGTAGCAGCAAATTCAAATCTGTACACCATGGTGGACACACAGCAATCCCAAGATGAAATCAGATTTGCAGGCAACAGCCTGGGGATTTCGACATTAGACCGACTACAATTACTCAGTTAGCTGTATCTTTATTACCTATGCTCCCCCTTGTGAGGCAATTTTCCTTACTGGAGGTAAAGCAACCCCAAGCAAAGCATTTAAAACTGATCCTTTTCCTGTTTTTATTAGCCCGTATCAAAGAAATGACTATTTGAAGCACAACCAAGAGGAGGGAATTGGCTTTTTATTGCTTAGTTCACGTTGTTATGGCTTTAGGAGTAGAGAAAGACTCCCCAAGGAGACGCTGTGTCTCAAAACAAGCTCATAGGATAATCAACAGGAGAGGTCTTTCAAGAGAGCTGGAAAATAGAGAAAATTATTAAAATATAATTAAATAAGCAGAGGGGATACAAAATGAAATGTCAAGAGTAAGATGTTCAGGACAGAAATGTCAGGGCTTGAAATTTACTTTCATACGAGTATATGCAATGCACATTGTCCAAATGGGGTGACGTAAATCCTTCCAACCAATGGAGTAGCCATTGATCTTGAAAAAATTTTTTTAAAAAGACAAAAATGAGCACGTCAATGTTGCCTATGATTCTGAATGTACATTCTGCCACTTCAAAGCAAATGTCAACCAGGCTCAGTGTCATGCAATGTAAAATTCCCACCAATGAGATATTACATCCATTCATGTGAGCAGAACACACATTCGGGTAAACAAACGAAACCATACAGCTTCAAGTGGATTTCAGGTCCTAGAACTATTCCAAGTCCTTGTTCATACAGTACGGTACCTCTATCCTAAGTTCCATCTCAAAAAGCTCCTGTGTTGGGCTATTTGTTTTTTCTTTCGCCCAATTCCTACGGTATCCTTTTGTGTGAAGCTATTTGAGCTTCAAACTATTAGAGAGCTATTCAAGCTCTCTACTAGAGAGCTATTCAAGCTATTAGAGAAACAAATGACATTTTAATTTTAGTTGTATTTCTTAAATTCCTTGTAGGATATGTATTTCTCTCCACCCACAGGGGGAAAAAATAGGCATGAAGAATAATAGATTTCACTTAATTTATAGAAAAGGGTTATTTAAGTATGGTTTCAAGTACACGAACACATCCATATACCACACACACAGCTCAATAATGTTTTTTGTTTTTGTTTTTCCTCAATCACTTCTGATTTTATGTGTAATGTGGGAAGCCAGAGGCATAAGATCTAGAAACCATTCCAATCATGCCAGACACACATAATAACTTTTATATTTTGCATAAGAATAAAGATAAAAATGGAGACACAAGGCGCTTAGCATGAAGTAGAACAATATACAAATTTAAAAAGATTTAGAACCCTATGAACGTTTAATCCAGAGAACACAGGGCCAAAGGGACTGTTTATTAATTTAAAGATCACATTTTATAAATGTGTTCTAGGTTAATGATTTGCTTAAATTGTCACATAAAACCAACTTCCAAGTCCGTTTAGGCAAATATGACCCAACCATATACTTTCCGATAAAATATACACAGCAGTGTCCCACTCAATACTAATCACAAAAACAGTTGAAATACTGTAAGGCAGTGAAGTCAAAGTCTTCAACAATTGCCTTCAGCAATCCTAAAAAACAGACATTTCATTGTTCCTTAAATACACAAGTTACACTATTTCATCCATAAGAAGATGGCCCTGCCTGATAAAAAATGAGGGTCCAAGTTAGAATATCCTCGGAAGAAGACACGTGTCCAGAAAAATATGTTTTTAGAGTTAAAATGTCTGAGTCCCAGAAACACTCCTGAAACTACTACGGCGTTTTCATGAGCCTTTCTTAGATCCAACAAAGACCATGGCCACAGATTCATGTTCATTTCATTATTTAACAACAAAAACGTGTATCTCAGGCCTACTCTATGAGCAGGGCTGCAGTCACATCTGGGCGAGCACATGTAGGATGAATAATGAATGAATACAAAGGACCAAGAAATAGAAAAACAAATGAGACTAAACTAGAAGACAGTGCCTGGAGAGTAAAGCAATTAAAGACTAAATGAACAACGCGAATTTCTATCACAGTGATAGAACCTCAGTGACTTCATACCAACTCATCCTAAAAGACCTGCCCCAGGCCCTCACCACTTCCAAAGGCCTCTGGGAAAGGTGGTCATTCAACAGCAAAGGACACAGAAGATGGAAGAGAACCAGGATTCCTGTCACGCTCAGAGTCCCCAGTTTTAGAGGTGATTCTCTGGTCTCCCAGGCAGTGACATAACTTTCTCTAAAGCATCCGGAGCAGACGTTGTCAGGGAGGGAAACACCCCCCCAAGCCCCACCTGAGTTTTGCCAACTAGCAAGGGCACTCCAAACAATAATGTCATCTTGCTGTGAACATGTTTTGTTTTTTATGTTTATTATTTTTGAGAGGGAGAGCGCGCGCACGCGTGAGAGCAAGAGCCGGGGAGGGGCAGGGAGAAGGGGACAGAGGATCCAAGGCGGGCTCCGCAGGGACAGCAGAGAGCCCCATGCAGGGCCTGAACTCACAAACCATGAGATCATGACCTGAGCCGAAACTGGATGCTTAACCGACTGAACGACCAAGCCCCCCTCCCTCGTCACCAATATTTCCAACAATTTACTCTGCATTCTCATTCTGATCATCTTATCACCATGAGGCTGCTCCCGCACACCCGTGGCTGGGTATGACCACTCGGAAGGCAGACTTCTCTGCGTCTAGCAGAGCTGAAAAGCAATTAAAGGATGGATGCTTGCAGATCCCCATTTCTATCCTGGGGTGAGAGCAATTTAAAATACCGTCAAAGGCACCCGGGGGCTCGGCTGGTTGCGCATCTGACTTTGGCTCAGGTCATGATCTCAAGGTTCCTGAGTTTGAGACCGGCATGGGGTGATCTCAGGCCCCGCTTCAGGCGAGCTCTGCTTCTGTCTCTCTCCCTCTCTCAACCCCTCACTCACTTGCACCCTCTCTCTCTAAAAATAAATAAATAAACAGGTAGATAGATAGATTAATAAATAAATTGGGGCGCCTGGGTGGCTCAGTCGGTTAAGCGGCCGACTTCGGCTCAGGTCATGATCTCGCGATCTGTGAGTTCGAGCCCCGCGTCGGGCTCTGTGCTGACAGCTCAGAGCCGGGAGCCTGTTTCAGATTCTGTGTCTCCCTCTCTCTCTGACCCTCCCCCGTTCATGCTCTGTCTCTCTCTGTCTCAAAAATAAATAAACGTTAAAAAAAAAAAATTAAAAAAAAAATTAAAATAAATAAATAAATAAATAAATAAATAAAATACTGCCAAGAATTCCTGGTGATAACCCTCTAGCATGATTATATTCTTGTTTTCCTGTAGCACTTAAGGGGGAGTGATGGTATCGTGGAAAGTGTAGTACATCTAAAATCAAAATGACCTCACCTAATCTTCAGCGTAAAATCGAGGCAAGTCACTTACCCTGTCGAGGCCTCAGTTTCCTCACCTATAAACTGGGGATAATGTCGGACGCCCCTTCCACGGTCCCTGTGACGATGAGTAAGATTAATGTCCGAAACGCTTTATAGTTTCCAGAGCAATTCCAGAGACATACTTATGGAGAAGTCTCCCAGGAGCTGGCAAAGGAGAAGGCCAAATTCCCCAGTACATATTGTAACAATTCTCCGTATTAACAGCGGTTTCAAATCCACGGTTCTGCAACCAGAGGGAAATAGAAGGTAGAACCCATCGACTATTGAGGGAGGAAAGAAAATGTGTGCACCTTTCTTAGTCCTCCGCTAGCTTTTGTTTGGGAGCAGGTCCCCAGGCTACCCAGAACAAAAGCCAGTGACAGGTACATAATGCTGTGGAGAATCCAGAGGATGGCATTTCAGGCAGACGGTACAGAATATGCTCATTATTTCACGTACTGATGCCATTATAGATGCTCGTTAGCCCGCCAGTTTGTCGGCAGATTGTTGCCTAATGAGCAGGTAATCGATCCCTGGGAGACCCAGGTCAAACGAGTTGAGAGTTTCCTTCAAAACACATCCTGCGGGGTGCCTGGGTGGCTCCGTCCGTCAAGCGTCTGACTTTGGCTCAGGTCATGATTCCACAGGTCGTGGGTTCGAGCCCCGTGTCGGGCTCTGTGCTGACAGCTCAGAGCCTGGAGCCTGCTTCAGGCTGACTCTTGATTTTGGCTCAGGTCAGTGGCCCCAGGATTGTGGGATCGAGCACCCGCCTCAGGCTCTGTGCTGGGCATGGAACCTGCTTAATATTCTCTCTCTCCCTCACACTCTGTCTCTCTCTCTGCCCCTTCCCTGCTTGTGCCCTCTCTCAAAAAAATTAAAGAAAATTAGAAGAAAAAAAAAAGTTTTTCATTTTGGATCTCCTAATCCATAAAACCGTCACCATTTTTTTTGTTGTTTAAGGGCTACTTCTCAGCCACTGCAATTCTTTGAAATACACAAACAAAACAAAGATTGGGAAAAGTTTTGGCTGCACACCTACGATGTCCAGGCAGGAGGGGGTCATGGGCACAACGGAAAGGGCCACAGACTCCAGCGCCAACAGGGACTGCCGTTGTCACGGGCCGCTCACCCGCTGTGCGCCCTGGGCAGGGCCGAGCCTCTCGGCTTCCCTGTTGGCACCTGTAAAATGGAGTCATCAGTGCCCCCTGAGCAGCTGCCATGAACTACAAGAAAAGTGTGTGTAGAGTGCACAGAGGGGGAAGGCAGCACCTAATAGGTGCTCAATAAATGTGAATTACTGTTACTACACTGACAGCAAATAGAATAAACTTGGAAATATTCGTATTTATTAATAATCATTTTGATCTGTGAGCTCAGATTTTTTTTATTATTTTTGAGAGAGAGAGAGCTTGAACCCACGAACCACGAGATCATGACCTAAGCCGAAGCCGGGCACTCAAACGACTAAGCCACCCAGGGGCCACGCGGGCTGAGATGTTTTTTTGGTTTTTTTTTTTTTTGTTTGTTTGTTTTTTTTTTTAATTTTTTTTTTTCAACGTTTTTTATTTATTTTTGGACAGAGAAAGACAGAGCATGAACGGGGGAGGGGCAGAGAGAGAGGGAGACACAGAATCGGAAACAGGCTCCAGGCTCCGAGCCATCAGCCCAGAGCCCGACGCGGGGCTCGAACGCACAGACCGCGAGATCGTGACCTGGCTGAAGTCGGACGCTTAACCGACTGCGCCACCCAGGCGCCCCTGAGATGTTTTTAAGAAAGCCAAGAGTTGAGCGCAACATTGATCCTGTTCTTTACATTAGGAGACAACCATTGCCCTCATTCCCATTCTCTCTGAATTTGTTCTTTTCCCCCCTCCTTGAACTTGAGTTCCTTCTTCCAGGGCACGCAAGTTCTCCCACCTGCTGCTCCTTCTGGGCTCTGACCCACGTCTGACAGTTAGAATCTGTCAGGCCTGGCCTTTGACTTGGACTTAACCCAGATGCTACCATGATCTGACCCGAGTACTTCACCGGGCCAGCGGGTTGTACTACATGTCTAAGTAGCCTTTTCCTGACTTCTCCACCTTGCCAAGAAGTGGGTTACTTGCAGCCAGAAGGTCAATCCACAAGTACACGAATAATTCCTGAAATTTTTCTCTAGAAATTTTGATGCACTTTCCACGGCTGCATCTGCTTGAAAAATGCTGCAAAGGAATTTACCACAGAAAGGGTAGCAAACAAAAAATGTTTTAATAACATTTCTACACATTGCTCAAGGCTTCTAACGTTACAATTATGAGTTCATGCAGTGTTAACAACTGTTTTTCATTTTGTTACTGGTTTCAAATTTAAATAGGAATTGATAGAATGAGCACATCTAATGCAGGACCTAATAGAGATTTACGGCTCCAGAAACAGTCTACACTTCTTCAACCATGGAATGGGGAAAATGTTGACCATGTGTTTATATTTCATTACCGAGGAAAATTCAGAGATGGTTAATGATTATTCATGTCAGACGTTTTAAAGTTGTCCATCTTTGGGGCATTAACTAGCACATTTTTTTAAATGTTTACTTATTTTTGAAGGAGGGAGAGACAGAGCAGGAACCGGGAAGGGGCAGAGAGAGAGGGAGACACAGAATCCAAATCAGGCTCCAGGCTCTGAGCTGTCAGGACGGAGCCCAACATGGGGCTCAAACCCACGAATTGCGAGATCGTGACCTGAGCCAAAGTCAGACACCCAACTGACTGAGCCACCCAGGCACCCCACCGGCTAGCAGATTTTAAGGGCATCTGCCCAAAGGCTGCCATTCTCCTTTGTGGCAATGTGCATGTTTGAGAGGGACCCTGACTAGGGACCCTAGTGAGATGGTCCTGCCCTTTTCTGAAACATTTCAAGGTCCTCACTTACAGAACCTGCAGGAATCACTTTCCATGAAATAAACCACATGAGGATTTGAGGGAACAACTAGGGAAAGTCTCTTAACAAACATTTAGCTTCTCCCAAGGGTCTAAGCTACAGTTAATCCAACTCACCTGTTTGTTGCTGTTGTTTCAGAAACATCCTTTAGATACTTCTGGAAGTGCAGGTACTATCCAGAGCTGTCCTCGTTTAGAGAGTAACTCTATCTCTATTCACATTTTCCCCTGACCACTTACCTCCACACTTAGCACACGTAGGGAAGCAGGGTCCTCCTGTGAATCAGGACTTCTCATCTTGCTCTAAAAGCCTCTGCATCCCTGCCTAGCTTCTCAGAGACTGAACGTTTTTAGAGCAAGTCTATTCTCCCTGCAGATTTAATGCCGTGAGTAGGTGGAAGAAGGGTTCGAAATTTCTGTAACTAGAACCAAAAAAACGAAAACAAAAAAGAGCTACATTCTGGCAAAGGTCAGCTGATCTGGCCTCCATTACTACACAGAAGATCTGTTGCTACGTCTCACTCATGGTACACATCGTGCGGAACAAAATATCAGAGCTTCTTAGGAAGATGCTGTCTTTGTGTGATCCCAGGCAATTTGCAGCTTCTGATCGAATTTCACTAACCAGTAATGCCAATTAAAAGTCTTATGTACAAGGTAAACCATGTATTCAAGACACTCAACCTGAGCAGTTAAAGGTCTTGCTTCAAGTTCAGCAGATCAACATGTTTTAGGGTTAATAATAAAAGTGAAAAGTAACACCATAGGTAGAGTCAGTGTCCATTACTACACTGAAAATACGGACAAGTCACTTATCAAACCCAATTTTTGGTGCTGGAGCTTATGTTCACAGAAGGCAGGAAAATCAATAAAATCAGTAGATTTTTCGAATTAACACCTAAATATATCTAGCTAGACAGAAACACAAACATGTAACAGGTGGAGACGAAGAGAGAGAAAGAGAATAACCCAGGGAAAGTGGGGAAATATTTTTTAACACCTAAAACGATAGAGCTGTATTCGGGAGAGGGGAAGTGAAGCAGTAAAATGAGTTAGAATCAAACAATAACCCTTTATCAAACATAACTTCACATGACCGAATATTTGCAAGGGAACTGGGCATAGGGTCCTATAACATACCCCTTGGTCAATGCAGAAATCTCTAGCACATCATCCTTTACTGTAATCACCTCCTTCCCATGTCTGATGACTCACTCACTCACTGGGAAGCCTATCTCAGAGGTGGTCAGCTCCAATCATGGGGTCTTACTCAGACTCGGCCAAATCTACACTCTAGTAACTCAAATACAATTGGTCGTTGCTAGGCATCTTGCGATTTAATTTTTTCACCACGACGGTTCTTCAAATACTAATTTTTTAATGAATTAAGTTTCTTTTTTTTAACATTTATTTATTTTTGAGAGAGAGAGAGAGACAGAGCATGAGTGGGGGAGGGGCAGAGAAAGAGGGAGACAGAATTCAAAGCAGGCTCCAGCCACCCCACCCCCACCCCACCCCCGCCCCCTATCAGCACACAGCCTGATGCAGGCCTCGAACTCACTGACCTCAAGATCTTGACCTGAGCTCAAGTCGGAAGCCCAACCCATGGAGCCACCCAGGCGCCCCTTTAATGAGTTAAGTTTCTAAACTTCATTTATTCCCTTCTTCATTATTCAGAGAATTGACTCACTCTTGATTTTATTCAAGATTATGTCATATATTTTAATACATCCTTAACACCACCTTAAAATCCATATCTAGACTGCCCCACCAGTTACACAGCCAAGTAATCTGCACAGCTTCCAGAGGGACACCAGTAGATAAAGGCTGAAGGCAAAAGTTATTAGTTAACTCAAAACCAATCCAGAGTTCGTTTTCTCTCAAAGGGCAGAGGGAGTTAAGACAAAGCTTTTGTGAGTTGATTCTCAGGGGAAAACAAACGCTCCCTCTCTTTTCCTTCTCATTTTAAACATAAAAGATTCCCCAAATCTCTGAAAATGTCTTCTCACCCTCAGATCCAAGATGGTCCCATGAGCTACACTAATGCTTTGATTTAAACCGAACAGTAGAATCAGTACAGCTTCTCTTGATTGTCATCAGAATGAAATTATTTACTGGAGGCAAAAGATGAAGACCTATCTCTATCTAAGAACTTTGGAGATCTTTGGGGTTATCGTCACATATCCAGTGAATCAGGCAATATCCCCTGGTCCTAGGCTTCCCCGACCCAAAAGCAGTCGCAACACAGCTAACGTAATATAATTAGATAAAAAGATATTTGCAAAGATTCTAGGCCAAAAAAAAAAAAAAAAAAAAAATGCCCAGTGACCAAAACTGACTCGGTTCCACTGTAGCTATTACGGAGAGCTAATGATGTTACCCTTGTGTAAAATGATGACTTACGCTCCCCAGAATAGAACGTATTCACCTTGGTAGAACACAGTGGTTCCAAGTTATAGTCAATGTGCTACCTGGATGGATCCTCAAGGATCAGTCTTTCACTTCCTTTAAGTCCTGGTCCAAATGTCAACTTTTCAAAAAGGCCAACAGCGACTGACTAAAATTGCAACAGTCTCGTCCTCCCAGTCTCCAAATAATCTGATGACTGTTTTTATTCAGAGGCATTAGCCCCTTAGAATGTATCACACGGGTGACTGAATTACTGGGTGGGTATGCACACGTTGATTGTTCCACTTCCCCTCCCTCCCAACGTGCATGCGTGCAGGCACACGCGCGCGCGCGCACACACACACACACACACACACACACACACTCACTCACGAAGAAAAGATTGACAAGTACAGGATCTTACTCCGTTTACTGATGTATCCCAACCATCCAGAAGAGTTCCTGGCACATAGTAAGAAATAAGAAGTCAACATACATTAGTTGAACGAACGAATAAGTGACTCTGGGCTTAGACAGACTTGGCCGGGAGTCCCAGTGCCACCTACACCAGCTGTAGGACCTGGGGGAAAAGGTCATGTTCTCTACAGCTGTGTTTCCCCATTGGTAAAATGAGGACCTTAGGAGTGCCTGCCTTGACGACTGTCATGAGGGTTACGTGAGTCAGTGTACGTCAATGGCTTAGAAGAATGCTTGGACACAGGAAACTTTCACTAAACATTAGCTGCCATTATTATCATTATTCCAAGATCTGTTTCCCGAGGTGGTGATGGATTAGTGATGATTTATGTGTTCAGGCAGCTGACTATCCTGATATCCGACAGCACAGGTCTGAGACGGTGAAAGGGCACCCGAGGCGCTTGATAAGAGCAGCAGAGAAACCAAGAGTCAAACCCCATCACGGTGTCCTCATCAGCTCCAATTCAACAACACCCAGGATTTTGCAAAGGAGCTGTTAACTGCGTATTAAAGCTGAAACTACTGAGTAAGTGAGGGTGAGGCTCAGATACCTTAAAAGGAAGGGAAAGCAGCCGGTCCCTTCCTACTAGAACAGGGAGATTGGTTTCTTTGACTTAACTGGAGTCAAAGCTAATGGTCACAAGCTTCACTCCAACTCATTCTCCAGATTTCTACACACAGGCTGAAATTTACACCTTATGAAAGAAGATAAAGGGGGGAAAAAAAACAGCCTTCCCTGAAAGAATTTATCAGAACATCCTAATCATTTAGACATTCATGTATGTTTCTAGAAATCTAAAGATCAGGATTGGTATGGTAACTTTTTCCTGGAGCAAAATCCAAGTTGGCAGTGGAGGGGAGAAGGAGATGGGGTTACAAATTAAACCATTAACCTGAATAGTCACTGAGTATTTAGCAAAACAAAACACTTTGGAAACACCCATTATGTACACAGATTTTGAATTCAGGAAGAAAAGCAGGGAGTCCAGGACTGATTTATTAGGAGAGGTGAGGGGTAGGGGGAACAAGTGAAGAAGACAGAGGTGAAGGAAAAGAGGGTGACAAGGGGGGAGGGGCGCTTATGGATTTCATGGCAATAACTAACAGTCTTAACTTCCCTATTATGATACCCCTATATATTATATTTACTATATTCCCTATTATAACACACCTTCCAAGGTTAATCTCCATTAAGTGGTCCATTAAGGCATTAGGAGAGCAAAATAAAATGAATGACCATGTACTCAAGAATTAGATCTTGACAAGTAATGCCAATAAGGAATTTCTCTCCTCACTCGAAAGAAAGAAAGAAAGAAAGAAAGAAAGAAAGAAAGAAAGAAAGGAGAGAAGAGAAGAGAAGAGGAGAAAAGAAAAGAAAAGAAAAGAAAAGAAAAGAAAAGAAAAGAAAAGGAAAGAGAAAACCATGATTTCAGGAGAACTGAGCAAGGTCACAGAAGCTAAATTGAAGCGGGACTCAAATTTACAGACTCCCAAATTAATGCTCTGCCCTACACAAGAACTTCCCCAAGTTTTAACAAGTACATGATAAATGATTCAATTCTAGGAGGAGCCCAAGATTCTGCATTGTTCACAAGCTCCAGGGTGATGCTTATGCCACACACATCCTTGAATTACACAGAACTGGAAATGTCTGCCCTGTTGCACCTGCTACGGTAAGCCTCGGGAAGCATTTTTGTTGTTTTAATGTACAGAGTGCTTTTCAGTAGCAGGAGAAATAAGATTACATAAGAAATCCTGAAGTTTTAAGCATTCCAATAATTGAACACTCACTGTAAAAGGAAGGTGGCTTGCATTTACATTCGTGGTGTCAACCCTAAAATATACTTAAAGTGCAGATTTTTTTTAATTTTTTTTAACGTTTATTTATTTTTGAGACAGAGAGAGACAGAGCATGAACGGGGGAGGGGCAGAGAGAGAGGGAGACACAGAATCGGAAACAGGCTCCGAGCCATCAGCCCAGAGCCCGACGCGGGGCTCGAACTCACGGACCGCGAGATCGTGACCTGAGCTGAAGTCGGACGCTTAACCGACTGAGCCACCCAGGCGCCCCTAAAGTGCAGATTTTTAAAGTATACTCAAACACCTATGTTTCAGAGTGGAGTGGTCTCTCACTGCATTCTATGGATATGCATCCACTAATAATTTCCCCCTTTCATTTCAAGTTAGGTATGGTTTGAAATAAATCTCTGAAATAAATCTTACTTCAAAGTATACCTAACTTGTACTAAACCTACTGAAACTGTCTAAAGTCTCAGTCTCCTTAATGGAGATACTGTGTTGAAGGGTTGAGTCCACTTGCTTTGAAATTTGACATCTTAGATTAAAAAACAAGGTGACACTGACACGTTGAATTCCAACAGGCTTATCTGCATGTATGTTACCACCCGTTGACCCATTGTAACAAAGCTGACCAATACCAATTACAGTTGACCTTTGAACTGTGTGGAGTCACTTACCTGTAAATTTTTTTTATAAACACGGTACGGAATGGCAAATCTATCTTCTCCTCCTTAAGACTTTCTGAATAACATTTTCTTTGCTCTAGCTCTAAGAATGCAGTATGTAATACATATCACATACAAAATATGTATGCATGAGTATAAATCAACTGTCTGTGCTATCAGTAAAGCTTCTGGTCAACAGCAGGCTCTTGTTGTTAAGTTTGGGATGCGTCAAAAGTTATACTCAGATTTTAGACTCCGGGGGAAGTTGGTGCCCCTAAGCCACACATTGTTCAATGGTCTACTGTACATATGTTATAACCCTATTTAGGAGAGGTCTAATGTCACTGGGGGAAAGATGTTTTTTTTAAGTTCACGTTACTTCTCTTTCTCTTATTTTTTCCTTACCGATCACAGAGGAATCTCCCAGCATTTGAACAGAGTCTATGAAAACTAAGCACAATGTGTCCCTCCAGCCAAAACTCAGTTACCGCCCGAAGCTTCCTATTGGTTCCCTTGAATCAGCTGAGCCCAAGAGGCTTTCCCTATAAAAAGTTCCACAGTGTATCTAAATCTGATCCCAGTAAAATTTCACTTCAGCCGAAGTGAAAATGCAGAGGTAGCATTTACGGATAACAGCTGGAGATCATTAGTTCTCTGTCTCTCCTTTTCTCTCCCAAGGGTTGAAAACTCCACTGTTCAGACAGGAAGTCGTCATACACCACACACAGCACCATACGAGAACGCTGGGATAGAAGAACAAGTTGCAGAGAATCAGGGGTGTTGGGAGTGGTTTCATTCAACAACACACAGCCCTGATTCCACTTAACTCTTGGGGCGTCCTCCCCACCGCCCAACAGTGTTCAAGGATCACAATGTATGCACATCCAGAATTGACAAGCACACATTTTACGCCCTGAAAGCTTTTTAATACCCAGAGTAAGAAGGCTTAATCTTTCATTATTCCACAAATTTTTAAAACATTAAGAAGTTCTGGGCAGTGGCCCAGATTCTCCAATAATCTTTGTTGGCATATTTTCGCATGGGCTATTTAAAAAGACAACTGCTAAACTTTTTTGTTTTTAATTAAATTATCCAAAAAAAAAAAAAAAAAAAAAAAAAATCTCTCCCACAAAACTGCCCAGAATAAGGAGACTATATATATGCAATTCAAAACATTGTGATCTGGAAAAGAATGATTTAAACAAAAGGTTCTTGTGGGTATGGTTTTTTTAGGGCGGGTAAATTTGCTGTAATTGCGCAAAGCTGCTGAGAAGGAACACAGACACACACGGGGATAGACATCCACGTTCTGTGACCACACCTCAAAGTTTTGAACAGGATGATAGAAGTTTCCCTAACACCACATGCTGAATAGCCACTCTGCATTCCTACCAGTCTGCAGGCGCTGGACCCGGTTTGTAACAGCCTGTCCTGGGGAGGGGGTGCGAGGGGGTGGGGGGGGCGGTATAAAAGCCATCCTGTCTCTTCCACCCCCCTCCAGCCAAGTTCGCGAAAGACAAACCTTCCCAACTTTTGAACCGCGGGAAATGCCTATGCAGGATGCAAATCGGGGGCAAGCTGTTAATCAACTCGGTTACAATTACTACGGTTTTATGCAAAGAGGAGGAGGAGCGAAGGAGAAGCCAACCCACACATCCATCATCCTTCTAGGGGTAGGTGGAGTTTAAAGTTTCCCCAACTTCCAACTTCCCACTTGACAGGCAATATTGCTGTGCAATTTCCAGCCCCACGTAACAGATGGTCCTTCGCCCGTCCTGAGCCCCGAGAGAGACCAGACAAAGCCCCCGGCCACTCCTCGCCTCGCGAGGCCCATAGGTGGTGTTTCACGAAACCGTCAGCTCAGGGGCCTTGAGCTGAGAATGGAAACTTAACTTCTTCTTCCAGAAGTTGTTCCCGCTTACAGGAGAGTCCCGGGGACTGGAGCACAAAGGCCTGGGAAAGTTTTCTCAGCGTTATTTTTCAAAACCGTCTTCCGCCATCTGCCAAACCATCGCCCTAAACCCCAGATGCTTAGGGAAGGAAAGTTGAGGCGCATGTGCTCAGAAATACGGCAGAAATGCAACTCGAGCCCTCCCAAAGACAACCTGGGAAGTTGCTTAAAGAGCCCCCCACGGTGGGAACGCATCCTCGGGGCCCCCGAACCCTCAGCGCCAAAGGGAAAGGTGACGGCCCCGACAGGGTGCCGAGCAGGGGTGCGCCACGGTAGCGTGCGAGAACCTTCCTCCCCAGACGGGAGGGCGAGGGGGAGAGAGAGGAGGGGGGCGCGATCCGGGAGGCTGAGGACGGGCGGCCCACTCACCCTCACTGCCGTACTGTTTGCCATTGTTCGCGCCCATCCTGCCGCCGTCATGCCCGCCGTCTCCCCGGACACTCCATAGCTGGGGCGCACCGCCTGCGCGCTCCGCCAGAGGAAAGCCCGCCCGACGGGACCGTTAGCTGCGCATACCCCACGCTCCGGGGCCAGGCTCCGGCCGGGGGCGGCCCCTTGCACTCCGGTGGGAGGGGGCGCTGCGTCCCCGCCTGGCACCCCCGATGGCTCCGGGTGGGGCCGGGGGCGGCCGCCGCTCTTAGAATCCGCGTTCCGGGCCAGCGGGCGCAGCGCCGCGGAGAGCCCGCGCCCCGGGGCCGCCCAGAGGCTCGCCGCGCCGCCGCCGCCGGGTCCCCATCCGCCCGCCCCGATCCCTCTGCGGTGGGCGCTGAGCCGCGCGGGCGGCCGGGGCTCCCCCGGCTCGGCCGCCTCCTCCCGGCGCCCCTGCGCGCCCGCGGCTTCCCCGGGGAGGACGCGGCGGCCACTTGTTGCGGGTGCCCCGAGCGAACAGAGACTCGCGGCCCGGCGCCGCTCGCCCGCGGGCCGGACTTTTGTTAGCGCCAGGCGCCTCCTCTCGCCGCCCAGCGTCAATCACAGCTGGAGCCCCGGGGAGGAAGGCCGGCCCGGAGATGCGCGGCCTTTTAAAGGGGCAGCGCGCCTTTTCGGGGCTCCGGCTCCCGGCCCCGGCCTCGCCGCAGGCCCGGGCGCCACCGGGGAAGCAGTTTGAACGGAGGAACGCGCTCCTGGCTCTGTTTTACTATTGTTCTTTTGCAGGCTGGGCCCCCAACTTGTAAGACGAGCTTCCAGGCGTCGTTTGAAATCCCTTGGGTTTGCCTGCCGATACGGCCTATTTTGGGTGCGGGGTCCTTTAAAATAAACAGGCACCGGAGTCTGGTTCTGTCTGACAAAGTCAGGTATCTGTGCGGGCATTCTCCTGTGGCTCCCACGTTTGGGGACTGAGGCGGGGAATGGAGGAGAGAGGGAGGGAAAACTTGAGGGGAACTTAGCAGGGAGTCACTGGAGAGCCAAAGACATTCCCCGCCCCGGTGGAAGGTTTCCTGGCTCAGAACTTTTAAGAGCTTCCTAGCCAGGAAGTGTATTTTTCTCCCCGTTTCGATGATTTTTTTTTTTTCCTCCTCCTGGTTGGTGATATCCTTTGTTTAATACATCACAACCTCTTTTGGAGACTTATCAGGCACTTCTAGAGCCTTAAAGGGGCCCTTTGGTATTCCCTCCATTAAATAGAAAAAGCAAGTTCCTCTTGATGTAGTCCCTTTCCGTGTAAATGCCTAAAATTCGGTAACATTGCATCTTTGTAAAGACCTGGGGACGTCACAGCGCAAATTTCTTTGAGGAGAGGCGAACACACAGCACAGTTTCTCCTTATAGGTGTTAGATGTATGAAATTAAATTAAACATGCGTACATAAATTAAGTGAATCACACGTCATGATACGTATACATGCAAAATATAGAAGCATGGGTAATACCACTGCATGGAGAACCAGGGCTTCTGTAATTACCTATTCCTTCAAGAGCTTTCAACCACCTGCAGAAATTGAGGTTGTGTTGGGGTAATTTCCTTAAATTTGGCACAATTGTCTTTCTTAAAAATAAGATAAAACATTATGTTTCAATATTCTAAAGTCCAGACTTTGTGTGCAGGATAAATCATGTATTGAAAGAAAATGTCATAAACGTATCTCTTTTCAAGGACAGGTTTAAATAGGTTTGGTAACATTCTGGTAACAGGTTTAAATAGGTTTGGTAACATTCTGGTAACATTTCAACCTCCCTAGTCCGAAGAGATTAAGGACTCCATTTTAATTCACTTTTTTATATAGAGTCTAGCATACTGCCTGGGTGATAGTATGCGTTTCCCGTATCCTTAGTGTTAAATTAAAATCTTGTGTCACAGGCCCTAAATAGGAGGTATGGGGGTCCAAAATTTGGAAGGGGCATCTGGGTGGCTCAGTCATTTAAGTGTCTGATTCTTGATTTCAGCTCAGGCCATGATCTCACAGTTGGCGGGATGGAGCCCTGCATGGGGCTCTGTGCTGACCGCCTGGAGCCTGCTTGGGATTCTCTCCCTCCCTCTCTCTGCCCCTCCCCTGCTTGTGCATGTGTTCTCTCTCTCTCTCTCTCTCTCTCTCTCTCTCTCTCTCTCTCTCTTTCTCTCTCTCTCAAAATAAATAATATTTAATAGAAAAAAAATGGGAAGAGTTAAATGGATTTTCAGAGACTCCAATCCCAATCTAGAAATGAGCTGAATCCACATTACCTTCATCCAAAGTGGTTTTCCGCTCACCTGGTCTTTGTAATTTTCCATCACTATTTAAGGAACTTTCCTGAATCTGATCCTTTTGGAGGCGTAAGTGAAGACAAACCCAGCAAAAAGTAGTGAATCAATGGAAGCTCATCTCAAAAGTAGAGCTAACAACCTTTTTTTTTACATGCAGTTGTCTTTTTGATGATCTCAGGCCTTCTTCTGAGCTCTACAAGTCAGGACACCGACAGCAGAAGAAACTGAGGCTCAAAACTTTAAATACGTGGAGTCACCCAGGTGGTAAATGATAGATGTATTCAGGTTCTCAAGTCTTCTTCTCACAGAGGAGGGTCACTGCCTCTCTCAACCTAGCCATTATTCATCTTGGTCACTGTCACCCCTTTATGGTTGGGTCACCGTGGCCCAGTGTCTTTAATATCAGAGCAGAGCTAACAGTGACAAGTAAATTATAGTGACTAACGACATTTATCAACTTTGTAATCAAAGTCTTTACATATATTCAAGTCTCTATTGCCTACCATAAGGGGGAACAGAGATGATCCTGTTTAACAAACCCCAGTTTAAAACAAAATGGAAAAAAAACCACTTGATTTTTAACATCTTCTGGTTATAAAATATAAATACGTGTTGTCATAGTTACTATAAAAGCTTGCATGGAAACATGGTTAAGCAAAAAGAAGGAAAATTCCTGCCAAAAATAAAAATGTATTCACATGTATTTATTTTGATTTTTTAATTAAGATATTGTATAAATAAATGATTTTAACCAAAAATTCCTATCTTTTTACCCAGTTACCAAACACATAGAGATTTGTAAGCTTATTGAGAAAAGGATAGTGTGGTTTTCACCCTTGTGTCCCTAATATGTAGCAAAATTTTTAACACAAAGTAATTACTCAGTAAAAACTTGCAGAGTAAATGAATGTTGAACAAAGAGATAAAGTACTTTGAATGTTATTCCACTTTCTCTCTCTGCCTTTTTTAAGAGGCTGCAACCACTGAAAAGATCAAAAAACAAGTAAGCATTCTAAATTGCCCCAAAACAACAATACTAGGCAACTATTGTTTTTCTCCAACCAGTGCCTTCCAACCTTGTTCCGGGAACACCAGTTCCTGTGCTTTGGGAACCAGTTTCACCAAGATTCCAACTGTGGGCTTCCAGTGGGAGCTTGTCAGTTGTGGAAGTCATGGTTGGTTTCTTGGCCAAGTGAGAGCCCGTGATCAGGCTGCCCCGATTACCCACCTGCCCTTGTCCCTAAGGGGGGAGTAAGCAAGTGCTCCCTCCCTCCTTGCTAGACCTAGAGTAGAGTAGTATGTCCTGGCAGCGAATCAGGACTTTTAGCATCATCCAGGAGTCACAGGGCAACCCCACCACAGCATCAGTACAGACGATGTGGGTAGCCAGAAAATCTCACACCACCCAGCAGTAAGGAGGAGCCCCTTGCCTCCAGTGTCAACAGTGGTTGAGTGGGAAACCTGAACTTCTATCTCCACCTGGCAGTGATAAGGGGGCACAGTTAAAACAGAAGGCTTTAACTTTATGTATTAATATTATATGTTAACTTTATATTATGACCCGTAGTCTCATGGTAGCGTATGAAAATGACCAGGTTTCAATGGAAAACGCTTGTCATACCAAGTACGAGGAAGATTTCAAATGAATGAAAGAAGACAACAGAAACCAGCACCAAGATGATAGAGATGTTAGAATTATCGGGCAGAGATTTTAAGGCAGCCGTAGAAAAAGGTACTCAATGAACAATTACACAAACGCTTGTGATGCATGAAACAAGCAGAAAGCCTGAGCAAAGGAACAGAAGATATGAAGAAGGAGCCAAACAGGAATTTCAGAACCAAAATGGGAAAGCTCAGTGGGTGGGCTCACCAGCAGAATGGAAGAGGCCAAAGAGAGAATCAGTGAATTGGAAAACAGGGCAATAGATATTACTGAATCTGAAGAACAAGGGGAAAATAGGCTGAAAAAAGGACAAAGCCACAGGGACAGGCGGGATTATGATAAAAGATCTAACATTAGTGTTGTCAGCATCTCAGAAGGAGATGAAAAAGAAGGAAGAGCTGAAAATCGACTTGAAGAAATAATGGCTAAAACCTTCCCAAATTCTTAAAATATGAAAGTTCTAGAAGTGGAGAGCAGCTTCATGGTTGAACAGATTAAGGTGAGTTCAAAAGGAAAGTGAAGGATTATGAAAGGGCAACATAGATTTTTCATGATGAGGGGTATATCTCAACTGTTTCCATGTCAGTATCAGGGTCGTGACATTATACTATAGTGTTATAAGATGTTACCATAGGGAGAAGTTGGGTAAAAGATAAATGGGATCCATTTGTATTCTTTTTTTACAGGTGCAAGACAATCTACAATTATCTCAAAATAAAAGTATAATTTGAAAAAAAGAAGCCCTTTTCTTTCCATAAGAACTATTTCTGCATATTCTTTCTGTGCTACCATTTACAATACCTCCCACATCCCCTTCATATACATATGCTCACCTGGGAGAGCAAAAGTCTTAACGAGAAATGATTCCTTAGTGTTAATCAAATTTACATCTGAGTCTAGATTTAGGCAAAGAAGCCAAAAATGGTCTGTACCCAAAACCGTGAATTTCGGTTTATGAGAATTAACAGAGTCTGTCAATGAATTGCTAAATTAAATTGTCCATTTGCTTTGTCCTATGTAGACCTGATTGCAAAAACAAAAACATAAAAGTAGAAAAACCTATGTTTTAGTTGATATTTACCTCTCTGTTTCTATTTTTCAGTAGCTTAACGCAGTGACCTTTCAGCCACTACAATAAATATATCCACTTTCTGAGTAGCAAGAATATGTTCTTTTCTAGCAGCATATTTTTAGAATATTGAATTCAAAAGCAGCTGGATTTATAACACCTTAGGCCCCCATTTTCTCTGGGGGTCGAGCCACCCAAGTTCAGGTTAATCTCCTGCCCTTGGCGCTGGTGAGGGACAGGCTGCCTATAACTATATTAATGGAGCCCAAATGCCAGGAACCAATCAGAGCACGTCTTTCCTTCAGCGAGACTTAGGCTGAGAGGCGTGCAAAGGAGCAAGTCATTAAACACATGCTTCCTTGGGAATGCTGTAGACAAAATCAAGTTTCTCATGAAACCCGTGTTAGGAAATATTCAAATGGTCATAAGAAATCTAGCTTGTAAAAGGAAAAAATGAGCCAAAAAGTACTTTATTCACATTTATGGTGACTTTATTTTTCCTCTTGAGCATGCTGAGTTGCCTTCAAAAATCTGAATCACCTGCTTATCTTTAGTTATTTTCACATTTCAGAATATGGTTACATTTCCATGTTCTTACTGCAGTTATATGGGAAGATGGCAACTTAGTTCTCGAGTCGACCTGTGTTTAAGTGTAATGTTATCTGAAAGAGAAAATATTGTTTTTAAGTTAATATCAATTTATTATCGAACTATGAAGCTGGATTCTTCACAAGGCAAATATTTGTTTCAGATAGAAAATAAAGGTATAGATGCTTATCATGTCGCCCCTGCCAACAACATTTAGTATGTTATTAATTAACCTGCAGAATGAGAGGAGAGGAAAAAGAACGTGGACCAATTGTATTTTATTATTGCCACTGTGCTGTTTTGAATTAAGTGTTTGCATGTCTCGCTTAATGCTCACAACTTAATCAGGCAGTGCTTCTAGACTCCACTTTATGGATGAGGATACTGAGGCTCAGAGAAATGAGTAAATCCTGTAATGGTGCACAGCAAGACTGGAACCAGGATCGGTTTGCAAAGCCTATGATATGTCTCACCACTTTCTGCCCCCAATTTCATGCTGTCACGTGCCACCCTAGTTTTGGACAAAGCCCGGCTTTCGACAGAGATAGTATATGTTTCACTTAATAAAGAAAGATACATCTTCTGACATCGGTGAAACTTAATTAGATTTCAAACCCAATATTCGTTATGCAACGTGGATCTTCATCATAGCCACAATGATGAATGGCTGGATATCTCGGAAATTTAATTTATATATTTTGATCATAATAAAGTAAATAGATGGCTTAATAGTTTATACGGGACTCTGGAAATCATCTCCTCACCAAAGTTTCCCTTCCAGCCCTGAAAAACCAAATAGCGAGTTGCTCTAACCCAAACTATCGCAATATTCACACACTCCCAAACAGTTGCACTTCACCCTTGATTCTGTGTGCAACAGGTAATTCCATATTTATTTATACTGGTCCTTTATCAGGTAAGTATCCCATAACAGGGATAAGCCACACAAGACCCCACAACTGCCCAATCTGGCATCACAGTGTTCATGTGCTTCGCTGAGTATTATAGCATTCAGAGTCCTAACACATTTAATTATCTGGCTTGTTAGAACACAGCAAATTAGCAAACCAGAAAAGACTTTTAAATACAGAGAACAGGGGCGCCTGGGTGGCTCAGTCGGTTAAGCCTCCGACTTCAGCTCAGGTCACGATCTCGAGGTCGGTGAGTTCGAGCCCCGCGACGGGATCTGGGCTGATGGCTCAGAGCCTGGAGCCTGTTTCAGATTCTGTGTCTCCCTCTCTCTGCCCCTCCCCGTTCATGCTCTGTCTCTCTCTGTCTCAAAAATAAATAAACGTTAAAAAAAAATTAAAAAAATAAATAAATACAGAGAACAAACTGAGGGTTGCTGGAAGGGTGTTGGGTGGGGGGATGGGCTAGATGGGGGATGGGCATTGAGGAGGGTGCGTGTTGGGATGAGCTCTGGGTGTTTTATGTAAGTGATGAATCACTACATGTTACTCCTGACACTATTATTACACTATATGTGAACGAACTTGGATTTAAATAAAAATTAAAAAATAAGAAAATAAAAATAAAAAATAAATTTTTAAAAAGAACACAGAAAATTAGAAGCAAGGCATGGGAAGGAGTATTGCTCAATGTATTTGACAAACTGCACAAAGTTAAGGCTAGTTATAGAGAGGGTGATGACAGAAGTCTCTACAGGGGCATGGAAAAACTGAATAAAAACGGAAACAAGAAACAGATGAAAAACCCGGGGTGATGTAAACATGGGTCCTTGCCTTAGAAAAGGTAATGTTAGCGCCTGTAACAAACGAACATGTACATTTTAGGAACCTGGCTTAATACAACAGTTTATTTTTGGCTCACAAAACAGTCTAAGCACATGTCATTAGTCCACTGGAGATTATTCTTCATTCATGGATCCGGCTTCTTCCATCTTGTAGACTCACCAACCGCATCATCCACGTGCAGCTGGCAGAAGGCACAAGGAGTAAGCGGAAAGTCATATCATATCACATCTGCTCACAACTCACCGGTCAGGACAAGTTAGATGGCCACAATGGTACAAAGGAATCTGGGAAATGTAGTCTCTGGCTGCCCTGATGTCCCTAACAATCACCCCACACTGTGGGAGAGAGGGAGAGAGAGAGAGAGAGAGAGAAAGAAAAAGAGAGAGAGAGAGAGAGAGAGAAAGAGAAAGAGAAAGAGAGAACGCAGTAATAACAGTGAACATACACGTAACTTAAGTCTTTAGTAACCCCCCAAAACACCACTTTACTGTTTAACAATTAATACATAAAACTATTATATTTCAAACACTGTTGGCTGGCTCACGCAACACACATTTCTCCTTTCCTTCTCCCTTGCCTTTCTCCTCTCTCTAGTTCAAAAGGTAAATACTTGTTTTCCCAGAATCCCCAGCAGTCATGAATGGCCGTATGGCCATATCCTGGCCAACGAAATGTAAGCAAAATTCACCAGCGGCACCTGGAATAGATTTGGCTATGGAAATAAAACTCGGAGATAGCTTTGCCACTGTTTCCTTTCTTTTCTTCCTACATTCAACTCCACTGTTTCTTTGAAACTCTGGTAGCCATCCTGTGAATTTAAAGGAGACGCCAAGAGAATTATAATGATGGTCGCCTAGAGTCCTGAAGACATGAAGCCACTGGAACAAGATCAGCAACCTCCCACCTCCAAACTCAACTATCATGGAAGGATAAAAACTGTCTTCAGGGCACTGTTAGATTTTCTGTTACTTAAGGCCAAGTGCATACCTAAGAAATACGTATTTTGTTCACTTAAGAAGGAAGAAAAAGTAGACGATATAGCAATATTTCCATTCATAATAGTTAAACTGTATCAAAATAGATCAATACTCATGGGGCGCCTGGGTGGTTCAGTTGGTTAAGCGTCCGACTTTGGCTCAGGTCACGATCTCACGGTTTGTGAGTTCGAGGCCCACGTCGGGCTCATGCTCAAGGTTCAGGGCCTGGAGCCTGCTTTAGGTTCTGTGTCTCTGTCTCTCTCTGCCCGTCCCTCGCTCTCTCTGTCTTTCTCTCTCTCTCTCTCAAAAATAAATAAACACTAAAAAAAATGTTGATAGATTGAAACTTAAACATGAAACTTAAATTATGTGGAAATATACGTGTACAAAACAGCAAACTTCCCACAACACTGGCCTGTTAAAATGATACTCTATTCACTTTCGATCATATCTAATATATTACTGTATATATAAATAATATACATTTACTTCACATGAACAAATTGTATTTCAATGTCTTTATCAAGACTTAGTCTGTACTTAAAACCAAAATCTCATGCTAGTAAGAAAGATGCAAAATAACAATGGAATATTACAGCACATTTTCTCTCTCAGCTATGAATAATATAAAACTTTCCTGGAATTCATTGTGACTTTTTTTTTAATTTTTTTTAACGTTTTATTTATTTTTGAGACAGAGAGAGACAGAGCATGAACAGGGGAGGGGCAGAGAGAGAGGGAGACACAGAATCGAAAGCAGGCTCCAGGCTCTGAGACGTCAGCCCAGAGCCCCACGCGGGGCTCGAACTCACAGACCACAAGATTGTGACCTGAGCTGAAGTCGGAGGCTTAACCGACTGAGCCACCCAGGAGCCCCCATTGTGACTTTCTTGAAAAAGAAGTTTTAATAGAACTTACAATTTGCTTCAAGGGCGGGGCGCCTGGGTGGCTCAGTCGGTTAAGCGTCTGGCTTCAGCTCAGGTCATGATCTCCTGGTCTGTGGGTTCGAGCCCCGCGTCAGGCTCTGTGCTGACGGCTCAGAGCCTGGAGCCTGTTTCGGATTCTATGTCTCCCTCTTCCTCTGACCCTCCCCTATTCATGCTCTCTCTCTCTCTGTCTCAAAAGTAAATAAATGTTAAAAAAATTAAAAAAAAAAAAAACAACAATTTGCTTCAAGGGCAAAAAAGTGCATTTTTGTTCTCTGGTAGCGATAAGTCAATTCCCTGATATAAGCAGTTTCCACATATATGTCACCTTTCTCTGCAAAACTCAAAGAACTGTCAGTATTGAACCAACTACCCCCCTGCCATTTCTAGCTGAAATCGGGCACGTAGGGTGTGATTGGAAAAGGCTTTATGCAAGGTGTATAGGAGGTGATTTTTTTTGTGGCAATGGCTACTACGGCTGGAGTGATCAGAGAATGTGTTTCTGTGGATGTGACGTTTGTGCTGAGAGTCGAACAATGAAAAGAATGCAGCCATATGCAGATGTGGGGAAAAGAGTATTCCAGACAGAGGAAACAACACATGTAAAGTCCCTAAGACTAGAATGAGCTTGGTGTATTCCAAAGCCAACAGGGGGCCAGTGTATCAAACAGCTATTGCTATGATGATGTGATGTAACAGACTATCCCCAAACCCAATGCGTGTCTCACTTTGTTGCTCACAGGACTGTAGAGCAAGTGGGGCTGCTTTTATTCAGGCTTGTGGCTGACCTGGGCTTGGTGCCAGAATTCAGATCAAGTTCAGCTTTCCCCCACAAGTCCCCCTGGAGTCCAGGCCGAAGGGGTGAAGGTATCTAGTGCCTCAGAGTGGGTCACAGGACTCAGAAAGGCCAGACCAAACTTTGCAAGCACACTTGAAACTTCATAAGCATCACAAACAAAAGAGAGTCGCATGGCTAAGTCTCAATCCAATACACGAGGGAGCTGCGTGGCTCACTTTCGTGCATTGCAAGGTCACAGGACAGGAGACTGAAGAATTAAGAAAAATAATCTCTTGCAGCCAATATGGACGGAATGTTGTGAATAAGTGGAAACTTTACAGGTTTGCTGGAAAAGGAGCACAAGTCAGCCCACGTAGGGTTTTGTGAGCATGATAATAATTTTGAACTTCCTTTTAATTGTAACGCAAAGCAGGGTGATTTTCCGTAGGGAACTGATTTGATTTGACGTATTTTTCAGATCAGCAGGTTTTAGTGTGGAGAATTGACAGACTCTTAGAAGCCCAGAGACCCGTTAAGATGCCCCAGCCCTAGAACAGGTGGGGGGAAAAAAAAGGGACTTTGATTAACACAATAGTGGGAGAAAGTAAAAAATGGCCAGATTCAAGGTGTATTTTGGAGGCAGAGCCAGCAAAACTCACCAGACTGCATCTTGCATGAAATAAGAGGAAAATGAAAGGTGGCCTCCAGGTTTCTGCTGGAACAAGAGGGTGGACGGTGGTTGGAAAGATGGGGGAAAAGCACCATAAGACTGGTTGTCCGGAGGGGCAGTTTGGTATCCAGAGATGTGCTCTGGACACATTAAACTTGAGAGGACAATTAGACACACAAATGAGGTGTTAGGCAGCAGTCAAGTTAATGAGTTTAGTACTAGGAGAGAGAACATCCCTGGGTCTATCTGGAAAGCTTCAGCATATAGAAAAGTATTTTATGCCATGCAGCCAGAGGAGGAGAATTAGGAAAAAGTGCAGTTATTGTAGAAAGCTAAGGGCAGACCCCTAACGTATGTCAACAGGTACCTGTCTCCCAGAAGAGAAGTAACTGGCAAAGGAGATGAAGAAGAAGGGAATAACGAGGGGGGGGGGGGGGTGGCGGGTGAAAAGGTAAGAGCGTGTGCTGTTATGAAAGGTAAGAGAAAAAGGCATCCGAAGAGAGGAAGTAGCCTGATATGAAAAATGCTGACAATGGTTCAAATTTAAAGAACAGACCATAGATTTGGCAGGAAGTGCTCGTGATAAACTGGTAGAAAGCCATTTCACTGGAGTAGTGGGGGAAAGGCTGGAGCATATTGAGGAAAAGGAGTTGTTTGTTTGGATGGGCTCTGTTAGGTGATAATGTGTAGATTGACAGGAATAACCCGATAGAGGGGAGTACGTAAGGGGATAGAAACAGGAGAAGGATTGGGACCTGGAACACGACGGAAGAGCCTGGATTTGGCTAGGAGCAGGAAGAGACGCTCCCTCAAAAGAGCAGGCAGGTCGACTCTGGAATCACACGCAAGTAAGTTGTTGTATCTAGGAACGGAGAGGTAGGTTGTGCAGGCCTGATTACTTCTGTAATCTCTGAAGATCTGTCTGAGCTTCAAAACACCTTCATCTGCTTAGGCTGTGCTTGTAGCTACATCCAACATTTCCCTCTGCCCAGCCCTGCTCCCCAGCACTCCGTACCAGAACTATGGTGGAGAACACTTCCTGGGAAACCTCTACACGAATCTTCACCGAGAGAGTTTCCAGGGTTCCCGTTCCCTCAGGAACTGGCCCACGTCTTCTACATTCTGCTCGATTTCTCTTTGCCCTTTCATTTCAAAATTCCTTGAAGAGCTATCTATGCTCACTGCCCACACTTTCTCACTTCCCATTCTCTCTCTATTGTGTTTTGGTTTTGTTTCTGTTTTCCAAACCACTCCACTGAATCCAAATCCAATGACATCCATCTTGCCAAAGCTTCCAGGTCATTTATCCAAGCCTCCTTAAACCCCGGTTCTGAATGCCAACATCATCACCTGATAACATCAACTGTCCCTCCTGGGTGTGGTTATACGCAGACCCCAGAGATGACTCTGGCTCATCTTTTGAAGATTTCAGTGCTTGCTTCATTTTTCACTCTCCAAACTCCCTTGTCCACATTCCCATGTGGACATCGCTTGTCCACATTCCCAGCGATTTCAATATACAGGGAGATGATCCTTCCAACACCCCAGGAGTTGATGGATCACAGAGCCCCTTTATTGAATGAGTATATTCTCTGTCCCACCTCGGCCACTGGCACCACTATAAACTCCACTTCAAGTACGCATTTCCAATAATGGCCTCCCATCTTTCCAGCCCACTTCCTATATTACCATAACTTAGTTGGGTTCTTTTTGCTCACCTCACGCTACTGAAATGTGATCATGTTCGCTACATGCAGACCCACTACCCAGTGATCTGACCGACTTTGCACTGTCCCAAACTGCCCTCACAGTCTCAGTTCCCTCTTTAAGAAGATTAGTTCCTACCCATCATTGAAAATCATTTTCAACTCCTACGACCTCATGCTGTGTTATTGCACTCAATTGGCCAAACCACAACCCAGAAAACCAACTGTCTATCTACTTAGATATTGTACTGACTTCAGCTGAATGTGGCTGAGAAAAATACACCAGGACCCTGACCCAAAATGGACCTGCCCACCGTGCTCCATTGCCCTAGCCATCTAGTGCCCCACTCTCCTAGATGGCTGCTTCATACCTTCTGTCTCCTCAACCTTCATCAGCACCCACGAATCCTCATTCTCAGCTGATGACTTGAATTTTTTAATCTGCTAAGAAAACAGAAACAAGAGAACTTTCTAGGCTCACGTTTCCACTCAGTCCCATGGATCTGTGCCTCTTATTCTTTCCACGCTCCCATCTGAGGTTAACTCTTCCAGGTATGTTCTAGATAACATTCCCTTTCACCCACATAGCCCCAACCATAATTCCCTCTTTTCCCTTCACTACCAATCGTAGCAGATGCTGGACGTGCCTATATCCCTGAGGGTTAACAGTTTAATGGATGCCGACTGGTTTCCAACTGCCTTCACCCTCCTGCCCTCCAAAAGTTTATTCCCAGGCCCTTGGTTTAAACTGTCCTGTCCAATCACTCGTGCATCCCTAGGACTGCCTTCGTCGATTGCCAAATCAGTTACTTAGCATATATGTGATAATTTACAAAGCTAATTACTGAACCTCATAGTTCCATTATGATCGTTATTCGGCCCCTCTGCAGAAGCTCCTAAACTTTGGTGGTTTGTCTACACACATTTTATTTTTAGCTATGTATTTCTGATAAAAAAAAAAAAAAAAAAAAAAAAAGGCAAGTTTGACTAAATAGCTCTGGTCACAAGCCCTGAAGGGTGAGCAAAGACCCTGTGCTTAATATTAAAGGTTTCCCGGGGCGCCTGGGCGGCTCAGGCAGTTGAGCGACCAACTTTGGCTCAGGTCATGATCTCACGGTTTGTGAGTTCGAGCCCCGCGGCGGGCTCTGTGCCGACAGCTCGGAGCCAGGAGCCTGCTTTGGGTTCTGTGTCTCCTTCTCTCTCTGTCCCCTCCCCCACTCATGCTCCGTCTCTCTCTGTCTCAGAAATAAACATTAAAAAAAAAGCTTTTCCATCCCGTCCCCACCCATACACCAATATTTGTTGCTATCTTGTACTATCCAATACCGTAAACATTTGCATTCCGGAAACATCATCTGAAAGTGCCGATAAATGTCTCAGTGTTGCCTGGCTCTGATGCAGCAGTGGGCATTTGATGAAGCAAGACTCTAGAATAATAAGAGTAATTCTGATGAACGTACTAGCTTGCTAAGTAGAAATACTAATTGCATTGTCTTTGGGAAAAGGGTCTTTCTAGTTTTACAGAAATACGATTTTCTATGATATAAACACATTTTGTTTTATTTCCTCCTGTCTTGCCTCATAAACTCACAATATGAAGAAGAAAGAGAGGGCACTTCAGCGGGCTTTGAGGGTAAAGAAGAGGCAGTACATTAGGAGAGATTTGTTTCTGTGGGCTCCACTTTTCTCTATCAATAATGCTTAGATTCGTTAACAGTATGGATCACCAGCAAAGAACAACCTTCCCTCTCTTTCCCCCCGGCCTCATTCATATCCCCTAAATACATTCACATGCCTTTCTTTACTTGAAAAATTTCTGCTGTCCTTTCAAAGAACAGATCTAATAATTTCTTCATGTTCAGGATGACAGCAACCTCCCTCCATTCCTCTCCTACCCAGTCACTAATTTTTTTATACCTACGCTGTATTTTCTATATAATACTAACTGACCATTTTTGTTGGCTGCTTACATAAATGTTTTCTGGATTCTGAAATTCTCAAGAGCAGAGACCATGTTTTTTTTTTTCTTTTACACTCAGTGTATTATATTCAGTACATAATAAATGAATACATTGGTGACAAACTGAGTAAATGAAGTCGATGTTGTTGCCTAATGAACAGGAGAAGAAATAGAGTTGCTAAAAGAGAAAGAAAAAACATCTAGATACACTAGACACACTAACACAATTGTCTTTGGGGTGAATGGAAAATGCTATATTAGCTCTATCCTCCTAAGATGGGAGTGTTTGTTTCCCTGAGTGTAAAGAGACCAGTGGACAAAATGTATAACATCAACATGACCGCCTCCTCCTGGGAAGACCTTCTCTCACACTGGCCCCAACTTTTGCCTGGCAAGTGAAAGGAACTGTGACCACAGGCCAACAGAGAATATACACGGAGTCATTTCTCTTATTCTCAGTGAGCAAAGCCGTATTTGGAACTGACTAAAGGAGCCGTCCACATCAAAAGGGAGACCCAACAAAACGGTAAGGTGCTACCGAAGCAAGCTATCGTGGTAGAACACCCCTGTTGTCATCTTTGAGGAAGAGAAGAATGACAATTCAGGAGGATAGGGGATGGGCTTAGAGGTAAAAGTCAAGACCTCGGCTTGACCAACAAGTCACAGGCTGCATTCTGCTGCTGGCTTTCAATAATAGATGAGACGTGAAACCTGTCCATCCAAAAGAGGTAAAGCCAGTCTCTGGCTCAGTGAAGAACAACTCGAAAATAGTTGGACCAGCACAAGGGACCCAGGGCACACTAGGAGGTATAGAGGTATATGGGCCCTGCTAGGTTCTAGGAAGGAGAGATTAAGACACTGAACAGAACCACATTTTCCAAAGAGCATACTCTAGACCAGTATCCAATAATGTGTTCCGTGAATGTAGGTTCTTTGGACAAACAACAGAGCCAACACTTCCCAGCACTATCTCTGCTTCATACCCAGCTTGAAACTTTCTAAATAATTTCTCATTATCAAGGGATAAAATATGAAAAGAGATATTTTTAATTTCAACATGACAGTTGGTGCTCCAGCTGAACAAGGAGTATCTGCCTTGCCCGGGCTTCTCCCATTGGCCCCCAGTCATCCTATGTTCTATCTAACACGACTCTCTGGGGGCACCTGGGTAGCTCATTTGGTTGAGTGTCTGACTTCGGCTCAAGTCATGATCTCAAGGTTTGTGAGTTCAAGCCCTGCGTTGGGCTCTATGCTGACGGCTCAGAGCCTGGAGCCTGCTTTGGATTCTGTGCCTCCTCTCTCTGCCCCTCCCCCAACTCATGCTCTGTCTCTCTGGGTCTCACAAATAAACAAACATTAAAAAAATAAATTAAAAGAAATATTTTTAAGTTTATTTATTTTGAGAGACAGAGCAGAGGAAGGGCAGAGAGAGAGGGAGAGAGAAAATCCCAGGCAGGCTCCATGCTATCAGCAGGGAGCCCCATGTGGGGCTCGAACTCAAGAACTGTGAGATCATGGCCTGAGCTGAAACCAAGAGTTGAACATTTAACTGACTGAGCCACCCAGGTGCCCCCATAAAAAAAAAAAAAATTTTTTTTTAATGACTCTCTTGACTCCTCAGGATACACATGGCTGCCAGCTTTTTGAATGAAAAATATTTCTTTCTAAACCCACTGACTCAGGTTCTGGCAATGATCTCAAAGTGACCGCTTGATCAATAACTAGAACTACCCTGCCTCTAATCACAACAAATTGCATTCAAGCATGTCCCAAGGTGAATCCCATGAGATGTGAATGGATTTGAGTGGAGAAGAGGGTGGTAAAAATATTCTTGGGTGCACATCAGATTGCAAGGGGCTCTGTTCTGCAAGGTTTCCCAGTGCCTTAGTGCACATTGTCATTTTCCAAGCGCCATCCACAACCCCCTCCTCCAAGCTGCCCCTGACTTATTTGTTCCCACCAAGCAGCAACTAAATGAAGCAGATATCTCTCAAATGTCATCTATAAGGCCCATAGACCTCACTCATTCAGCTGATCAGAAATTCAGTTAAGAACATCCATCAAGACGGAAACTCACCCGACACTAGCAAATTACAACCAATCTAGGGCTAAGCCCGGTCCCTACCACGGGGGATGGAAGGTATGGAAAATGGGTAACAGTTTTAATACAGTTAGGCCATCAGGGGAAATGTTTTAGAGCTACCAGTCTCCTTTCCTCAGTGGCAGGCCAGCAGCAGGACTTTGCTCCCAAAGGCATTGTCTCCATAAAGCATTAGAGTGTTGCCAAGTCCTAACAACTTTTGAAACCAAAGCTCTTGGTAATCTAGTTGTTGTCGGATTTTTCTGTCGGTCAGGCTATAAAAATCCACAATGTTGGTTTTATTATTCAAGGGAAGGCCAACAGCATTTCCTTTGTCTTAATTCTATTTTCCCAATACTTTCCGTCCCCCGAGTATGTACATCTTGCTGCTCTTGAGAAGAATTTGCATCAGCTCATACAGCTCTCTTACTAACTCACTCACAGGACCGTTAGGAGAAACTTAGGAACCAATTGAGGATTTGAAGTCACCTGAGAGACTATCTTTTCAATCGCTTCCCTTCTGAAAACAAGAAAAGTCATGCCCATAGAAGTTAGGAGTTTGCCCAAGGACACCTAGCTAGCAACAATTTTGGAAATCACCATACTAGTTAATGCATTCTGAAGAAAAAAACATATCTCTTGAGGAAATAGATGGGTCTACTTTCACTCTGTAATGTAAGTTTTATGCTGAACAAGGATTTAAATATTAATAACAAATTTAAAGCATTAGTAATAGTCCCTAATATAGGATGGGTCCCCCTTAAAATTATCTTCAGCTTAAAAAGCGTTTTATATTTAAGTCAGTTTTTATTTTTGTTTTGTTTTGTTTTTTAATTTTTTTTTTTAACGTTTATTTATTTTTGAGACAGAGAGAGACAGAGCATGAACGGGGGAGGGTCACAGAGAGAGGGAGACACAGAATCTGAAACAGGCTCCAGGCTCTGAGCTGTCAGCACAGAGCCCTACGCGGGGCTCAAACCCACGGACCGCGAGATCATGACCTGAGCCGAAGTCGGACGCTTAACCGACCGAGCCACCCAGGCGCCCCTTATTTTTTTTTTAAATGATATGTTAAACAGGAAATTAAGGGTGTTGATGCTAAGCTTCATAAAAATGGTGCAAATGTACCATTCACAAAAGGTGAAATTTCCTTCCGGAATGATCAAAATCTGAAATTCATCATTCTTGAGAGACATAGTGTAGATAGAACAGGTGTTTGGTCTACAGTTTGATTTTATCTGCTAAAAGGACAATATGAGGTTGGTGCCGTCATCTCCCAAATTGCTCCTAAGGCCAGAGGTTTCTCTCCATTTAATCCATCCTCTTAAGTCATGGAGAAAGGAGAGGGATCATGGAGTCCAGAAGGCCACCATTGTCTCCGACTCCTTCTCTCACCCACAAATGACATATGCCTGTGTTCCCCTCCTCCTAAACTTTTTTTATTTGTCCATCTCCTAGTCAGCTTTGAGCTCCTTGAGGGCAAGAACCAAGAGGCATGATTGGCACAGAGAAGAGAGTCTACCATTAAATGCCAAAAGAATAAAGGCAAGGAGTAGTAGAGAAATCACCATACAGTCCTCCAGTGTGCCAGACAAAATGTAGCCACTGCAAATAGCATTTCCAAAAAGGTCCATATGGTTGGAGAAAGAAAGATCAAGATGTTCCTCGCCAAAAATCCGTGGGTATAGCAGATACGGATTAGAGAACTGTTAGTAATAAAAGGAAAGATCCATAAGGTAGGGGTGACATAGCTTGAGTAAACCCCAGGCTCTTACAACTCCATGTGCTCATTAACAGAACAATACCTGGCATTTGTAGGTGGGTATGTTTATTCCTATTTTATTTATGTCAACTCTGTAGTAAATTATATGCATTTCTCATTCTATTACGGGGGCCCGGGCATTCTCTACTTTTCTGTGTCCTTATGGAGTCTGAAGGTAAAGAAATGCCCCCTCCCTCTGCCACTGTAACGGCACAGAAGGGATTCAGGTGAACCTCAAACAATAGCTTCACTCAAGGTTCTGGTGTTCAGAACAGATAGGCAGCAGCCCTTTTGGGGTAGAGTCTCAGTGCTGTTACCTTGGGTTGGGTGAGCTGCACAATATACAAGACAATATACGAGACCCACTCTGATGCACCCGAAATTAGGTCTTAGGAGTTGAAAAGAGGGAGAAAGAAGGGAGAAAAAAATATTCCCTAATGAGCCTTAAATATTACTTTTCCCTTTCCGGTCTCTCAGTAAAAGGCCCAAGAATATTTGATTTTCTAATAAAAAAAAGAAAACCTCTGAATAATGTAGACCACAATTTCATACTTCCCTTTACATTCCTACCAACAGAAACGCAAGAACTAAGTGGTTGAATGTACAACCTCCTCCTTTCCTCTCCCAAGAATGATTCAAAATCACCATTTGTGTAGCAAATGCTGACCATAGATATGGCCATCTCTGGAATGCGACAGTTGAGTGGGATTCTCAGGGTTCCAGACTCTATGTAAGTAACAAACTTGCTGACCTTGTTAGCTTGCCCCCTTGCCTACTTCACACCCTCATTTGCTACTCACGGCATTTTCTTCAGTTGTTTATAAAATGACCTCATGTTCTACGAAGAGTAAAATTACAGATTTTGCTACGGGGAGGTGCACTATAAACATATCCGGTGGCTAATTGTTATCTTTTGTTTGAGAACAACTTGGTAGTTTTCACGGAATATAGACTTCTACAATAAATTGAGTTCAAATCTTTTTGCAACCTGAATGCACATAGAGTACCCCCCTCCCTTTTACACTTTCTCCATTCCCTTCTTTCCAGAAACTACCTTTTGACTCATTCTAAGATCATTATAAACAGAGAGCTACGGACATATAGACCTTGGATTTCCTGACTCTGTCCTCTCTCCAGTGCTGCCTTAGACGCAGTCTGTCAGTGACTGATTTACTTAGAATAGAGAGCTCTCCAGCCAAAGTCACATTCAGCCAACTCAGCAAAATTCTTCCTAAGAGGAAAACACAAGAAAATATGACTTTTAAGAACTAACATGAGAATCTGATTTAGTGTCACTTTGTTCACAAATCAGTTTTACTCTCAGTTAGTCTCCATTTTAATGGGTCTGTTCATTTCTATTTGCTTCTAAAAGGCACGTGGTCCTTTTCACTTTTCTTAAAGGTATACTGACTTCCATGCCTTTTGCTTGCGTCTATGGCCTCTCGGTTAGATGGGACCGTCCCTGAAAAAAAAAATACGACAAATGTAGCTTCCTACTTTGAAACCCTCTCCCTTATTGTCATCAGTGCCTAGATTATGGGCACTAACTGTACCTACTCAGATCCCCAGTCATATTACATAAATGTCTAAATTATTGTACATCTTTCATGACATGCTATTACTGTAAAAATGTTCATCATTTCAGCTCTTAGCCTTGGTGAAAGGGAATGTAATCCGAAAGACAGTGTCTGACATGTTAATCATTAATAAATCTGAAAAACATGTTGTTTGATGAAGGCCATCTTTCCCCTCTGTACAATTCTTGTTTTTTTTTAAACATCAGCAAGTTCTTCTGAAATTCATGATTATCTCTCTGAAAGCTTTAAATAACAAGTGTCGATTTCAAAACAGGCACAGGCCGATACTTTGTTATTTATAGTAAATCCCCGGTTGGCATTGCGTTGATAATCAATCTTTGTTTGTTGTTTAAGCCATTCAAACTTCCTCGGATATATAGGATTTCATTGAGTAGGAGATACTGTATGCAAATAAGTGCACTTTAGTTACAGAAAGCAGCTGTTAGAACACATTTATATTCCAGCAGCAGAGAAGAAATTAATCTCACAGTGGCTTCAGTTCAAATTGGTATGATATTCCAGTAATAAATTCCCTGCCCAGATGGAATCATTTTCTCTATCATAAATATTTTAAAACACTTGATCTGTATTAAAGTTGTACAGGACTGAAACTGATTTTAAGTATCTTCAATATTTTAAATCAAGCTCCAAATAGAAAAAAATACTTTGGTTATAAAGAATCCATTTAAAAAAAAAAAAAGTTTTAGAGAAGTTTCTATTTAACCCAAAAGAGAAGCTCATCAGATGATAATTTCGTCTGACTTGGAGCACCAAATGAAAGTGTACCTTTATTGTACATGATTAATACATTAATCATATTAATCATATTTCTATCATGTGTTTTAATGATACTAGTCGTTCCTTTTATATTGAAATAAATCCTGAAAGCAGCTATCATTTTTTTTCCTTTGTTTATAGGCTGAGTAGAATTATGTTGCCGATTGGCTTACTGGTTTGTCTTTTAAAAATCCGTCTCTGCATAATGTTAAAATAAAGGGGTTTTTAGTAAGGAATCTCTATCGTCACATACAAAAAAACCCCATCTCATTCTCCCCCCACCCCCACCCCCGGCCTTTAATGATCTCAGTATGCTCAGGATCATGACCTTAAGGAGAGCAGACATTGGCTGCATCAACCCAATGGGTAGAAAGCCAATTCCAGAGTTGAAGTTAATCAGTTAGGAATTGCCAGCTTGCGGGAGGTAAAATTCAGGACCCATTGGCTTACATCAACCATGAAGATGGTGTGTAGAGAGCGAGGCTGTCTTCAGGATTGCCAAAATCCAAATCCCATGTGCTTTTACAGATTAACATCAGCCCCGAAGTTATATCTGGAAGTAAACTGGAGAGTAGCCTGGTGTGCTCTGTGTAAGTATTACATAACCAAACAGGCAATCCAGAAATCAATGAGAAATTTTAGGCACTAGCAGATGCTTTGAACTGTTTGGAAAAACAATCAATCCATTGCACAAGCCAGGCGGAGTGCTCTCATGACACTGACATACAGGTTTGTCCTTGCTTGATAGTGTGTGGACCAACTCTTCCTCAGATGTCAATCCTTACACCTCGAAAGACTGGAGAAGGCAGAGATGCATTTCTCCAAGCATAGACAGGCTGTGCATTCTCGGGTGGGTGTGATGATTTATCTTGAGAAAACAAAATGGTGGAATGGTATCATCAAGATGAAAATACTCACAATATGACCACAGTCGGAGGTAGTTCTTGAACTTCAGATCGCTTGGATCAACGAGAAAAAACGGTACTCAATAGAAGAATTTGACCCTGCAAAAAGAAAACCAAGATCTATTTTTGAAATTGAAAGTAGAATTGAAAGTCAAAACTAAGACTATAGTTCTTTTAGTGTCTAAATAAAGTTATATTTTCTCTGTTGCCTTGGAAATTAATTCAAACTGTGAGTCAGGGCCAACCGAGACTGATTTTTTTTTTCTGAATGGCCGGTTGCTTATACCTTCAAAATGACAGTAGTTTCAGGTTAGCTAGACAAAGCTTAAGTCACAATGCAATAGAAGGACGTAGGCAGAAGAGAAACAGATGGAAAGATTGTTCTGTCTTGTTCACGCTAATCTCTCTTTCATCAATGGAGATCATCTCTCTTAGAGTAAAAGATCTTTAGAAAGGCATAGGGGGACGCCACAACTCTTCCAGGAGACCCCTCTGGTAAATATTTCACAAGAGACAAGATGCACATTTTCTTATCTGTCTACTCAGAATAACTGGTCACCCTCTTGTGCATCATCGCCTTTATCTGTCAGCTAGAAGATCTGCCTCTATGCCGTCTTTCACTTAATCGCAGCATCCCATGGGCAAGTTAATAATGACGTCTACAAAATTGTAATGCTTATCGATTTTATGTCTAAAACTGTACGAAATGTACATTCCAGGAATCATCAACAACTCTTAGCCTCATGTACATTCTGGATTAAAGAGAAATTTTCATTGCTTCATGACGAAAGCTGTTGAGTAGCCCAGGGATGGTGAGCCTTGCAATAGCTTTAACTTCTAAAGCTCATGGTAATAGCTGGAGGTTGCCCACCAGGTGCTTCCCGTACTTTAGTACAGAGTGCTGCCCCTCAGTGGGGTAGACGCATTGATATTTCCCACTAATCCCAGTGTATACATTTCTTTGATACCAGTGAAATAGTAAAAATGACATCAAGAACCAACTTAAAAGGAGAATTAAATACAAGATCGACAGAAATGTGCTTCGTAGCCTGGTAGGGATTGGTGGAAGAAGCAATCATCACAGAATCTAAACACAAAGAGGGGTTATTCTTACAGGTAAATCACAGGAAAGGAAGCTGAGGTCTACAGCTACGGAGTGACTTTTGCAAAGTAACAGCAAGTTACTTTAACAGAAGTTAACAGCAAGGCTCCGACAGTAAAATGTTAGGAAGAGTCCCATTACTTTTCAATGATTTTTGCAATTTTAAGCAGTCTTGGCATGCTGATTATACGTATATGACTTGAATAGATACATAATTGGATACACGGTCCATAAATATATACACCTGGGTGACGATTCCTCTTCCCAAACTGTTACATTAGGAGTCACTCTAGCCACATGTCTCCCAAGGGCAACGTGAGACAGAAGGAGACACCCAGATCCACAGAAAATGACCGCTTATATCTTTCAGTTTCCCTAGAATATGGATCAAGCACTGGGCATATTGAGGCACTCTTCGTCTGATTCCAGCTATCACTGGAGTAGATCGGCTTCTCACCGAGACTGCCTGGAGATGAGGGGCCCCTCGTGAAACACCACAGTTCCGCCTTTCTTTCGAACCAATACTCTGAAATCCTCCAGGTCGTAGGAAGCTCAGGGGACAAAGACACCCCCGTCTTGATAGCTTAAGCGTCCTCTCCTGACCTTGACTCTCAAGCTGAGGGGACACGTAGATCTGGACTTTTTAGTCCACTGTGGCATTCAAGTGTCTGAATTTAGAAGACATTTGATAGGATCGTTGTAGTCATGTTGGTCAAATAGTGACTTACCTGAGGCACAATGTTACTGACCTTCCAACCACTGCCGTTATTCCTTCCACCAAAAAATGGCAAGTTTTACTGAAGTATATACCAGAAGCCAAACAGTCGAGTTCAAACTCTGAATTCAGTCTTTTTAAAAAAAAAAATTTATTTATTTTGAGATAGAGAGAGGATGCACGTGCAAGAGAGTGGGGGAGGGGCAGACAGAGAGGGAGAGAGAATCCCAACCAGCCTCCACACTCAGCACAGAGCCTGATGCTGGGCTCAGTCTCACAAGTGTGAGATATGACCTGAGCTGAAATCAAGAGTCAGACACTTAACCGACTGAGCCACGCAAGTGCCTCCTGAAATTCACTCTTGGGACTGAAGCTCCACAAGACCCTTGCTGAGTCTGTACTACATAAAAAGAAGGAGGACTGAGCATCGGTTGAAACAACAAGAACTGGACAGGAATTTATGGAACAAGTCTTCTTTACCATGGATTGAAAACAAATCGGTATTTCGCAGATTCAGTCTATGCTCGAACCCGCATCTGGCAGGATATTTGTCTGCAAAATTGATGACTGGAAAAGGTTAGCCACTTTTTGGGAGATGATACCCGATTCCTTAACGATCTGAGACAAAGTTCTATGTCTTTCAGATGGTAAACTATTAGAAAGGACACACTCTGTCAGAAAACCCTACCCGATAAAGAGCCCACACCGGCTTATACTTGTCGACATTTACGGGCAGCTGGAGACAGGGCTGCAGGATTTTTGGATCTTAGTCTCCACACTGGCATTGGCTGGAGATGTCTTTTTACCCAGTGGAGAGTTGTGTGAAGAAGAAAGGAGAAGATCTTCAGGAAAGCGTTTTGAGAAGCAGGAATTATTATATAAAGATGTCATCGAAATACCCGATGCCAAGACGATTCCCAGAGGAAAGAAGGCTTAAATGTGGACAGGTCCTATAGGAACCAAAAGTAAAGACCCCACATAATGGACTTATAGATAAATATAAAAGTTGACAGAAAACTGGATAATGTTTGGCATTTCAGATCCAAAGTTCAGACCAAAGTTTCTGCTGAGTATCCAAATGGGTAATAGTGCACGTTATTGTATTTCTTAAGTCTATTGTGTGCCAAGTAGCAGCTAGGTACTTTATATATTATTCTCAAATTAAAATTTAATTCTCGGGGCACCTGGAGGGCTCAGTCGGTTAAGCATCCGACTTCAGCTCAGGTCATGATCTCACAGTTCATGAGGCGGGCTCTGCTCTGACCGTGCGGAGCCTATTTGGGATTCTATCTCTCTCTCTCTGTCTCTCTGTCTGTCTCTCTCTCTCCTGCTCTTCCCCCACTTGTGCTCTCTCTCTCAATATAAACAAATAAACTTTAAAAATTAATGAAAAAAATTAATTCTTAGCCGAATGTTATTTTGTAGATATTATTTTCAATTTCTGATGAGAATATCGAGGCACAGAGAGATTCAGCTGGTTGTCTGCAACGCCACCCCTAGGAAAGAGCAGAACTGGAGTTTAAACCCCCAAGAGACTACAAGACCATGGTTTTGTCCATGACGCTGCATGATACTGAGCTGAAAAGAGACAACCTTAACGGAATGCGCAAAATTTTAAGGGTCCATATGGGACCCCCAGTCAGAGGGTGTCATTTCTGAGAGATCAACAATTGGAAAAAACGGTCTTTGTATTGCATCCCTGTTCTCTTTGTGCATGTAGGGGATAATGGGACAGCATTTAAATTTTTTTTTAACGTTTATTTATTTTTGAGACAGAGAGAGACAGAGCATGAACGGGGGAGGGGCAAAGAGAGAGGGAGACACAGAATCGGAAGCAGGCTCCAGGCTCCGAGCCATCAGCCCAGAGCCCCACACGGGGCACGAACCCACGGACCGCGAGATCGTGACCTGAGCTGAAGTCGGACGCTTAACGGACTGAGCCCCCCAGGCGCCCCAATGGGACAGCATTTAAATCCATGTTCTAGATTTGAGTGTTATCCCTGTAAGTACTGCCAAGGAGAACACTACTTTAACCTTTCTCCAATTTTCCCAAAAATAAAAGTTTTCAAGGACAAACATTAGTGCAGATTTTACCTTGACAGTGTCTCAAAACTCTGCATGGCTCTATTTGAACAGAAGCCAAATTTATGGGAAAAAAAAATGTCCACTTCAAAAGCTTAATGAAGGCAATTTGTCAACAATTTCACACATCATTTGCTCACAACCTTTGAATAGAAAGTTTCCCAATTTACCTTTTTCCCATGTGAACTTCTGGTCATGTGCATTTAGTGATTCATTAATCATCATTTTCCCCAGAAACTGAGACGCAAGCAAAACACAATCCAAACGATCTGGGAAAATATATTCGATCCGATATGCTTATCATTTATATTTATCTTTTATGTGATGTCAGAACAGTGTACATAGAATTATGATCGGAGGCTGGTCTAAGATTTGGAATGAATTTGCTACACAAAAGGTTAAAACATCTTAATTGTTTCCTAGAGTGTCTAGATATTAGACGTCTAAATATTTTGTAGAGGAGGGAGAGAAAAGGAGACAAACAGAAGCAAATGAACATGACTTACAGGAGAACAAGCAAAGGCTTCCCTTGGCATGGATTCTTGAAATAATTAACACGACACTCTTTGCAAAGGGACCTACTTGTCAAATAGCTAACTTAAATCCACGACTGTTGATTGTCAGTTGCAAAACAGATGATCTGTTTTGCAATCCGAACAGCTGAGCGGTGGGATGATGGAAAGTAGTTAATAACACCAAGAATAAGGTTACTGCACATAGCTGATACTATTTGTATATGTGGGGCTCATAAAGTGTTATAGTGATTGAGGGAGGAGTTGCAGATGCTTCTGCTATTTCAGTAAAGCAAAGAAGCGTAAAACACTTCAACAGACAAGGGGGCGCAAAACATTTGGTGCTGCGATACTTACGGCAGAAACTATTTTCTGTTAAATTTTTAATGTAAGGCAAAACTTCCCTATTGCGTACTTGGGCCGCCCACATAGGGGACTCAGGTATGACATCTACATTGACAAAGAAAGGTAGTTTTATAAGACGAGGTGAAATATGCTCTTGACTCAGGTATCTGGATAATTTGTCAAAAAGAATTAGAACCAGAAAAAAAAAATGGGAAAACTGGTGGAGGACTTGGGAAAGTGTTGGAATACATTATCCAGTGATTTTCACCCTTCAATCCACTTCTCAGCATAAAGGATTGTGTTTGCTAAACTATTTGGGCTATAATGATTCATAGCACCGGTGGTGGAATCTGACATGTGTCTGTGTGCGTGTCTCTGTGCACATATACTTATTTTTACGCATGTAAGTGCTTTGTCCGAATGAAATGTTTGGGCTACATTTATTACCCAACGGATTTTAATCAGCTTTACCAGATATGTATTGAAATCATCAAAGTTCTTAACTTAAAGATAATTCCCTGAAGAGCTTGATGAAATGTTCTTGTTCTTTTGTTTATATTTTACTAAGAGAACGAAATGTTTGCTTTCGACTAAACTGATCGATTGTCTGTGCTGTTTATGAGCATTCATACATCGTTCTTTTTGTCCCAGCCTTCTGGAAATATAACTATCATACAATTGCTTGAGTTGACATAGAACACATTGATTTGATACACTTATATATACTGCAAAATTATCACCACCACAGCATTAGCCAACTCTCTACCACCTCGCATAATTACTATTTCTTTTTTGTGGTAAGAACATTTAAGATCTACTCTCTTAGCAACTTTGAAGTATACATACCTATACAATAGTATTACCTATTATCATCGTGCTGTACATTAGAGCTCTAGGAAGTTGTTAATCTTATAACTGGAAGTTTGTAACTTTTGTCCCATATCTTCCCATTGCCTCCATTCCCCAGCCCCTGGTAACCACCACTCTACTCTGTTTCTAAGTTCAGCTTTTTTAGATTCCAAACATAGGTGATATCACATAGTATTTGCCTTTCTCTATTTGACTAATCTCATTAACATAATGCCCTCTGGTTTCATCTAAGTAGTTGTAAATGGCAGAGTTTCCTTTTTTCTCATGGATGAATAATATTCCACTGTGTGTGTGTGTGTGTGTGTGTGTGTGTGTGTGTACACAGCACACCATCTTTGTCCATTTGCTTGTTGACAGGCACTTAGGTTGTTTCCACAGCTTGGCTATTGTAAATAACGCTGCAATAACATAGGTTTGCTTAGGGTTTTTTCTCCATTATTCTTATTTTTCAAATTCCATTGTGGTAGGTCTAGGTGTGGATGTTATTTTATTCAAATTATTTGACATTCACATGGTTCTTTCCATCTGAAATTTCATGGAAAATATTCTATTAATGTGAGTGATTCTTCCTTGCCATTTACACTTATTCTCTTTCATCAGAACTCTTATTAGATAGATAAAGGAATTTCTGGATCTATTTTCCAGGTCTCTTAATTTTTTCTTTTATTTTTTGTATTTCTTTGCTATTTTGTGTTTTAATCCGTGAACATTCACAACTTGAGGTTTTAGCTTCTGAATTCAGTCTTTATTAGCTAATCGGTTTCGTCCATTCTATCTCCTTAGATTTTTTAAATTTAAATGACCATATTTTTTCATTTTCAAGACATCTAATAAGTTATTTTATAGCAGCCTACTCCTGATTTATCCTATCCTATATTTTTGAGATTGATGATGACACTTTAATTTTTAAAAATTTTTCATTGAAAAGATGATTCATGCTTATCATAAAAGCAAACCTCCCCCCAAAATAAAAGCTTCAATGGACAAATAAAAAATTAAGTCTTCCTCCTAGCTAGAATGAGCAGAGGCTTCTGGAAAGCAAGTTATATCAACAGTTTCTTTTTTGTGGGTATAGAATTCCAGAAATTTTCTATGCATATTTAGCATATATTTATATGTGAGCCTATATGTTTTTTAAACAAAAAAGTTGGTATGTTAAACATACTTCTGAAATATGACTGCTTTTGGGTTTCTTTCCATTATTTCACTCATAAAATTTTGGAGGTAATTTTATATCCATACATACAGAATTATCTCTTTAAAAAATACTTTCTCAACACTTACTGTATGGATCACCATAAATTATTTATTTACTGTCTTATTGTGAAATATTAAGATTATCACTGTTTTTTTGCCATTACAAACAATACTATGGTAAACATGTCTGCGTATTTAGCTTTTTCACATAGTGTGAATATGTTATAGAATGAGTCCCTAGAAATGGAGTTTCCAAGTCTAAATGTACACACACTTAAAATTTTGACAGGGACACTTGGCTGGCTCAGTCAGTTGAGAATCCGACTTCAGCTCAGGTCACGATCTCATGGTCCATGAGTTTGAACCCTGACTCTGGCTCTGTGCTGACAGCTCAGGGCCTGAATGAAGCCTGCTTCAGATTCTGTGTCTCCCTCTCTTTCTGCCCCTCCCCCTCTCTCTCTCTCTCTCTCTCTCTCTCTCTCTCTCTCTCTCAAAAATAAATAAAAAGATTTTAAAAATTTATTAAAAAATAAAAAATAAATAAAATGTTGACAAACATTACCCAATTGTCCTCCAAAGAGGTTGCATTAGCAATTTATGAATGCTTACTTCCTCATAACCTTAACAAAACCATACATTATATTTGAAAGTGATAAGCTATTTTTCCGCCGGGGGTGTTGCAATTTTTCCCACTTTTTCACTCTGTTTTTTATTTTATTTCAATGCAACTATTTGAAACTTTATTTCCTTCTAGGTTTTTTTACTTTTCTTAGAAAGGTCTTTCTCCTGCCAAAACTGGAAAAATATTTAACCGTGTTGTCTTTTAATACTCTCCTTTCACCTGAAATTTACTTTTATTATAAAAAATGAGGAAGCAAGCTAAATAATATTTTCTTATTTAGTGGCTATTCCATCTGCTTGTCACTAGAATTGAATAGCACTTTCATCAGATGCTAAATTGTCATATGATTATATTTCCTTATGTCTTCGTCTCTTTACTATTAACTCTGCTTTTGGGGGTGTTAGTTCTTCTCTTTGCTGAATTCGATGACATCATATTGATGTACTAAAATGCATGGTAATTTTGGTTATGTGCTTTATGTTTGAGATTCTCTGTGCCCCTGTCTGTGGAAATTCTTGGGAACTGCTGTTAGCATTTGTTATGGGAGGAATGAATTCTAATTCTGCTTGGGGATGGAAGTACCTTACCATTTGGTGCAGCCCCCTCACCCCCGTTAGTCACGAGTATCCTCAAAGATGTTGGGCACTGCTCTGATTCTCTGGATCCAGTGCCCACACTCACTGCTCCAGCTTGGGGTTCAAGAGCCCTGCTGTATCTATGAGCCACGAGATACAAATTACTGCCGGATGAAGGAGTAGGGAGGAGAAACACCACACTTCTTAGCTGTTCCCGTGGTTTACCAAAACAATCACCCAGGCAATTGCCCTAGCCCCCCCTTCCTGCTTCCTGACCCTATTACCTCTGGGCCTGGAGCCTCTGTGGAAGTGCCTCTACCTTTTATAGAAGTCCTATTCTGCATGTGCTATTGGCATCAAACTTGTCTTCCTTTTGGAAAAAGAAATCAAGGATGTCTCCAAATTTTCAATCCATCAATGGCAGTCTTTTGGGTTCTAGCATGTTATAAAGAATCTCTTTTTTCATCATTTCTAATTTTGTGTGGGAATGGCAAGCAAGCATAGGCATTTGTTGTGCCATTTTGACCCAAGCTACAGACCTTTTCCTTCTTAGTAGGATCTTGTACAATTTCCATTGATGAAAAACAGAATATTCTTCATGAAATATGGCCTCAGACCATCCATTTATCATGTGGTTTTCAGCAACATTAACTATATGATCCTTGCAACTTTAAAGAGTACTGTTTAATAATAAGTTCCTCTAAAGAAGAGCCTGAGATGAAGACTTATATTCAGGCATTTTATTTGGAAGGCAATCCCAGGAATCAGGAGTGAGAGGGAGGGGAGAATAAAACAGAGAGGGAGGAAAACTTGACAAAAGATGCATTATCAAGGTCATCACTGTAGACAATGGGGGCTCCATTCCACTAGTAGTTCTGCAGAAATGTGTAAGATACATCTCAGAATTGCCCACCTGAGGGAGGGACGAATGTCCATTTACTCTACTGGCTTCAGTCCCCTGCTGACTGAGGGATTTCGCTCCGTGACTTTAACTCCACTTTTACATACATGTGCCAGCTGGCCATTCAGGTCCCTGCAGTATTGAAGAGAACATGATACCTCAAAGAAAATATGGCCAGGCTTCTGGAGGAGAAAAGATGCCCTGTGCATGTTTGAAGTGAGGCATTGTCAGTACAAGCTTACCCTAAATTTAAATGAAACTATCCATTGCACCTTTGTCTGAAATCAGAGATCAGTCAAGGTGGTTGATGTTGGCTCAGAGGCATATATGAAAAGTACACATTGGCCTTAGCGGTGTGTCTTGTGAGAAAAAGATCATAGAACATATCTGGAATGACCATTGCCATACCACAACTTCTTGGACAGTTCCTGGGCTGAGTTCAGTTGGGGTTTACTTGTCACCCCCTCTGTCAATACATACAGGATATAGCTTTCTCAGTTTCTGGAACCTGGAAAAGGTTTGCTGTATCTGAAGACCTGTGAATATGGTCTGAATCCTACTAGAACTCTCTATTTGTAAAATGTTTTTTTAATGTTTCTGTATTTATTTTGAGAGAGAGTGTGAGTGGAGGGAGTGGCAGAGAGAGCGGGAGAGAGAGAATCTCAAGCAGGCTCCCTGCCCAGCACGGAGACTGACCCCAGGACTCTGTCTCGTGACCATGAGATCATGAACTGAGCCAAAAGCAAGAGTCAGACATTGAACAGACTGAGCCACCAAGGAATCCCTCTCTGTATGTTTTATACGTAGCATTTATATTAGAAGCTGATTTAACATTACTATGATATGTAATAATATCATCTAGTACTTATGTAAGAGTGTTAAGTATGTGGCATACATTCGCCACCGTCTACATAACTGAGAAGCTGTTCTACACGTACCTGTCAACTCCACGTGGGACCTCAGAATGCTTCTCAACACCGTGCTCCAATTTGACATTTGAGTTAGCGTTTACTTGCCCTTTGTCGTTTAATGCCTCTTCTTACTTCGTGACAATCATCAAATTTACTCAGCCTCAAAGTGATTCGTCAGAAACATCACAGGCACTGTAACATCCAAAAAAAAAAAAATAATAATTGCGGGAGTTCATACGTTAAGATAGCACTGCTTGGCAATGAAGTTAAGATGACCCTTGCTCACGTGGCCGTCAGTCCCCTTGCAGACCTTACAACTCTGAACAGAACTCTGCCAAATCTTGTGTAGCCATCAGAAGTTCTTGAGGTTGAAATAGGGGCTGGGTGTCCAGATTGTAATGCAGACCGCTCTCACCTTCGCAAGGCGCCATGTTATCTAAAATGTGTGCACGGGGGGACCGTGTCCTTGCTTTACACAATTCTCTGCTAACTGAGATCCCATCTACAGTAATATCAAGCCATACATTTCAGTTAACAGAGTATGCAAAAGGAAGGACTGCCTGGATGTAGTTCAACTCACGAACGGTCAGAGTCACAGAATAATAACCTGGTTCCGGAACGTCCACGCCTTGCGCCTCAACGTGGAGATCCTTGCTGCATGTGAGGTTCAGGAGCGGGTTTACTGACCGAGCTGTGCTCTGCGTCTGTGATCCATCTATTTGAGAACAGTTCTCATTGAATTGGTGGGGAAAGGAAATCATCCAGCTGCCTGTAAAAGCACTTGAAAGATTTGCACCCGCTGCTATTTTCATCTCGTTCAAATAAGGTCCCATACTTCTGGCCAGAACATCTTGATTCAAAGTGGTAGTGGAAGCAAGCTAAAGATAAGTACACCTTTAACAGCAGTCCACGGTGGAGACAACAGCCCCTTTGATCCAACACTGTTAATAACTGAATGTTTGGGCTCACCCCAATTCGTAGGTTGAAATCCTGACCCCTAAAGTGATGGTATTAAGAGGTGGGGTCTTCGGGAGGTGGGTGTGAGGGTGGAGCCCTCAGGAACGGGATTAGTGCCCTTGTAAGAAGACACTCAAAGGGATCCTCCTCGGACCAGGAAGACACTCTGACCAGAAGCAGGATTTGCTAGTACCTTGATCTTGAACTTTCCAGCCTCCAGAACTATTGGAAATAAATACTTGTTGTTTAAGCCCTCCAGTCTCTGGTAGTTTTATCTTAGCAGCCAGAATGGATTAAGACAAGCATCATTCCAAACTGTATATATGGCACGCGACCATAAAATTTTAAAAGGAAGAATATTTTTTTGATCCTTTATTGATCTTTAACGACATTAATATAACATGCCGGTGGTTGGGGTGCCTGGGTGACTCAGTCAGTTAAGCTTCTGACTCTTGATTTTGGCTCAGGTCATGATCTCATAGTTCATGAGTTCGAGCCCTGCTTCAGGCTCTGTGCTAACAGTGCAGAGCCTGCTTGGGAGTCTCTCTCTCTCTCCCTCTCTCTGTTCCTCCTTCACTCAAGTTTCTCTCTCTCTCTCTCTCTCAAACTAAATAAACTTTAAAAACATATAATATTTCTGTGGTTAATGGTAGATATATTTCTTGACAGAAGGCTAAGCCGTTGTTAGAAAAACTTTAAGCCTCGCAAACAAGTTTGGGAAATTCTAGAATTAGAACAAAACAAGCAGCTATTTTAAAGTCTGTTTATCAGAAGGTTACTGTTGAGTTTCAGTTTCTGCTCCTGTCTATCGTTTGTGGCATTCCTAGTCACGATTTTCACTCACCAGCACCATTCTCTCAGCTTTTAAACATTTCCAGTTCCCCAAATATGATGCTTCCAAGTAAGACTCATTCCGTTGCAAGTATAAAAGCATAAAAATATTTTTTTAAACTGGAAGGATGCATTAAAAACTCAACGAGTCCAATAGTCTCATTTTAAATTTTTTTTTTTTCAACGTTTATTTTTTTATTTTTGGGACAGAGAGAGACAGAGCATGAACGGGGGAGGGACAGAGAGAGAGGGAGACACAGAATCGGAAACAGGCTCCAGGCTCCGAGCCATCAGCCCAGAGCCCGACGCGGGGCTCGAACTCACGGACCGTGAGATCGTGACCTGGCTGAAGTCGGACGCTTAACCGACTGCGCCACCCAGGCGCCCCAATAGTCTCATTTTAAATATGAGGAAACTGATACCCGAGATTTCAAGTGATGTGGCCAATGTCCCCTAACTTTTTAGACGCAGAGTTCTGCCTTTCTTCTAAATCTTTCATTCTGGGAAGTCGCAGAGAACTGCCTTCCCAGCATATAGATAATTCCTGGGAGGAATCATGGAAAATAAAAGAATTGCATTCATAGGCAGATGCCTGGAGAATTTCCCTCACTTTTAATTTCTTTTGTTGTTATTACAATATGTTGTTACCATGAATAAAAATATGGGGAAAAATTAAAATGAAACAAATTGCAAACAATTAGATTTACTAGTTCTTCGTGAAAGGTAACATATTTAACATATGTTTCTCCAGATTACAGCAGCCTGGAGGAAAACCAGTTTTGAAATAACAGCAACACGAGGTATTTTTCTGACTCAGGCCTTGCCCACAGGATTGTAAGAAATTTAGCCTCCCTTAAACTCTTCCAACTAGTTCAGAAAGTCATTATCTGGGGATTTTTCATACGAGCACACAGTATTGTTCCTCTAGCAATGTTAATCCTACCAATTCTTACTCTCTATGGCCTGTTGCTTCTTTTGTCGGGCCAATCCCAAAACACCACCTGCGTCCTATCGAGAGATAAATTTGGGGAATCGATGGACAGGGTGCCACACCCCCTGGATGGTTGTGTCTGGCTCCTGATAATGATAAATACTAGGGCTCTTGATAATGAAAGCAGTCACGGCAGGGAGTTACTTGCTCCTTGGCCCCCGTACACCTTTGTGATATTTGCCTGAGGGGTGAGGTCCAAGTTCTGGCAGTGGGAAGACTGGCCCATGTGATTTCAGACTGAACACTCTTTAGGAGGAAAACGAACTTGAGCCACGGTATGTTTTCTCACAGGTCACCTGGGGGCCAGCTGCCCCCATTCTGTGGATGCAAAGCATCTCCCTTCCCTTCTGCTTTAAGGCCCAGGTCTCATGCTGGATTCTGTTGTAACAGCAAAGAAGTGGGATGAGGGAAGCATGACGATGCCACCTGAGGGACGAGAGTTTACAAGTCCCACCCTGGGGCGGGTGTCCAGGGCCTCTTTTGTAGGTAGGTCTGGTGGGGGGTTTGAGGGAATGATTGGGGTCATCAGATTAGGTAGGACAGAGAGTTTGAAGAGGAAGCGTAGAAGGATGAGGGGGGCTGGGGGGACACAGGAACACTGGAAATTAGAGGGATGCCCCAAAACACTCTCTGAAGACACAGTGTGACACATTTCCCCTCTGGGGAGGAGGCAAGCTCATTGGGTGAGGTCCCTTGTTCTTGTCCTTCCATCTGGAACTATTTCTGGAAGCTCTCCTGGCTGTTCAATAAAACAGTCACGTTACCTCCATGTGAAGGCTGGGAAGATGGTGTGCCAGAACTTGGAAAGGACCCGCCACCTGCTTCCTGATCACCTGGGTGGGGAAGAGGGCCTCAGGAGGGTAGAGCGGAGGATGGAGAGGTCCTTTTCTCGGGAAGTAATCAACGGAAGGAGGAAGAGACTGCCAGGGAACAGACAGCCTGAGTCCTTGACTTGCTTGGCAAACACAGTTTCCCTGGCCTCTTTTCCCCATCAGTGACCAGAGGGAAAGCCACATCACCCGACTCTAGGGAGCACCATGCTGATCAGTGTCCATAAGGATGGCATCTCTGGGGAGGAAGACATGTGGATTTATGCACGCTGTGTCATTATCACACATTTCGTGGCTTAAAACAACACAATTTTATCATCTTACAGCTCTGTATGTCACAAGTGTGAAATCGTTTTCACTGGGCTGCAGTCAAGGGTGTGTGCAAGCCCGTGTGCCCTCTGAAGGCTCTGGGGGAGAGTCTGCCTCCTGTCCTATCCAGCTTTTAGGGTTCCCTGCCTCCCCGGACCCATGGCTGCTTCCTCCATCTCCAAGCCAGCTGGGCTGCATCTTCTCTCTGGCCTCTGTTTTCTTCCCTATGTCTTCTCACCCTTACTCGGATCCCCCAGCCTCCCTCTTAAAAGAACTTTTGTGATGACTTTGGGCCCATCCAGATGATCCAGGATAATCCCATCGTGTCCAGATTCTTTGTTTAATCACTTCCACAATGTCCCTTTTACCATGTGAGCTGACATATTCATGGGTTCAGGAGATCTGGATGTAGGCATCTTTGGGGAAGGCCATTACTCAGCCTGCCCTAAGATGCAGAGTCCGTGCAGTTATATGTGGAGGCCCTGGTAGGGACCCCACCACCCATGCTGGCACAGAGGGGGCTAGGTTGGCTCTGGACATGGGCCATTATGGTCCTACTTCCCATGCATTGGCCTTCCAAGCCCCTAGCACCCAGTGTCCCCATGCACTGAATCAAGGGCTAAGTTCTCTACGTGTTTTGTTCTGTCATCACCGTGTGGCCCCCCAAACCATGTACCTTCTGCTGGTCACAAAAAAGTCTGAGCAGTACAGTCAAGTTGCCCTCTCTCCCCTGTCACTAATCGGTTGTTAGAGACAAATTCATACTCTTTTCTTTTACCTTTCCCTGGGATGACGTTCTTTCCTGGAGGCTCTTTTGTGTGCAAAGTGGTCAGCACCACAAAACATATCAGAAAGCCCACATGCGTCCGAATCCTCGCGGTGGATACACACGAGGCCCTTGAGCGCGGCTCTTAGTGCCATCGTGACTCAAGATAGAAGTTTCTGGGACCAAAAATGCACACCAGTAGAACAACTTGTGGGTATTTTTTTTCAATAAAGTAACCAATAATTTTGAGGTCGTGAGAGTTAAACAAAAAACCTCCTTGCTATCAATGGCAATAAATTATTTATCTTAACTACGCAATTTGGAAAAATTATGTTTGGCATTATGTAAATGCAGCCTTTTTCAATAACACAAAGAATTTGTTCTATTAAAAATTTATCACTTGAAGATAAATAGAAAGCAGACTTATCAAGAACAAATCAGAATTAATACTAAAATTACTACTAATAAATAATAATAAGATCCTCATGTAAATAATGAATGCCATACTCCAATCTCCTCGCTTGTTCGCTTTTTTGTTTATTTTTGTTTTTAAATTTTTTTTCAATGTTTATTTATTTTTGACAGACAGAAACAGAGAGTGAGTGGGGGGGGTGGTGCAGGGAGATAGGGAGACACAGGCTCCAAAGCAGGCTCCAGGCTCCGAGCTGTCAGCACAGAGCCCGACGCAGGGCTTGAACTCATGAACCGTGAGATCATGACATGAGCCCAAGTCTGACCCTTAAAAGACTTAACCACCCCAGTGCCCCTTTTAGTGCTGTTTTTAAAAACAACGTAATATAAAAACTGTCACGGGGATGCACAACTAGTATGTCAAATTCAAGTCTGGACACCTAGTAGAAAGGGGTTCTTTCAGACATCCGGATGGCCAACAGGCACATGAAAAGATGCTCAACGTCGCTCCTTATCAGGGAAATACAAATCAAAACCACACTCAGATATCACCTCAAGCCAGTCAGAGTGGCCAAAATGAACAAATCAGGAGACTATAGATGCTGGCGAGGATGTGGAGAAACGGGAACCCTCTTGCACTGTTGGCGGGAATGCAAATTGGTGCAGCCGCTCTGGAAAACAGTGTGGAGGTTCCTCAGAAAATTAAAAATAGACCTACCCTATGACCCAGCAATAGCACTGCTAGGAATTTACCCAAGGGATACAGGAGTACTGACGCATAGGGGCACTTGTACCCCAATGTTTATAGCAGCACTCTCAACAATAGCCAAATTATGGAAAGAGCCTAAATGTCCATCAACTGACGAATGGATAAAGAAATTGTGGTGTATATACACAATGGAGTACTACGTGGCAATGAGAAAGAACGAAATATGGCCCTTTGTAGCAACGTGGATGGAACGGGAGAGTGTGATGCTAAGTGAAATAAGCCATACAGAGAAAGACAGATACCATATGTTTTCACTCTTACGTGGATCCTGAGAAACTTAACAGAAACCCATGGGGGAGGGGAAGGAAAAAAAAAAAGAGGTTAGAGTGGGAGAGAGCCAAAGCATAAGAGACTGTTAAAAACTGAGAACAAACTGAGGGTTGATGGGGGGTGGGAGGGAGGGGAGCGTGGGTGATGGGTATTGAGGAGGGCACCTTTTGGGATGAGCACTGGGTGTTGTATGGAAACCAATTTGACAATCAATTTCATATATTGGAAAAAAAAAAAAGAAAGGGGTTCTTTCTACACACATACACACCACAGTCATGGCAGGGATCAGGGAATCTTTGTCTCACAAAAGGACAAATCTAACAGACGTTGGAGACTCACAAAAGCTCAGAGTAAAGAAGCAAAAGGCTGCATCTCAATATCTGGGGTTAGAACTAAAAGATTAGGAAATATCTCTGATTAGTGATAAGTAAGGATCCCCAATTAAAGGAAGGATCTCAGGGCACCTCGGTGGCTCGTTTGGTTCAGTGTCCAATTCTTGATTTCAGCTCAGGTCATGATCTTGTGGTTCGTGGGATGGAGCCCCGTGTCGGACTCTGTGCTGAGCATGGAGCCTGCTTGGATCCTCTCTCTCCCTCCCTCTGCCCCTGGCTCCACCCCCCTCTCAAAATAAATAAGTAAACATTAAAAAAATAAATAAAAAGGAAAAGATCTCTCCATGAAATCCATGCTTTGATGGACCAAAATGTTTTGAGGCAACCAGAAGAGAATGGGAACCAGACCAGAATGACTGTCCTTTCATCCTTCATATGAAGAGGCTGAGACTTACCTTGGAAACCTTGCCAAATCCTTTAATGTCACCCACGTATGACTAGCTTTTACTCTAAAAGGAAGTCCAGTCGTCCGCAAGGTAAGGGACACAAGTAGATACACAATCTTCAAAGGTCAACAGATGCCCTTACTTTCCCTCTGGTGGATTCAACCCATTGGCTCTAAGCCCCCTTCGCAAAGGTCAGCAAAACGCCAGTCTGAAATCTTCAGTCAACTTCGTGACATCCTGTGTAGAGCCTTCTCTGGGTCTTGTCTTACAACCAGATCAGAGGAGCTTCGCTCCTCCTCCGGAATCTTGATTCTTGAAGCCAAGGTGGGGAAAGACGAGGAAGTAGATCCATCACAGAATTGTGCGTTGGGGAGATGGGTGGTTCCGTTCAGGTGGCGTCAGTTGCCTCCATGCTAGATGCACAGGACAGCCTGAGCTGAGGAGGGGGGCGTGAGTGCACCGCTCTGCTTGGTGACATAAAGGGAGAAGAGCTTCCTGGAGTCCCTTACAGGTTGGATCTAGGAAAATGGAGACAAGGGGGAAAGCGAGGGGAGTTTGGCGCGAGTGAATTGGTAACCCGAAGCCTCTCCCTTTACGGGATCTGCTACATATTTAAGTGCCAGGTGTGAGCGTTTTTATTGGGGTGAGAGGGATCACGGAAAACGAGTCACGTTCCACGTTCCGCTCAGTGCGGAGCAGAGACGTGAGAAAAGGACCGGGAGGTGAGAACAAGAGTTTGGTAGGAGCCAAAAGTGACCAGGAGAACATGACCCCCCCGGGAGGTAACAAACTTAGGGAGGTTTTGGACTTCCCACCATGTGTGAGTTGAAGCCAGTTTGCATTTTCTCCATTTTACGAGACTGGATGGCCTCAGCGGACATCTGAATTACACTCATCTCTAAAAAGTCAACCTCTGCCGTTAAAGGAGTCGTGTGTTTATAAACCTCGGGAAGCAGAGGTGAGTCGCGAAGCCGGAGCAACCTGAGCAAGAAGAGGGGTCGAAACGGGCGGAGGGGGGTCCTGTGGTGGAAGCTTGGCGAGAACACGAACCTGGCAGAGGCCATGGCAGGCGAGTGATACCCCCATGCTCGCGCTGCGGTGGTAACAGGACGTGAGGCTGCACCGTGGGGAGCGAAGTCCTCGGTGGAAAAGGGGGCAGACACGCAGGGGGAGCTCTGATCATCACGCAGAGAAATTCTGCAGGAGGGAAAACTGCTAAGATGGAACAATTATTTTGAACCCGCAGCCTAGCGTTGGCCATTATTTGGGTCAACTGTGATTCAAGTGTGTTAATCTTTCTAAATATTTCAATATGTGGCAAAGTGAAAGAAGTTTTCTGACATATTGAGTTACTTTTTCACTGAGCGACAGCGGGAAATCTGTCAGTGAGGCCAGTAAGTTGCAGACTTCTGAATGAAAGACAATTAATAACCTATCTAGCGGATGAACAAAACTAGCCAATGTAATTACAGTAGAACTTGAGAAATTGGCCAAAAACATTCAGGCACGCAATTTGGGGAAAGAAAAGCTTCCCCACTCCAGGCCACACTAAATCAACAACAAAAAAAATACTTTTAGAACCTTTCTTTCTGAAGGGAAGTAAATTTATGCCAGGAAGATTAATTTTAAGAGCCATAAAAATAACTGGATAGGAAGTCAAGTAAACCTTAATGTGTCCTCTTGATGAATGTATCCCTTTAATATTATGAAATGTGCCTTTTTATTCCAAACAATATGCCTTGTTTAGAAATCTACCCTGTCTGATATTAATAGAATCACTCCAACTTTCCTCGCATTAGTGTTTGCATGGGATATCTTTTTCCATTTTTAATTTAAAAAGGAATCAGCTTTACTGAAGTGTAACTTACATACGAAGTTTCCAGCAATTATAGGAATATAACTTGAAGAGTTTTGACCAATGCATACAGCCCTTAACTACTACTACAGTGTAGAACATTCTCATCACGTCATCAAGTTTCTCCATGCCCTTCTGTCTTTTCATCCTCTTGTCCTGGAACGCTGCCAACCTCTGATCTGCTCTTCATCCCTATAGTTTTGCCTTTTCTAAACTTTCACGTGAATGCACTCGCACAGTACGTAGTCTTTTTGTCTGGCACCTTCCTCTGAGGGCAGTGCTTCTGAGATCCATCTATGTGGATGAAGTGTTAAAGGGGTCAGTGATTCGTCCCCTTTGCAGCTGGCTGAGCGGTGCACTTTTATAAAGCTGAACCACCATTTGTTTTTCCATTCATCAGCTGATGGAGATTAAGGATCTTTCTAGTTTGGGGCTAGAATATTCGAGTACAAGTCTTTGTATAGACACATTTCCCAGGATGCATTCCCAAGAATGGAAACGCTGGATCACATAGAAGGTGTGTTAAACTCTGGAAGAAATTGCCAAACTGTTTTCCAAAGTAGGTAAGCCATGGGTAAGAGTTCCAGCAATGTGTAAGAGTTCCACACCCACACCAATGCTAAATTCTTTTAATTATAGCTGCTCTTGCCTTTTTGTCATTATTCTTTTTGATTGTAGCTAGTCTAGTGGGTCTGTAGTGGTATCTCACTACACGTGAGTTTTTCACGAATACTCAGCTAATACTAGAGATGTTAAGTATCTTTTCATGTGCTTGTTTACTATTTGTATATACCCATTTTAAGTGTATTCAAAATTTTTTTAAATTTTTAATTGGGCTATAAGACTTCTTTATATATTTGGATTACGAATCCAGGCAAATGTTTTGCAAATCTGTGACTTGATTTGATTTTCTTTACAGTGCTTTTGGAGAGCAAATGTTTTTAATTTTAACAAAGTCCAATTAAATTTTTTTCTCTTATACTTTGTGCTGTTTTTGTCCTATTTAAAAATCGTTGCCTAATTTGAGGTCTCTAAATTTTTTCATAGGTTTTCTTATAAAATTTTAATAGCTTTGGCTCCTATATTTAGGTTTGTGATCCATTTGAAATCAATTGTTGTATATGGCATGTGTTAAGGTTTGAGATTCTTTTCTTCCCTTTTGCATATGGATAGCTGATGTTTTCAGTACCACTCGTTGGAAAGACTGTCCTTTACATGTCGAACTGCCTTGGCAACTTTGTTAAAAAATCAGTTTGTTATATGGGAATCTGTATTCTGTTCCACCGATTCTAAATGTGTGTTTTATACCAATACCACACTGCTTCATTACTGTAGCTTTATAATAAGACTTGAACTTGGGTTGGGTAAATCCTCCAAATTTATTCTTCTTTTTCAAAATTGTTTTGGTATTTCTAGGTTCATTGAATTTCCATAAAGACAAGCTTTTCATTATTTAAAACATAATATTTTTAGTGTCAACCAAAACGTCTGTGACAATTTTATCTGGGAGTGTATTAAAAATGCAGTTCAATTTGGAGAAAATGGCCATCTTTTTTTATGAAATTTTTAAAAAAATTTTTATTTATTTATTTTGAGAGAGACAGCATGCTCAAGAGGCAGGGGGTGCAGAGAGAGGCAGAGAGAGAGAGGGAGAGAGAGTGGGGAAGCAGGGGTGGGGAGAGAGAGAATCCCAGGCAGGCTCCACACTGTCGACCTGGAGCCCAGTGTGGGGCTTGAACTCACGAGCCATGAGATCATGAACTGAGGCGAAATCAAGAGTCAGACACTTAACCAAGGACACTTAGACACCCAGGCATCCTATGGGCGAATGGAAATCTTAATAACATTGAATCTTTTGAGTCAGGGACATTGTATATGTCTCATTTTATTTTTATCTCATTTAATTTCTCTCCAAACTTTCATTGTTTTCAGTACACAGTTCCAAAAGTTCTGCTAAATGTTTACCTGTGTTTTTCATGTTTTTAATTATTTTTAGAATGACACTTAAATATTTTTCTTTTTCTGAGAGAGAGAGTGTGCGCATGGGGGAAGGGGCAGAGAGAGAGGTAGAATTTTAAGCAAGTCTGCACCCAACATGGAGACCAACTCAGGGCTTGATCTCACAACTGTGCAATCACCACCTTGAGCCAAAATCAAGAGTTGGATGCTTGACCTGATGAGCCACCCAGGCACTCCTCTTTCCTCTTTTCACTGAACAGAACCTTCAGTATGACATTGACTAGGAAGAACGAACAATTGTCTTGCTCCTGGTTTTGAGAGAAAAGCATTCAGTCTTTTACAATTTATATGTTAGCTGTCAACTCCTCATAGCTGTTCTTTATCATGAAGAAGATTGCTTCTATTCTTAGCTTATTGGCATTTTAAAAATCACGAACAGATGTTGATTTTTTCCAAATAATTTTTCCACATCTATTGAGAGGATTTCTTAATGTTAAACCAATTTGCATTTTTGGGGTACATCCTAGTTAGTCATGATTTATATTTACATAAATATTTGCATATTGCTTGATTAATTCTTTTAACATTTTGTTAAGGATTTTTGCATTTGTGCTCATACAGACGTTTGTCTGTTGTATTCTTTTCTTGTAATTCTTGTCTGGTTTTGGTGTCACTGTAAAGCTAACTTCATAAAATGAGTTGTCTATTTTCCAGAAGAGTTTAATGCAGAAGCACTCTTATTTTCTCCTTAAATGTTTCCTGGAGTTCCCCAGTGAAGCCCTCTGCTTCTGGAGTTTTTCTTTGTGGGAAGGCTTACTGTATTGAGGCCATTCAGATGATTTTTTCTTGAGTAAGCTTTAGTAGTTTGTGTCTTTTAAAGAATTTGTCCATTTTGTTAAAATTGTCATATTTATTGGTTTTTACGGTTGTAGACAATATTACCTTCTTAGTCCTTCAAGTTTGTAGGATCTGTGGTGATGCCCCTCTTTTATTGCTGATATTGGGAATTGGGCTTCCCCCCCCCCACACTTTTTGATAAACCTGGCTAGGATTTTATGAATTTCCTTGATGTTCTTCACGAAAACAGCTTTAGATTTCTTTGATTTTTCTCTATTACATTTTGTTTTATGCTTTATTACGTTGACCTCTGCTTGTAACTATTATTTTCTTCCACTTTAATTGCTCTTATTTTTCTAGTTTCATTGATTTGAGGCCTTCTTTGTTTTAACTCTATGTATTTCCCTCAAATCATTTCATTAGCTGCATCTTACAAATTCTGATGAGATTTGTTTTCATTCCTTCAGTTCAAAATAATCTCTAATTACTTGTTTCTCTGCTCCTTTGATCATGGGTTATTTAGAAGTATGTGTTTTGATTTTCAAATATTTTGACATTTTCCAGATAGCCATTTGTTATTTATTTCTAATTTAATTTCACAGTGGCCAGTGAACCTACCTAATATGATTACAATCCTTTTAACTTCGATATGATTTGTTTTATGGACTAGAATATGGTCTATCTTTGTGAATTTTTTTGTGTGTATATGAAAGTGATGCATATATGTAAATGTCAACTAGGCCAAGTTAAAGTCATATATATGCTTATTAACTTTCTGCCTGCTTGTTCTACTATTTATTGAGAGGAATGTTAAAGTCTGCAACTGTAACTTTAGGTTTTTCTGTTTTTTCCTTTTAATTCCATTAGTTTTTGCTCTGTTGTAAAGTACATTCCCAGTTAGGATTATTATGTCTTCTTGATATACTGATCCTTTTTTTTAAATTATGAAATCTCTCTCAATATCCCTGATAATATTCCCTGTTTTTAAATTTACTTTTCTGATATTAATAAAAAATCTCCAACTTTCTGTTGATTAGGGTTTCTGTAATATATCTTTTTCTATCCTCTTAATTTTAGCCCATCTGTATCTTTAGATATAAGCGTAGTATTTTTAAAAATCTAATCTGAAAGGGCGCCTGGGTGCCTCAGTTGGTTGAGCATCCGACTTTGGCTCAGGTCATGATCTCACAGTTTGTGAGTTCGAGCCCCACGTCGGGCTCTGTGCTGACAGCTCAGAGCCTGGAGCCTACTTCAGATTCGGTGTCTTCCCCTCTCTCTACCCCTCCCCTGCTCATGCTCTGTGTCTCTCTGTCTCTCAATAATAAATAAACGTTAAAAAAATTTTTTCAAATCTAATCTGAAAATCCCTCCTTTTTCATTGGAGTGTTTGGATTCTGTACATTTAATGGAATAACTGGTAGAGTTAAAAACAAACCTACCATTGTTACTATTTATTTTCTTTCATCCCCTTTCCTGTTCCTTTGTTTTTCCTTCATTTCCCACATTATTTTGATTAATGATATATTTTTAATGATTACCTCTGATCTCCATGACTGGCTTTTTATGTGCAGTTTACTGTTTTGTTTTCTGTGGATGCCTGAAGTTTTACAATACACGTGTTTAATGTACCACATTCTGCCTTCAAATATTGCTACAGTGCTCTTTCTTTATTTTATAAATCTTGCAATGGTTTTCTTCCATGTCCCTCTCTGACCCTCTGTGCATATTTGTCTTGCATTTTATCTCTGCATATATTATGAACCACATAATACATGGCTTTTGTTTTTGTGTTAAACAACACAAAAGAGACTAAAATGAAAAAAATGTACTTTGTGCTTACCCATTTATTTACAATCTCCAACTCTCCTCATTCTTTTTGCAGATCCAGATTCCATCTCTTGCCGTTTTCTATTTGAAGAGCTTCCCTTAAAGTTCTCACAGTAAAAGTTTACTGACAGTAACTCCTCTAATTTTGATCTAAAAGGGGTTTTTTTTTGCTGAGTATTGAATTTCAGTTGACATTTTTCTGACTTCAGTTCTTTTTTTTTTTTTTCAAGTTTTTATTTAGATTCCAGTTAGTTAACATATAGCGTAACATTAGTTTCAGGAATTGAGTCAAAATCAAGAGTCAGATGTTTAACCAACCGAGCCACCCAGGTGCCCCCTGACTTCAGTTCTTAAAAGATATTGTTCCATTGTTTTCTGGCTTGATGTTTTTGGACAAGAAATATGCTGTCATTGTGATTTTTGTTCCTCTATACTTAATGTATCTTTTTCTCTCTGCCTACTTTAAAAATTATCTACTACTCACTGATTTCCAGGAATCTGATTGTGATATCACTTGGGATGATTTTCTTTATGTTTCTTCTGAAAGGAGTTTGTTGAACTTCTTGAACCTGTGGGTTTATAGATTTCATTAAATTTGTGAAACGTTGGCCGTTTTCTCTTTCTCCTCCTCTTCTTCTGGATCTCCTACTATAGGCTTTATCGAACTGTTTGATATTATCACTCCGGTCACTAATTCACTGGTATTTATCTTTTGATTTTTTTCTCTCCGCACATTACTTTGGTTGCCTCTCTTGCTGTCTTCTAAGTAACTATTTTTTTTTTAGTTTAGTGTCTTAATTTCGTGTCTAATACTTCACCTAATTTTATCCTTTGTAATATCCATTCCGGATGTATATTGTTCAACTTTATAAGTTCCCTTTTGATTCTTTAATCTTTCATTTCTATCATAATATTCATGTTTTTTCCATCTTCTTGAACTTAAAGTGTATTTACAACAGCTGTTTTAATGTCCTTGTTGGCTGGTTCCCTCATCAGTGTCATATCAGGATGTGTTGATTGAATTTTTTTCTTATGGTCACAGACTACGTTTTCCTGTTTCCTTTCATGTCTGATTGGATGCTAGACATCATGAATCTTACCATTTGGTCTTGGCAGCTAGATATTTTGTTTTTCTTTGTATAATTTGGAGTAATTTCTAATTTACACTCAGTGTTATTTGAAATCAGCATGATTCTTATGAGGCAGGCTTTTATGCTTTGTTGGGGGCATGCCAGAGCACCCTATGGTTTAAGGCTAATTTATTCTCACTACTAAGGTGATACCCTTTCTTGGATTCTACCTGATGAATCATTTCTTATAAGGCCTAACTACCCTAGCTGGTGGGAAGATGAGCTGTTGTCAGCTCTGTGGGAACTCTAGGAATTGTTCTGTCTATAGCTTTTCAGTGATTTCCTCTCCAGGTGTGGACATTTTTCTCTCCTGCATATGGAGATTAATATTCAGCAAAATACTTAATACTATACCACAAATATCCAGACCTTTCTTCTTGGAGTTCTCTCCTCTCTGACCGTCTTCCCTATAGATTCTATTTCTGTCCTCCTAACTCAGTAAGACTACTTGGCCATATTTGGCTTCCTCCTTCCTTCACTACATTAAACACGTGTATAGTCTAGAGTTGCACCCAGGTATTGAGCTGACGCTATCTTAGGGATCACCTCATTTGTTTTCATTTTCTCAGGAATCACAATGTTGCACTGCCTATTGTCCAATGTCTGAAAACTGTTGTTTGATAAGTTTTGCCCAATTTTCTAGTGGTTATGGGGAGAACCATTATTCTATCATGAGAAGAAGCAGAAGCCTCCTCATCAAGAGCTTTGATGAAAGCTGTAAGGATTTTGATTTTATCAAACGTGGAGATAAATCGCTGTAAGCTATTAAGAAGAAACATGGCATAGTCAAATCAAAAAGAGAGGATGAGAGTGTGGACACTTTCTCTAGGACTTTGCTGGTGTTCATCCTTGGAGAGGAAGCAGAGCTTGACATCAGTCCCAGACAGGGAGACTTGATTCAGTAAAATAAATAAACAAATAAATAAATAAGCAAATAAATACTTCATTTGGAAGGAGAATGCTCAAAGTGAGTGAGTTCTGATTCTGCCAACTACTAATTATGTTATCTTAGGAAATCTAATCACTCATCTAGCAGGTGACACTGGTCAATGAATTTATTTCCTCACCACCAAAATGGTGCAAAGCCATCTCCCTCATTGGATTCCTAGGAGGAGCAGCTGGACATAAGAATGATCAGATGTGCAGAAGTCAGGATACCGAGAGTTCTTTTTCTTGTTTAATATGAAATTTATTGTCAGATCGGTTTCCATACAACACCTGAGAGTTCTAATTCCATTTCAGTCACTAACATGCTGTGTCAATTACAACTGTAGAAAGTTCACTATTGGAAGGGATTTTATAATTAATTAACTTCGATACCTTTGATTTATAAATGAGAAAATTCAGACCTTAGAATGTTCTATGTAGTTTATATATTTTGCTACAAAAATTATTCCAGGATTCTAAGGTTTGGAAATGAAAGCTTTTTCCAGACTTTAAGTTTGTTTCTTTTTAAATATTTTTTTTAGGTTTATGTATTTATTTTGAGAGAGAGAGACAGAAACAGCATGAGTCAGGGAGGGGCAGAGAGAAAGAGGAACAGAGAGAATCCCACACAGATTCCACACAGTCGGCCCAGAGCCAAATGTGGGACTCAAACTCATGGACTGTGACATCATGACCTGAGCTGAAATCGAGCGTCAGATGCTTAACCAACTGAGTCACCCAGGTGCCCCTAGACTTTAAGTTAGGACAAACAAAAATGTAAAGTTTCATTAACATTTTAAAATTCAAGAATGCGAAAGAAAGGGTCTTAGCATGGGCTGTGATTTCATTGAAAAAATACAGTCAAGGTGACCCTACATTCTTTTGCTTGTGAATATGAGTGATAAATTTGGGAACTGGCCAGGAATGTGGAGGAAAGGCAAATAGCACATTTACCTCCAGAGAAAGTATAAATTGATGATACGAAATATGGTGCTAAGCATTTGCCATATCCAGTACTACAGTTTGAAATGTACAAATTTAAATGTCATCATAGACGAAGGATACACCTACTATAAAACATTTAAAATATTTTAAAGTGAGAAAACTCGAGATGGGGATTCAGTGAAATCCCAAGGTAAAAATAAAATTCTAGTAAGAAAGCTTGGTTAGAAGCTGCTTTTATGATTTCCAGCTTAATGGCAAGTCATAATCCTTTGTAGTTGCAATATTAAATTATTATTTGATATCATTTACTCTTCCACTTTTCCTCATTAAAAGCATGTTTTTACAGTTTCTGCTTCCAGGAATGTGGAGTGTATTTTCTTCTCTTTCTCCTGCTAAGTACAACTAAAAAACCTGGCAAATAGATATAAAACAAACATAAGAAAACTCGGAAAGATGGAGAGAAGGCAGTGGCCAGGCTGGGACCTCAGGATCCAAGGAATAGCACAGAGGTGAACTCTATGGGTTTTCTTCTTGCCTTCTATATCTCAATGGAAGTGAGGTAGCCAGAAACCTGGAAACGCCAAAGAGTGGAAACAAAAAAAGCCCCACCAAAATCCCATCTCTGTAGCCAAAAGACCAGAGAGTGGAGCCTCTCACTGGCACGTGTTGAGTGGAGAATCCAGACTTCCATCCTTCCCAGTTCATAATGGGATGTCCCAAACTCTTGCTGAGGTAGTGTCAGAGAAGCCTGGTGGGAGACGAGATTTCACCCACCCGTAATGAGGGGCCTTCTACTACCCAGCTGGAGTAACGTCAGAGGAGGCTGAGCGGAGAGTCAGAACTTTCCCTCACTGCTCAGCAGCTACAGGTCACTCTCAGCCTCCTAGTATCATCGAAGGCCAGGCGGGAAGCAGCTGCGAGGCATTCCTATCCCTCCAGCCAGGTTGGGATACTTGTATGAAAGTCAGAATCCCCACAATTGCCCAACAATAACAAAGATCACCTTCCCTCAGTATCCGCAGAGGCTGAAACGGGAACCTGGATATGCACTCCCCACTGGAGAAAATGAGAAAATCTCCCCTACATCTCTCCCGTCACAGTGGCACCAGGGAAAGCAGCTAAAGCAGGGTGTCTAAATAATTTTCAATTTCATAACATAAAACCCCAAGTGGCCAGATTTCAATAGAAAATCACTCATACCGAGAGCCAGGAAGATGCCAATCTAGAGGAAGGCAAAAATACAGATAATTCAATAGATACCAACACTGAGATGACAGAGATTTCAAAGATCGTTCAAAGATTGAAAGAAGCCATCATAAAAATGCTTCAAAAAACCAATGAGAAACATGCTTGAAACAGATAAAAAATAGAATTTCCTCAGCAAAGAAAGCAAAAATGTGAAGAAAAACTAAATGGAAATTTTAGAACTAAAAATACAATCACTGAAATGAAAAACTCAGAGGACGGCATTAAAAGCAGAATGGAAGGAAGAGAGAAAAGAAGGAGTAAAGGATGATAGAACAATAAAAATTACTCAATCTGAGCAACAACAGGAATGAAACGCATTGAAAAAAAAAATGAACAGAGCCTCACAGACATGAGGGACTGTGATGACTAGTTTTATGTGGCAACTTGGCTAGGCCATGGCTTCCGGATGTTTTGTCAAAAATTATTCTAGATGTTTCTGCGAAGGTTTTGTTAAAGTAAGAGTAACTTTTAACTCAGTAGAGTTTGAGCAAAGGCTATTGCTGCTCTCCATCATGTGAGTGGGTTGCATCCAATCATTTGAAGGCTTTAGTAAAGAAAGAATTATCTTCCCACATGAAGAGAGAACTCAGTCAGTGAAGAACATTTAGACTTGAACCACAACCCCTGTCTATGTCTCCAGCTTGCTGGTCTACCTTGCCAATTCTGGACTTGCCAAATCTCTGCAAGTATGTGAGACGTTTCCTTAAATTATCTCCCCACACCCATCGGCATCAATATAGATATAGATGACACAACTGTAGACAGAGATGATATAACTATAGATAAAAATAGGCAAGGAAGAGGGCTGAAAGATCAGCGCTCAGAGAAACGATGGCTGAAACCTTCACCTATTTAGAAAAAGACGCGAAATGCAGATTTGAGAAGTTGAGTGAAATCCAAATGGGATAAACTTAAATCCACACCAAGAAACACGATAAACAAACTTCTGCAGACAAAAGACGAATGAATCATCCATCAAGCAGTGAACAAAGAAGTGATACTTCATCACTATGGGAAAAATAATACGAATGACAGTGGATTTCTCCCACCAGACACCATGGCGGCCAGAAGAAGTGGCACAGTGTTTCTCAAGGGCTAAAAGAAAAGAAAGAAATGTCAACAAGAATCCCACCATGCTGGCATCTTCTACCCCCCAAGACCACAAGGAACAAATTTCTGTTGTTGAAATGACTGAGTCTCGTGTATTTTGTTATGGCGGGTGGAGTCTAGTAAGACAGGGAAAAGTTAGGTAAGGGTACAGAGTGTCTCTCCCTGTTATTTCTGACAACGTGATATGCATCTACAAGCATCTCGCAATAAGTTTAATTAAAAAGTAAATTTTACGTAAATATGTGAAAAGTAATCTTGTTTTGGAACTGTTTTTAGAATATCTTAGTATATACCATAAGATGATACCTTCCATTCATATGCAGTTGATATGGTTCCAGGTATTTCCACACAGTACCTCTCACCAGAACTTTGTCACACGTTGGGGCAGCCATTGTTGCCATTTTGGAGGTGAGGAAACGGCACTTTCCAGAGGTAAGCTGGCTGGAATGTGGGTGTATAACTAGTAAGAGTTGAGACTTGGACACTGACTCAGGGACCTTTTCCATTACAAGTCTATCTAGGGTATCACAAGTTTGCCAAGTCACTTCTCAAAGAGGATGAACTGACTCTATACCCCGCAGAATAAAATGAAAGTTAATGGAGAATTACACAGCAACGTATTAGGGGCAGGCTGACAATACCAAGAACTGTGTGACGTTCTATCTCCTGAGGAATCAAGTTGCTTTGACTGGCCTTTGATTGAAGATGTGTCTGTGCAGGATGCCTCTAAAAAGGCAGCGGATGTACAGTTCCGAGGGCTCAGGAACACAAGGGTTAACTTCCAGTTAGTTATTCTAGCCCCAGCCCTCCAGATGAGGCCTTCCTGTGCACACCCTCTGAATGCAGAACTCATAGAAAAAAACTGTCTCCGCAGAATACGTTCAAGAATAAATATGTAAGGAATGTATGGGGAAAAGTAGTGATTCTCTGTTTGCTTTTCATTAGGAATGGATTCCTGATATCCACTGTCTCAAGCAGGAAATCAAGGCCAGTCCCTAAAACCAACCGTCTTCCCTTTGGGGGGCCTCTGCCAGGTTGACAGAGAAGTCTATACAACATGCAAACATAGTGGAGCCGGACTTTATGTTCTGTCACTGCAGCCACATTCCCTGCACTGGGAATCAAATGGCAGGTTCCACCTTTCAGCCAAGAGCCCAAGGTTTTATTTTGCATTTGAGAATTCAGGACAGAAAGAGCTTCTCGGGTCATTGTTATTTTGTGAAAGCACACAGTAAGTTAAATTTACTGTAACAAGAGCCTCCTTGAATTTAGAGATTGGTGTGTGTGTGTGTGTGTGTGTGTGTGTGTGACCAACTGGGGCATTTGGCTTAGTGCTCTTACTTTAATTTCCTTTTTCAGGACACAAAGCACTAAGGTGCTTTGACAAGAGGCTTGTTAAACGTAGAATGGACTTGAATTATTCACTGTGTTGAGTACATCTACGAAAACCAAAACTTATCATTGAGGTAGTCTGCTGGCTCACTTGGATCCTCCATATAACAAGAAGACCCAGTAATCAGATGATTCCCAATGTTGACCTGAGCATTTTACCTGATGTAAGCTCCACAGGCCATGGTCAAGTTCAACTGTCATTGAACTAATACATCTTGGGGTGTGACCATTCACACAATCTTTGCCAGGGTCTACTATCAACCCTCCAAATATAGTATCATCATGGCCATATTTGAGAAGGCCACTTGAAGAGAGGACAGTGACTTTGCTCAGGGCATTCATATCCATGTGAATCGGATAGTTTTCCTAATCCATTTGTTATAACAATAGCTACTACTTATTGTTTTACGTTTATTTATTTATTTTGAGAGAGAGAGAAAGAGGAAACGTGAGTGGGGGAGGAGCAGAGAGAGAGGGAGAGAGAGAACCCCAAGCAGGCTCCGTTCTATATCAGCTCAGAGCCCAATGTGGGGCTTGAACTCACAAACTGTGAGATCACGACCTGAGCTGAAATCAAGAGTCAGACGCTCAACCAACTGAGCCATCCAGGTGCCCCAATAGCTACTACTTATTAAATTGCAAATATCTGCCATGCTTTGCGGTAGGTGTTGTATATGTATTATCCCATTTGATCTTCAAAAGGATTGAAGAGGTAGATAGGATTAGCACAATATTACAGATGAGGGCAATGCTCAGGGAAACACCTGCCCCGAGTCACACAGTCTGGCAAGTACAGAGTTTAGAATTGAATACAAGTCTGGCTCTTAGAACCCATGTTGTTTCCCCCATTCAACACGATGCACTGGCACCAGATCTCTTCAAGAGCTAAATCCCTGAGGGATTCAGAGATGACTGTGGTGCAATAGAGTGTCAAAACGTTGAGTTCTGATTCTTATTCCCTAACACTTATAAAACCTCAAAAGCTGCTCTGATATGCCTCACGGGTAGCAAGTAAGAGGAGTTCAGTATGCTGACTTAAGTGTCTTTGCCCATTCTTTTTGATTGTACTCCATTGGAGTCTACTATTTGCTGGTTTTTCATCCTCATGTTTATTGTCTTATGGTTGCAAAATGGCTGCTGCAGCTCCAGTATCACATCCATAGTCAATGAAGGAAGACTAAGGATGGAGCAAAATGAATAGTTATTCTTTTCATCAAGAAACAAGATGTATTTCTCAGTAATCTCATAGCACACTTCCCCTTATGATGTCATTGTGAAAAAGTAGGTCACTAGGCTACAACCCATAACTGAGAGGCCAAGAAATGAAGTGTCTGAATATTCAGTTTTGGTATTAGGAGGCAGAAAGATAGAAAGTCGTTCAGAATGGCTTTTAAAGGTAATCATCAGTGCCTCCTACATTCATGATGTCAAAGGGTTTATTGCATCAAACCAAACTTTCCTCTTTTGTCCCTCTCCATTCTAGATCATTTGTAACCAGTATTTTAGACATTATATATATGTAACAATCTTTTTCTATGTAAAGTCTCATATATGTGAAGTATAAAAATGCAGAGTGCATACCATAGGTATGTAAGAAACGAATTATTTCAATGCAGGAAAATGCTTACCTGTGATCTAATGCCCAATACATTTTTCTTGTCACTGGAAGTCACCTCTTATGTATGTGTTCTCTTCCTGTTTCAATGAATAGCAAGCTAGACATGAGCTATGTATAAATAATGCCAGAACATCTGGATGAAAGGAAAAAGACCCAATTATCTGGATGTTTTGTCTACATAACATCAAAACATGTACCATTGTGTAGACAAAACACGCAGATGATTGAATATTTTACTTTTCATCCAGGCATTTTGTTGTCATGTGGACAAAAAGCACTGCCAAGTTAGGGACATAAGAGAAAAAAACAGGGTCTAGCAAAACTTGTCTGGTCTGTAGAGTTCAACAATTGTTGCTAAGCTTATCATGGGAAAAGAGGACAATTAATGAGATATGGTGTCAAATTAATTTAAAAAAATGTTTAGGCTATATTGAAAGAAGTTTCCGGACATCTCAGTGGCTCAGTTGGTTACGCAACTGACTTCAGCTCAGGCCATGATCTCGCAGTTGATGGGTTTGAGCCCCGCGTTGGGCTCTGTGCTGATAGCTCAGAGCCTGGAGCCTGCTTCAGATTCCGTGGTTCCCTCTCTGTCTGCGCGCCCCCACCCCCCACCCCCTGTCTCTCTGTGTCTCTCAAAAATGTATAAACACTGAAAAGAGAAAAAAAGAAAGAAGTTTCTTACTATGGGTTCATAATGATCATAATAAATGGTAGTGCCATTATGAGGCACTTAATAGAAAACACGCAAACCATGTTTGTTTGACATTGTGTTTATTATACAAATGAAGCAATGCATTCACAGAAAAGAACAGTCACTACTTAAAACACTCCTTTATGTTCTGGAAGAACAAGTATACAAGTCATTTCTAGTTGTATATTTGTAAGTCAGCTTATTAGCCCAGATTCAGTCCGGATTCAATAATCATTTACCTTTGGTGTTCCAGGCACTGGGATGCTAACTTCTCACACGCAGGCTACCCTTTCATTTATTCTAGGTTAATTCTGTGGAGTAGCTATTGCTTTTCCAATTTTACAAATGAGACTCTGAGTCTTAAAGATGAAGAAAAATCTCCCAAATCCCACAGGTTGATTGTGTCTACAAAGAACATAACACTTAAAACTATTTTTTCTTTTCAGACATCCAGATGGCCAACAGACACACGAACCAACGCTCAACGTCACTCATCATCAGGGAAATACAAATCAAAACCACACTGAGATACCACCTCACACCGGTCAGAGTGGCTCACATGAACAACTCCGGAAACAACAGATGCTGGCGAGGATGTGGAGAAACGGGAACCCTCTTGCACTGCTGGTGGGAGTGCAAACTGGTGTAGCCACTCTGGAAGACAGTGTGGGGGTTCCTCAAAAAATTAAAAATAGAACTACCCTATCACCCAGCAATAGCACTACTAGGAATTTACCCAAGGGATACAGAGTGCTGATGCATAGGGGCACTTGTACCCCAATGTTTATAGCAGCACTCTCAACAATAGCCAAATTATGGAAAGAGCCTAAATGTCTGTCAACTGATGAATGGATAAAGAAGGTGTGGTTTATGTATACAATGGAATACTACCTGGCAATGAGAAAGAATGAAATCTGGCCATTTGCAGCAACGTGGATAGAACTGGAGGGTATTATGCTGAGTGAAATAAGTCAGTCAGAGAAAGACAGATATCATATGTTTTCACTCATATGTGGATCTTGAGAAACTTAACAGAAGACCATGGGGGAGAAGAAGGGGGAAAAAAAGAGTCACAAACAGAGAGGGAGGGAGGCAAACCATGAGACTCTTCAAATTTTTTTTTTTTAATGTTTATTGATTTTTGAGACAGAGAGAGACAGAGCATGAACAGGGGTGGGTCAGAGAGAGAGAGGGAGACACAGAATATGAAACAGGCTCCAGGCTCTGAGCTGTCAGCACAGAGCCTGATGCGGGGCTCGAACCCACAAACTGAGAGATCATGACCTGAGATGAAGTCGGACGCTTAACCGACTGAGCCACCCAGGTGCCCCAAACCACAAGAGACTCTTAAACACAGAGAACACACTGAGGGTTGATGGGGGTGGGGGAGAGGGCAAAGTGGGCGATGGGCATTGAGGAAGGCACTTGGAATGAGCACTTGGTGTTGTTGACAATAAATTATATTAAAAATTTTTTCTTTTCATTTACTATGCCTAAAAGAGTGAGGATTTTAGGGTCCCAAAGTTTGAAGTATCATGATTCCTAAAAAGCCGGGAAATGTGGCTAAATGCGTTCTGTCATGTATCTTATTTCATGCTAAATATATTCCATATATTTCATACATGTATATGCTCTAAATCCAATATACTTCTATATATATGTCTGTGTTCTAAATCCAATATACTTAATTGAGAACTACAATTGGCAAAGAGGCGTATTCGTATTTGAAAGGGATCTATTTTACCCTTGAAGAAGCTGATAGGGCAATGTCTATAATTCTATCTGAAGGGCCTCACTGAGATAATAAATTAAGTTTTATGATTCACTTTTCTCATTCCTTCAAGCAAACAGTTCCAAATTCAATACACAGAGGTCACTCAGGGAACATTCTGTCTTCAAAGTCGGCCTTATGTCGTCTCTCACTTTTCTGGCAGTGACTTAGCTGGATGGGGTTGCAAGTAAGAGCTAGGACACCTTTGGAGCCCAAAATTGTGTGATCAGTACTCAATGGTCTGGACTTTTCCAGGTCAAAAAAACCTGGCAAAAATATCATCGGTAGGGGAGTGGGGCTGAGTAGGAAAGCAGTGGACTTTGCAACTTGGGTTCTACTGGTGTATTATTCACAACAGAAAAACTCATCCTTGCAATAATCCTTGAGTCCTGAAGACTCTCCATTAAGTACGGAATTTTCTGGTTTATGATTGTGGTGTTAGGGCTGGAACCAGTCCCTTGTTTATAACAAAAATTCACATCAAGTTCCAGACCAGGAGCCTCAAGGTGAAACCCACTATGCAGCTCTTCATATGTTTCCTACGGTTCAAATTCAATATCTTATTAATGCAATGTGTTTTCAAACCTGTCTTGGGTCCTGGAATTAGATAGTGGTAGTGGTTGCACATCTTTGAGAAGATACTGAATTGTATACTTTAAAAGCATGAATTTTATAGTATGTGAATTAAATCTCAATTTTTAAAAAAGTATTGGACTAATTCAGATGGCTTCTTGGACATCAAATAGATCTTACAAAGCAATATTTTGGTGATTTAAGTGTAAATGGAACAGAAACATATGGAGTAAATTTCTGCAAAATTGCACATGATTTCAAAAATTAAGGGGGAAACGTTCTTGGCAAAACCTACTTGGGTTTCATCTAATCCAAAATACTTGAAAAATAAATTAAGACATTTTGTAAACCAAAATACAGCTGGTTTTTCCATGCACTACGTATTTGTTATATACTGTCCTTATCACTAAATACATTTCTATTTTTTATGGGAAGGTACAGTCAGTTCAGGTGCCCAGGTACAAAACTATGACTACTTAAGGCATCACACAGCATAAAGCAAGGTCACGCTGTGGAAATTTTGCTGCAATATATTGAACACTATTTGCAAGGAAATATTCCCTGCTGAAACAATTAGAGAAGAAAGCCTGTTGGAACAGCCCCTGAGCGAGGTTCAAGAGCACAGAAAAACCGAAATCTCTGAGACTATTCATCAGAGACCATCTCGTGTCCATCATACGTCAACAATCTCTGGGCACATAAGCACCACTGGTACTTCTATACGGTTTTATAAAACCCAGTCACAAAAAGGGTAGGTATTTACACATCTACCAGATTTTCGAGGTTGTCATAGAAAACCTTGAAATCTTTTTTTTAACGTTTATTTATTTCTGAGAGACGGAGAGAGAGAACAAGCATGAGTGGGAGAGGGGCAGAGAGAGGGGGGAGCGGAGGATCAGAAGTGGTCTCTGTGCACACAGAAGTGAGCCCGATGCGGGGTTCAAACTCACGAACGTGAGTGAGACCATGATGTGAGCCAAAGTTGGACGCTCGACAGACTGAGCCACCCAGGCGCCCTGAAATCACTTTTAAATTGTACATCTATTTTTTTCTCCTTTCTTTGCTACTCTATCCTGGATTGTAAAGTCTTCAGCAGAAACTGTGAGTGCCCTTGTCACAGCCGATTTCGGTGCCTTATGGCTCCTTCCTACCCACAAAAATGTGTTGAATACGTGCTCTTGATGGAGTGCCATTTTAACTGCCCTCACTTCTGCTCTAGTGTCATTTCTCAAAGAGACCTTCCCTGAGCACTTTTGACCACCGGTTCTTACCCTCTGTCCACCAACCTTTCTTTACTGCCTAACATGGCATTATATTGTAAGTTGCTATCTGTTTACTGTCTGAGGACGGTAAATAATCTGAGGACAAATCATCAGAAGATACAGAGAAACCGGAGACTGAACCAGTTATGTTGACATTGGCTCCAAGGCCACAGAAGGAAATATTAAAGAAGAACTACCCGTCTCACAAATAGCCATTTCTAAATTACTGGAATTTACGAAAGGGAAATACCATATAGGACTACCGGACCCAGTTTCCTTTACTGGATCCTCCCCAGATCTGCTCAGATATGGCTCACCCAAGGGCTTGGCAACTCATGCTGCTTCCTGGTCCATAGGGAGCCAGCGAGTACTTCATGTTTCACGTGATGGCAAAGCCGCCATGGTAATAGGATCACATGTCTTAATACCACTGATGTTAATAGCCTTTAACAAGGGTCAGGAACTTTGGCAGTCGAGACACAGGACCTCTAGCATGTGGGTCCTACTGGCTTCTTCAGCATCTACACAGGCTGATTCTCATGTCCCATGGAGTGATCTCTAAACGACTGGATGGAAAAACGCAGGCAGATACGTTGCTCATCGACCCCCACTCCATATAGACTATGCTGAGAGGTAAGCGTTCCATATTGCCTTACTGGAGCTATTTCATACATCCACATAACCAGCTATGTTTTCTTGTGAAGCTGCGGCCAGCTTGGTAATCCACAAACTCAGATTAGTTTTCTCCTTTCCTGCCTTCCCTTTCTCCCTCCTTGTGGCTTCACTAGATCACGATGTAAACCTTGTTCACCAGAATTCTAGGCATGTGGGCTAGGAAAACTGGCCGTAGAAAGCGGTCTCTTGGGATAGGATTTCGGAAGTTGATTTCCCACCTGTAATAGTAACAGTTACTAAATCTCTCACCTGTCGATAGTTGAGATAGCATGTGACTGGAAAGAAAGGCATCGGGAGATAATGCAGCTCCCACTCTTGGTTAGTATGAGGGATGTGGTCATAATAAAGACTGTGGTAGCGAGGGGATGCTTTCGTTAACAATGGAGGACTTGTAAGAAGAAAATGATAGGCTTAGGGGAACAAACGGCCAACTTAACTTTGAAAGCCTGGGGGCCTCTATGGTCGCTTTAAAGCGAAAGTACACTTCCTTCAGACACAAGAGTATATTAAAGATCAGGCCTGCTATCTGATTATCAGCATGGCAGTATCATAAAAGAGACTAAAGGGAGGTTCTCTACTGAGGTTGACAGCTGATAGAAAGAGGGAGAACAGGGCATTTTAGCTCAATGCGTCCAATAATCTTAATGCCTCGATTCCCCAGAACTCTACCGGTCAGCAAAAGAAGTCCCCTCCGCACTTAGCAGAGGAGGATAAACTCCTGTTGCCTGGAGATTGTATAAAGACCTTACCTGAAGCAGGTGACTCTCAGTGTGTCTTGTCTTTTTCGGATGGTCTGTGCCTACAATGCCTCATTTTGTGACCAGACCGGGTGGCAATACATAACTGTCTGAGGCAAAGTAGGTGTAATTATGGAACAGGTAGCAGACATCTCAGAGGGACAGAGAGTCATAACGTTGGATCCACCAAGACCCACAGCGATGGTGTCTGGAGAAGACAGAAAAGACCAAGAAATACTTAGGTAACTAATCGTGTTGCTTGATTTGTATAATCAAAAAATATCAAAGTCTGAGGAAATGAAGGATGATGTCAGCAGCTATAATGGAAAATCAAGATTCCTCACTCTGATTCCAGAGCTAAGTTAAACCCCAAGCTCGGAGCCATACGATTAAAAGGAAGGCATGATCAGTGGAATAAAGTAAACAGGGTGTGTGTTTCCCTAATCCTCCCTCCAAAGGGACCCATGGCCAGTTTGCAAGGCAACCATGAGTTTGGGAAGGAAGAATTATCTGAGTATCTGAGAGCCGTGAGATACAGAATCTGAGCATACATTGATCTAATGAGACCTAAAATGCCTTCATAGTCTTTCAATGAGGATGGACATTTTCTTTATTTTTTTAAAATATTTATTTAATTTTGGGAGAGTGAGAGAGAGCACAAGTGGGGGAGGGGCAGAGAGAGAGGGAAACACAGAATCCGAAGCAGGCTCCAGGCTCTGAGCTGTCAGCCCAGGGCCCAACGCGGGGCTTGAACTCACAGACCGCGAGATCATGACCTGAGCTACAGTCGGACTGAGCCTCCCAGGCACCCCAAGGATGGACATTTTAAAGAGACTGGAGGAGACAGGGTAGATGGGGAAAGCTTCCAAGAATGTGGGTAGGCATAGGATTCAATGCACAGAGTGACTTCTGAAACCTGAGGAGAGGGTAGATGGGGACATTAGTTATATGTGGTTAGAGAAGTTAGCAAAGGAAAAAGTACATGACAGGATGGAAGCTGGGAGAGGAAAGAACTTCACATAGGAAATGGCTTGTCAATAAACATTCTGTAGTGAGATCATTTGTTCTAGAGATGAACTCCTGAGTGTTTTTTATACTCGTAGAACAGCAGAAGACAAATTCTGCCCACAGCTGTTTATGAGGAAAAAGCCATTGTTTTTTGTATTTTTTTTTTTTCCTTTCTTTTAAAACTTGGCTCTAGGGGAAGAGACAGGGGAGTCTTCTTGGAATGGAGCTAGGATACGGCAAGAACAGATGCAGGGGGTCAAATTTTGACTAGCCGGAACATGGCGATAATGGCAAGAGAGGTCGGTTTAGCTCTCAGTTACAATCTATTTTAGTATTATGGCCTTGGGCAAGCATATTAAAATTGGAAGGGGCCTTGAGAGTCATTAAACAGGAAAGGAAATTGGAGGACTGTTTTAGCCTGGGTTCCTTGGAAAACAGAGCCCAAAGCAAAGTGTAGTTACTTTATCGAATTATGTAAATCCCATGCTGAGGTGAAGAGAAAGGGAAGAGATTTAGGGCAAAAAAGAGAAGGCAAATGAAAATATGGGTGGGGCTTTACCTAGACGGCCACATCTTCCCAAGAAACAAAACTCTTTGCTTAGGCAAATAAGATATTTATAAATTAGTAAAATTAATAAGTGAATTTATCAAGATCAATACAAAAATGGATTTTTATACAGCAGCAACAATTAGAAAAATAAGTTAACTGAGGAGGAAAAAGGGCAGGTTGTATCTCTTACCCTGTTAGGGCAATATACATCCCACCTACTTCAATTTTTTTTTTTTTTTTTTTTTTTTTTTAAGGTACACTCTACCTTCAGCATGGGGCTCGAACTCACGCCCCCGACATCAAGGGTCACACACTCTACTGACTGAGCCAGCCAGGAGCTCCCCCACCCCCGCCCATCTTCTTCTATAAACAGGGTGTAGAATATACATTTTTGCAGTTAGCTCTGAATTTTCGGTTATGTAGAAGTGTCCTTAGTAAAAATGTCAAGCAATTTCCCTGAAAAAGATTGTGATGGTAAAGAATCTCCTGCGACCATTTGTAGAGCCTTAGTGAAATATCCTCTGAGGGGTGATAGCTTTGATTTTCAAGAAAACGGTGGGTCTTCCCTGGTAAATTAGAGGCAGAACTAGTTCAAGGTTCTTTCTAGGCTGTTGTTGGTACCTCTCTGGTGCACCTAAACGTCTTCGCCATACAACCCAGAAAAATGTCTTCCTTACTCGGTTCTGTGAACACAACATCTGCATTCTGTTTGGCCCTCTGCACCTGGACCTCAGTCCTACCTCTGTGATTCCTTCGGACCTCACAGAGCTTTCTTTAGGAGACATGACCCGGTTTAAGTTGGAAGGCATTGTGGGTATTAACGAGAGATTATGATTCTGACATGAATACAGCTGCAGATATTTAAGTCTGGGCAACATGCAAGTCACAAGTTTACTTCTCTGAGCTATCACTGTTAATACAGTGTTTCCTACTCTGTTGTAAATGTAGTCACCGGCCCCGGCTGTCACTTCTTGCTTCCTCCCAAGAAACTGGGTCTGATTTACTTGATAAATGTGAATGACTTTTTAAAAAGTTCCTTTTAAGGACCGGTAAATTACAGACTTAAATGTATTTTTCGGTTTTCCGGACTTTTTCTACAACCTAACTGAAGAGTCATGCAATGGTGTTCTAACCAAAATGCTACAGCATTTTAACCTTCAGAGAATCTCTCCGAATAACTTAAAAAAAAATTCTGGAGTGTACAAAAAGAATTATTTGGGGAGTCATTTAAAGAGTGCTGACCTTTGGTCACTTACTCCACCTAACTGTACGTGAAATTCTAATACACGTCGTACACATGTTCCTAATAAACACTAAGTGTTTGGATCTGTCCAACATTTTTCTTTGTTTTTTTTTTTTTTTTTCTCAGCTGAATATGGTGGAAAGTAAAATTATTTATTCAGTAAAAACGTCACATGCTGTGAGTCATTCATTCAACAGTGTTTGGTTAATTTGATTTGGTTGGGTAATTTTATAAATCTGATATATTTCCTTAGAAAACTTTTGGCACTGGAAGCACATTAAAATCCACCAAAACAAAACAAAACAAAAAGATACAAACCCCAAAACAAAAAACGTACCAAAACCCACCTGCCAAACAAAAGCCTATTTACCCTAGGATTGGGAAGATTCCATTGCATCCAGATGAGGATAAAAGCTACTTCATATTTTCAAAGCAAATAAAATTAATGGTGTCAAAAATTAATCCTTTGGAGACTTCTGGAATGTGTATTTTCCCCATTCTAATTCCTGTGACATTCTAGTGACCCTATTTTGCATTATCTATACATTCCCCCACCTGACTCCTTGTCTTCCTTCTTGTCCATCATTGTCTTTATTTCTGAGTCACGTAGTCTTTGTGACCCCACAACTGAAATGGACAGTTGAACCAAGGACATAGGGGCTTTGAGGAACGAACTGGCCAAAGTTATGTCTCATTTTGGACCCTCAACTAATTTGTTTGGCTACAGGAGCCCCAGGCGCTCTTTAATCCAGTGTGCCTTGTCAGAGAATCGTCCTTCAACATTCTTTGCAGCTTATCTACCCAAGGTGAGGTGGACGGGCTTGAGTGCCCACTGTTGGGGGGCTAAACGTGGGTCACTTCCATGGAAGGGAAAGGGAGAGAGTCTCAAGCGATTACATTGCGGTCAAAGCGTACAAACTTGCAACCAGAAGACGGTGACGCTCTGGAGATCTAATGCGCGGCCTAGTGATTAGAGAGATTACAATGTTATCCTGTATACTTCAAAGTTGCCAAGAGAGTAAATCTTGAATGTTCTCACAACAAAAAAGAAACAATCATTTTGTGCTATGATCGAGGTTTTCACTAATGCTACAGTAGTAATCATATTGCACTGTATATCTGTGTATCAAATCAACACATTATACACCTTAAACTGACATAATGTTGTATGTCCATCCTTTCTCAATTTAAGTAAAATAAATAAGATAAAATTGCATACGTGAGTGAATGAACTAGCCTACGAGCCATTGTAGAAAATGGGTAATTACTCATTAATCGTAACTGACTTTGGATCAAGACTGTTCTGTCAAAATGTGATTTTATTACTTTGGTAATTCCCTAAAGTAAACCCGAAGACAAACAGTGAACATACTAAAATAATGTGGAACAAGTTTTGAGGGCAACTTCTAAAAAGAAGTTCAAGAAAGGAATTGAGAAATGTAAGATCTCTGGAAGAAGCACGAGTTTTCTTAAGTATCTCTGGAAAAATAATACCTCTGAGGAGGAACAAGCCTGAGTGTGCTTGTGTAGTAAACGAGGTCAGGGTCTCCATCCCACAGAGATAGCTCTCTTATTCAGACGTGCATTGTGTTTGTATTCCCTTTGCATGCGTTGTGACTTCCTGACATTTCTGCAGACTCTCAGGTCCTCCAGCATTTTAATAATCTTTCAGAAGTTCAGGGCAGTTCTAAAAAATATAAGATTATAAGATTTATATGTTGGCAAGTTTTGTATACGTTTGTCTATTTTCAGGTCGACCGAACACATTTTGACAAAAGTTATTTGCCTTAATGTATTTAGACAGATTCTTCATTTGGAAGTAGACCCATTTTTATCAGCTGAAGGAACTCGGGGATCCATTTTAAAATAATTAGTATGAGTTATTTTTAAGCCAGAGTAAAAATGTACACAAAGGTTCCATATCTGGATAGGGTCTTTTGATTTCTTTGGGTGTCTTTAACTGCTTCTATTTGTGCTATTGCATACTTCGCAGTACTAAAAACTAGGCTGACATGCCTTATGTAAATAATATCCTGAAGAAATATATTGTATTTTAAAAAAATCCGTTAGACATAAATCTGTGACTTTATACAATGCCAGTCGTAAAAGGCTAAATTAAAATTCATATAGCTTGGTTTCATACCCCTTAAGAGCAATCTAAAGACCATCTCTATATAATGCCGAGTAGCTGGAAAGCAAAAAGGCACCTGAAAATGAAATAACTTAGTGTCGCAGCTATGAACAAGTGTTTGTGGTTTCATATATTCTAGACATATATAGTCGCACCAAATTTTTCAATTTTCATTCAAGTGTTATATATCGAGTATAGCACCAGGCAGATGCTTTCTCTAGCCCTCGAGGATTATAGGCACTAATCAAGGACGTTACATTTATCCCTATAACTAGTGTGTTAGTCTATTCGAGCTGCTCTAGCAAAATATCATAGACCGAGCGGCTTATAAACAACAGAAATTTATTTCTTATTGTTCTGGAGTCTGGAAGTTTAAGACCAAGGTACAGTCAGAATAGGTGTGTGATGGGGGCCAATTTCTCGGTCCATAGTTTTTTCTCTGGGTCCTCTCACGGCAGAAGGAGCAAGGGAGCTTCATGGGATCTCTTTTATAAGGGCACAAAATCATAAGGCTAGCGTTCTTGCTGGTCTGCTCCCCAGCAGCCTCCTACACAGAAACCTTCCTCTCGATGCCTCTTCCAGGGAACCTGAGCCTAAGACCTGCATTTAACATTAAGCATACCGTTTGGTGTCTTATGGCAACATTAGAAAAATGTTGGGATGAAGGTAATAGTTCAGCAGGGAGAGGCTTTTCAAGGTCAACATGCTAATGCTCACTTGTAAAGTAAAAACATAATTGCCAAACAACAGCGTCTCAGCCATGTGCAGACGGTTCTCTCTAGAAAGAGCCATGTTTCAGAGGGTCTCCCATTTGGCTCCAGCCCAGTTTGAAAGGTACTCGTTCTACCAAAATGAGTCAAGACTGATGGAGCTCCGCAGTTTCAGATCGAAAGCAGAATACAGAGGTCCATACAAAGAAAACTGATTACTGAGGCTGAAAGACGCAGGACTGTCCAAAAGAAGGCGCTAGACGCCATTTCTAGTGGTAGTAGGTGTTTTGCAGAAGCAACGTCTCTGGAGACTACAGATGTTGTCTTAGCGGTGGGTCTCCAGAAACCGTACAAGTAGAGACTGAGAATAAAGACACTTTGGTAAGAAAAAGACTCTGTGTGGTGACGTGAGGAACAAGAGCTTGGACCAGACAGAAGAGACCCACAGAGCCTAACTAAGGTAGGCCAACCAGACAGCTTCCCTTTTACAGCAAGTCAGACACAATCCTGTTAAAAAAGGAGGAAACAATCCTATGGAACCCTCTCTTGGATGGAGTTTCTCTGCTCCTTCCAATGTAAGTGTTTGACATCAGTATTAGACAAACCCTGACTTTATATATAAATTCACTAAACAAGAAATTATCTTCGTTTATCATGGAGTTTTCAGACACTCTCTATTTACCTTTCTGTTGTCTATAAAGCCCCAAATCAAAAAAAAAAACAAAAACAAAAACAAAAACAAAAAAGCAACTCTTCCAGGTGTTTTCATACAGAAGCACTTGTAACCATACAACCTTCACCACGATTTTGGTGCCTGGGGTGAGTAGGTCAGTCGTGTCTTTAGGTAACTTTATAGCTGGTGTTACTTTAGTCTGGGCTTAGGCTCCGTATACGCCGCATTTTCAGAGAGCTTTCTTGTTTCTTCTTTGTTGGCTGATTATCTCCTGTTACGCACCAGACACCAAGAGGCAGACGAGCCCAGATCGGATTCTGGTGCTCCACTGAAGAGTCCTGTTGCTAGATAGCAAGACACTACACTGCTAAACTTCTATTTGTTCGTTTGTTGAATCTGTCTGTATAATCTAGATCTGTGTTGTCCAATAAAACTCCCACCATGATGGAAATAGTCTCTGTTCTGTGTTGTCCAATATGGCAGCCATAAGCAACATGTATCTATCAAACACTTGGAATGTGTCTGATGTGACTGAAAAACTCAATATTAAATCTTATTCCATTTTAATTAACTTGTATTTAAATGTAAATAGTCACATGTGGCCAGGGGCTGCCATATTGTGCAAAGTAGATATCAGTTGACATTCAGGTGATAAAATTTCATATTCCTATTACTCTAAGACGTTTGGAGATTTCTACCATTGGTCCAAATAGTTATGAAATCCTGTGGCTTCACTGCAGCTAAAGGCTTGTATGTCATTGACTTGTGATCTGTTCTTGCTAACAATTAAGGCTTCTCATGATCTAAAACAGAAGTTGGTAAATTATGGTCCTCAGGCCATATCCAGCCCGCTGCCAATTTTTGTTGGGTTTTGAAAAAAATCCAACAGTTGTATTGGAACACAGCCATGTCATTGACTTCAGTATTGTCTATCGCTATTTTTGTGCTGCGATGGCAGAATGGAATAGCTGGTACAGAGACCGTATGGCTGGCAAAGCCAAAAACGTTTCTACCTGGCCTTTACAAGAAAAAAAAAAAATTGCCTACCCCTCACTTACAATATGGCAAATTTTCTCTCTCATTGTATGTTATAAGGACAAAATGTTTATGCTTTCTGTATTATTTTACTCTATTTTAGAAGATAAGACTTTCGTATTAGAATGTTGGGCGCCTCTTCATTTTTCTTCTCATTCTGACACCAATTAAATGTCAGCGGCTCAGCGGTTCGCTCTGCTGGCCTTGTTTTAAATTTTGGCTATCTGATGATCTGTCTCGGGCAGTGGTTATTCCAGTAATGTGACCAAACGTTGCACTAGCCTTTAAGTGACTTCAGAGGGCTTCAAAGTCCTTCCAGGTGATTTTGGCTTTATTTGTAAAAAATATAGAATTCAATTCATTGATTTTATGTATTTTGGAGATGGATTTCTCCACAGAAAAAAAGTGTATCAACTGCTCTCAAGGTACAAACATGACTTCAGTTTCTCATTAGCAGCAAGGTTAGGATTTGCACAAAATTTTTACTGCATCTTTGGATGCTTTTATTTACCATCTCCAAACCATTATGCTCCTCAACCCAAAGTCATGGTGGCTTCCCACTCCAAAGTCATGGTGGCTACTTCAAAGAGATCTGTTGATGATTATTTACCTATCAGTTGTCAAGTTAAAATCTAAGACTTATTAATACACACATTAATTAAGACATTAATAAATTTATTATGCTATTAATTTATCCTTGATCCATTTACTATAGTATCTCGTTTGCTAAAAGTAGTAAAGAACACCTGTGCTAACATTTTGGGTTCTCACTTTAATTCCTGTTTGTTTTTCAGAGTTTTGAAAAATGAGTAATCAGCCTTCAGAGCATGAGTCCACATGCATGTATCTGACATTCTGTCCCTGACAAGCACGGCCTGATTCTCACGGAGACATTGCCTCCAGTAAAAGCAGAGAGAAGAACAGGCACACAGTGCTAAATAATTGGCAACACAAAGAGTCCTCTATCCGTTGAAGGTCAAGTGTATTAAATGTAACCTTATTGCCATGGTTGTTAGTCGCATTGCTGTCTTTTCCTGCTTCCAAGTGTGGGATTTTCTTCTTAAAGACATTTCCCTCTCTCTGGTCAAAAACAACCTTGCAAACCATGTGATATCGCAATTCCAATCTCTTTGGTTTTCATAAAAACTCTACGCCAGGATGAAAATTTGGTTTTTCAACATCACAGTTACAATATATAGCAAATCTTGTAACATCTTAGTGAACACTAGAAATATCATATTATTATATTAGAAACACAATTCTATGTCTCTGTCTTAGTTTGTTCAGGTTGCTATAACAAAAATACTGTAGACGGGGCGGTGTGTGGGGGGGTGTGTGGCTTATACACCACAGCATTTACTTCTCACAGTTCTAGAGTCCAAGATCAAGGTGCAGGCAGAATTAATATCTGGCAGGGTCCACCTCCTGGTTCATGGATAGTAGTCTTCTCATTGTGTCCTCACTTGACAGAGTGATGAGGAAACTCTACGGGGTCTCTTCTATAAGAAGGCTCTGCTTTTGTGACCTAGTCATTTCCCAAAGTCCCAGCGTCCAAACATTATCACATTAGGGATTAAGTTTTAGCATATGAATTTTGAAGGCCACAAGCATTCAGCCAATGACAGTCTCCAATGATTCTAGTCATCCGTTAAGTGGCAGTTTTGTGCCCTGCTTCCTGTACCAAAATAATCTGGTGACGTAGAAACCTTGGAGAGTAAACACAGGTCCTTACAATGCTTCTGTGACAGCTATAGGTACACCGCATGTGGCCAGATTTCCTAGGTCGTCGGTGACAATCCGTCTGACGTAAGGGCTCTTTAACAAAATATCACACATTCCTGGTTTTTCCTAAGGATATAAATTCTTAAATTATTCTAATTTCTCATTTTCCATCAACACAGTTCTGATCACACCTTTCAGGTGAACGTCTTACTTGTCCACAGAGACCCACTGCAAGGCACCTATAAAAATACCAACACCTTAACACTACATGTGAGACCAAAGTGTTATTGATTTATCTATTTATTTAGAGAGCAAGCAGGGGAGAGGGACAGAGGGAGAGAGAGAGAATCTTAAGCAGGCTCCACGCTCAGTGTGGAGCCTGAAACAGGGCTTGATCCCCCGACCCTGGGATCATGGCCTGAGTCAAAATCAAGAGTCAGATGCTCAACCAACCGAGCCACCCAGCGTTCCCCGCCCCCCGCTGGCCACCAGTGTTATTTTTCAAAGTATGGAGCAAACAGAAACAATACAAGATTTTCATGGATTAGTTAGACTTGAAAACAAATCTGTATTTTTTTTATTCTCTAATAAACATTAACACCTAACACTTTCTCCGACTATTGAACCAACATAGAAACCGGCCCCAAATTTAATCCTTCCCGTCCTTCTCTTGCACTTTGCCCATAACATCAGCATGGAAGTGACCACATTGTAGAGCAGTTGGTTTACTCAGATTTGAGAGCCGTTTAACGGGGGCAGGACTGGAAGACCCTTCTACCCGTATCAGCAGGTGGGACCCTGCCTGCACAGCCATCTCTTTGATCAGGGTGGAGGGTCCACCTCCAGGAGCACCCTAAAAGGTAACAGCTGTTCACCTGACCAAGGTCACTGGGCAAGGTCCCCGGTCCCTCTCTCCGCGTGTGCCCCTCCCAGCTGCTCGCGATTCGGCTGGGCAGAGACACCACTATGTTAAGGACATGCACCACTGACTTCCTTCCGGTCTATCGTTCCCCATACCCACCCCGCCCCCCCTCATCCTCTTTGATTTGTAAGATACATCCTCCTAACACTGGGATGGCTTATGCTTAATGCTTATGCTTTTTAACTATTTCAATTTTCATTTTCCTTCACATTTACGTTTTAATTATTTGTGAAGACTTCCTTTTCCCTGGTTGCTTTCCAGTCTTTAGAAAGGCAATGGGAGAGCCATGCATTCATCTATCTACCCCTGAAATACCAAAAAACCCCAAAAAAAACAAAAAACAAAAAAACCACAAAAGGACTAAATTTGGTTCTTTGGCTATGTTTGCTGAACGGAAAACTGCAGACTTGAAGGAATCTGACTGGAGACCATCAGGAACTCGGACTCAACACAGACCAACAAAATTCATGATTGCATCTATCATAAATGATGTTGAGAGGCCCCTGGGTGTCTCAGTTGGTTAAGCGACTTCAGCTCAGGTCACGATCTCGCAGTTTGTGAGTTCGAGCCCCCGCATCGGGCTCTGTGCTGACAGCTCAGAGCCTGGAGCCTGCTTCTGATTCTGTGTCTCCCTCTTTCTCTGCTCCTCCCCTGTTCACGCTCTGTCTCTCTCTCTCTCTCTCAAAAATAAATAAACATTAAAAAAAATTTCTTTTCAATGATGTTGAACATTTTACCGTAGCATGCATGTTTTCTTTATGAGCTGCCTTTCACCATTACCCCTACCAACCACACAGGAGAGACACCTCCCTGAGCCTTGGCCTTGCCAATGGGCATTTGGTTCATTTTTATCTTAAGGATGTTGTTCTGGGCAGTCGGAAGCTCCAAGCTCAGTACGGAAGTGTGGTGGGGAGAGGTGCTCACGTGGTTCCCGCTTTGACTTGAATCTCCTTTCGTTTTCTCCGATTCCTCCCATTTTCTCAGTAAGTGCTTTACCAAATGTGACTTTATAAGCCATCATGAGTAATTTCTGGAATGAGGCAGTGTAGATCTAAAGGAAGGAAGAGAGGAGAGAGGATGAGGGGGAAAGGAAGGCAGGAATTTGGCATTCTCTCTTCTATGCCAGGGACCCTCCAACACAAAGTTCGCCTGTTAATCTTTATTGTTTTTACATATTCTAAGATCATGGATAAATGAAAATTATTGAATGGTAAGACCCTTGATTAATCCTTCTATCTCTAATATTTTTTTAAAGATATTTAAGTCATCGATAATGCTTTTAAGATAATCTTTTAGAAATAGCCCCTCCAGGGGCACCTGGGTGGCTCAGTCGGTTAAGCGTCTGACTTCGGCTCAGGTCGTGATCTCGCGGTTTGTGAGTTCGAGCCCCACGTCGGGCTCTGTGCTGCCAGCTCAGAGCCTGGAGCCCGCTTCAGATTCTGTGTCTCCCTCTCTCTGTCCCTCCCCTACTCATGCTCTTTCTCTCACTGTCTCAAAAATAAATAAAGCATTAAAAAAAAAAAAAAAAAAAAGAAATCTCCCCTCCAGAACATCTATCAGAAGATTCAAGGTGGACTTCATTTAATCTAAACATTTTTTTTTTCATTTTCCTTTCACTGGCATCTTCTATTACGACTTACTTTATTCCCATTATCATGCTGAGATGGATCCCCCAGTACCGGCAATGTGTGCCTCCTCTGGACTCCACCCAGCACTCACAAGCTTCCACCCTGGGGTCAAGGGCATACACCATTTCAGCCACGCAGAGCAACGCTGAAAAAAAAACTTTAGGCAAAAAATTAACACTTTCATCTCACTGCAGTTGGGGGCGGGGGGGGGGGGGGGGGGGGGGGGTTGGAAATCGTCCCTAGGCCAGACGGGGATCATTCATCTGGGCCCCAGGCCAGGCATCCGGGCTGACTTGATGATCACGCTCAAAGACCAAGGAGACTTTTGTAAATCTCACAGATCAGAACTTCTGTTGGAGGACTCCAAGTTTTCTAACAAGTTGGCGGTGAGCTTCAGAATAATTTACTCTATTTATCAGCAGTGCTTTTCAGTAAAACCCTGCTTAAAGGCGTTTAGGAGAAAAATATAAACTTTCACTCTGGGACAGTGATGAGGGAAAGAAAAGGAAAGGGAAGGATCAGATTAGCTACTGATATCATTTGTTGGCCTGTAGGCTGGCCCTGTTGCCTCCTTTTCGTTCTACACTTTCAACTTTATTTTAGTTTCTCAAACTCTAGCAGCCCCCTTCTCACATTCGGACCTTCTCTCAGTTTCCCATGATGTTTCTATGGCTGAGTCTTAACTTGCCCTTCAAAAGTGCTATTGTTAAAGGCTCTTCCCTGGGGAAGCATTTGATGGCCCTGAAATGAAGTTAAGTCCTTGCTGTTGGATGCACACTCAGAAACCTGCACCCTTCCTGTGTAGCACGGACCATTATCATGATTACATATTCAATGGTGTCTTTATCTTATTCATGGCGGTAACCGCATCACTTACCACAGAGCCTGGGAGGCAATGAGTCCTCAGTAAATAGTTGTTTAGTGATTAAATAAAGATTACTTGAGCATATGCTGTTAATCATTTGTTTTCTCTTTTTTTTCGAGTTTTTATTTAAATTCTACTCAGCTGACATACAAGGCAATATTTGTTTCAGGAGTAGAATTCAGTGATTCATCACTTGCATACAGCACCCAGTGATCATCATAACAAGTGCCCTCCTGAATGCCCATCCCCCACCCACTTCCCTCTATCAACTCTCAGTTTCTTCCTTGTCTTTAAGATTCTGTCTCATGGCTTGTTTTCCTCTCTCTTTCCCCATCCCCCCGTATGTTCATCTGTTTTGTTTCTTCTTAAAAAAAATTTGTTTAAATGTTTATTTGAGGGAGAGGCAGAGCATGAGTGGGGGATGGGCAGAGAGAGAGAGAGAGAGAGAGAGAGAGAGATCGAGATCATCTGAAGTAAGCTCCAAGGTGGGGCTCGAACCCACAAACCATGAAATCATGACCTGAGCCAAAATCAGACGCTTAACCAACGGAGCCACCCAGGCACCCCTTGTCTGTTTTGTTTCTTAAATTCCACATTCATGTGATGAAGCAGAAAAGCTACCAATACAATTTGAGAGATGAAATAGGTTTTTTTTAAGTAGTTGAGAAAAACACAAAAAGCTTGTTACCCCTTTTCCTTTTTCTGTCTTTTGGCAAATATACCCACTCATAGGTCCATATTTCTACGATGCTTTGTAATTTTGAGTAAATTAGAGAACATAATAAGACTATCTTTGTGGAAATTGCCCAAATTCCAGAGAAAAATGAAGGCATTATCTAAGTAATCTGCCTCTGACTGCTGTATGAACTGCTCCTTTTACGGTCTTTAAAGATAAGGGCGTGCCCAGATTCCAGCGGGCCCACAAAGTTGGGAGTCAGTTATAAAAACTTTAATTCTGGGTAGCCAGTTGGCTGGAAAATACTTTGGTATACTAGAGTAGGAGTCAAGAAATTTGGGTCCAGTCTCCAAGTTTTCCAATTTTTTTCATCAGTGAAATGTAAAGTTTATTTACTCATTTAACAAGTATTTATTTTATGCTTTCTGTATAACAGCCCTGTGCTAGGTGATTAAAAAAAAAAAAGATGCAAGAAGAAAGATATATAAATAAGTACCCAAATTAGCCACAGAGGTACTAAGTGTTATAAGCATGAAGGAGAAGTTGGGCTGAATATACAGTGGAACAGCAGGTTCCCAGGCATGTTTTATGCATTATGTGTGATTCAGTGTGTCCGGAAAGGGTTTCTATGTCTAAGAAAATTGGAGAATGGTGCACACTAAATTTCCTCCGTGGAGAGACACCATGCATATAAGCATAACAAAATCTCTGAGAATTTCCACGGTCATGAAAAGTATTGAATTTTAGTTAATCAAATATTTTCCCAAATCATTTGACCACAGTTCCATATCTTTCACCTAAAATAATCTATTGATATGCCAGTGTTCGGAGAAAACTTGCAAGCTTTCCAAGAAAACACTGCATCAAATTCTTGGGAAAAGCCTCGGGTTGAGCCCATCATGATCACAGAGGATCCAAGAATCAGAGAGGAGTCAGGCCTGCCTGAGGTTACTGGTAAGGTAGAGGTTGACATTGGCAGGTGAAACTGAGGCAGATTCTATGCGAAATGCTGCCCTGAGGCACTGGTAGATTCCTAGGCAGCAACCAGTTGCCTTAGGCATTATCTGATCAAAGGGGGGTGTCACAGGAGAGAGACTTTGATGAGCTTTGTTTTTCCAAGAGGTGTATTGGGAAAGAGTATTTCCTTTAGATTCAATGAGAAAGTAGGGCATAGAGAAGAATCCAGAAGCTCCTGGGCTAGTTGTTCAGGGATGATGGCCTGGGATAAGATAATAGCAATGCAAACAGGGCTTGCAACATTCCAAAGGACAACGTGTCTGATCTTGAGGAGGAAGAGTGATAAAAGAAGGCAAAAAAGTGGAGGTGGCTCCATGGTTATGGGTACCAGTGATCCTATATGGCAGCTGGAGGACAGGCCTCACTCTGGCCAAGCTCCTCCATTGCTACAGAACCAACCAGTAACATGTGGGGCAGAAGAACCACCCTGCTGAGCTCTGTCAATTCAAAGAACCACGACATTTGACTCGATCCTTGCTAGTGAAACACACTAAGCTTGGTTATGCTTTGCATTTGGTTACAGTTAAGCGAGTCAATAACTGACATAGCATAATGTGGTCAGCTGTATAGAACAGAGGACAAAATGATTCATCATGCAAGGTTGGGCCAGGAGATCTCAGAATAAGTTGGAATGCTGGAGACTGGTTTAAGGAAAAAGCAGATCTTTTCCAGTGATACAGGAGGGGAAAGTATTCCAGAAAACTGGCAGCAGCAAAATATGTACATTTGGGAACCAGCAGAGGGTAAAGGCCAGGTGCACAGGAAGGGTGAAAGGATTAAATCGAGAGAGGTTGTTGAGTCTAATTCCCTGAAGTAGTGTATGTAATAGGCATGAAATTTACACCACAGGTGAAGAAGTGCGGAGATAGGAAAGTAACATCTCAGACGCACAGCTGGCAATTGTGGAGACGTGAGGAAAGAGAAAGGAACCTTGAGGACAGCCCCAGTGTTGATCTTGAATAATTGAATAAGAGCCTTGATCTTTGGGGCGCCTGGGTGGCTCAGTCACTTAAACGTCTGACTTCAGCTCAGGTCATGATCTCACAGTTTGCGGGTTCAAGCCCTGCATCTGACAGTGTGGAGCCTCCTTGAGATTTTTTCTTTCTCCCTCTCTCTCTACCCCTCCCTGACTTGTGCTTCCTCTCTCTCTCTCTCTCTCTCTCTCTCTCTCAAAATAAATAAATGAACTTAAAAGAAGAGTCTTGATCTTTAATAAAAGAGTTTTATTAATGGACATAGAAAGCACCCCAGGAGGCTTACATTTAGATAGGAAAGGTCATGAATTGTGGTTTGTGAGTGTTGAGTAGAAAGTACTTTAAGGACAAGATTTCCCACTGGTGCCTTAGACTGTATTATTCCAATTTATTTAAAATCTTAGTAAATGCAAACTAATCTATCATGACAGAAAGCAGATCAGTGGTTCCCTGGGGACCAGACTGGAGGTGGTAAGGGTCCCGACAAAGACACTGTGGAAGGTCGTCAGAGAACTTTTAGGGGTGATGGATATGTTTACTGTCTTGATTTTATTTCAAACTCTTCACAGTGTACAGTTTTAATTCATTCACTTTTATATAAATTATTTTTCAAAAAAACATTTTTTTGTACAAAGAAGACACTTACGAGAGCACCACCAACATTTGCAAATTGGGGCAAAAGGAGATGGGAAAGAGTTTGAGCTGTTTGCAGTGTGCAAAACAAATTAGTACGCACCTAAGGTAAAAAAGAAAAGGATGATGTGCCGTTTACTTATGAAGAAATTCTCATTTTTACCCTAAACAAAGGTAATGAGATTGGATATTGGGGGATATTTACTCCTACTAATGAGAGTTGGAGGAAAAGGAAAAAAAAAAATGGTTGAAAATAAAATGATCAGAAGAAAGCAGTTAAAATGAAGAAGAGGACAAATCGAGAAACATAAAAATGTCTCAGAAAACCAGCCTTCACAGAGAAAAGTCATTACTTGATGAGAAACGAGAAAGAAAACACACACACACACACACACACACACACACAGGCATGCACACGCGTGCACACACATGCCACAACCGAAAAAAAAACCCAGAAATTGGCTTAAGCGAGTCAAAGATTCCTGTCCATGTGAGTATTGGCATAGCCGAGGGAAAAATCCTCAAATTAACATCAAAGCAGAAGAGAAAAATGGTAAAAAAAAAGAAAAAAAAAAAAAAAAAAAGAAAAAAAAAGCAGAAAGGAAAGGCCATTTATTGAATCAAATAAAGCAATAATAGCAAGTTAAATGTTATAGCTACACTAAGACTAAGGTAATAACAAAAAATAGTTTGGGACCTGTGACTCTCCTCTTTTATGCAAGGCCAATCTCCATATTCATTTGTTTGTTTATATACAAAATATTTATTGAAAGCCTTCCATGTGTCAGATACTGTTCCAAATGCCCAGGTTACATCCGTATGCAAAATAGATTAAGTGCTTAAGGTCACGGAACTGCTACTTAGTATTTTCTTGATCAATGTTAAATTGATTAGATCCTCCCTGAATATGTTAGAGTCTTTCTTGTTTGAACCACATTGCAAACTTTCGCTTCCGGCTGTTTACAGAAGGTTTCTGCTGTTTCTAGAGAGTGCTTTCTAAGAGCAGTGGTATCAGTAGTAGTTAGCAACTCTTTTCATTCTTCAGCTTAAACAAAAAGGATAGAGGGGCCGTCTTTTTCTGTGTGCTTTCAAGAGAGCTCAGGGCATCCTAAAAATCATCATTCTTTTTCCTTCCCTCTGGTGTTCCTGTAGTTGCTACCATTATCGTGGTCTTCTCTGGGCGAGAAAAGAATGGAAAATCCTCTGTCAGATGCACAGTTCAAAAGTCAGGATTGTACTATCGTTGCCTAAAGAATTCCCAACACCAGGGAATCTCCCAAAGAATGCTAAAGCCCCCCTTTCCTCACAGCCCCCCGCGGGGCCTGGTGATACTCTGCTGCCAGTGGAAACATACAAGGGGGAAATTATCTGTAAAAAGCAACACGGCCATCCTTACTGGGACCCTCTTATCAAAAATCAGGATATTCAGTTCAGCTAAACCTTTCAGTGTGGGCGGGGGTGAGGTGGGGGTGAAACACCATTTTTTTCACCATTGATTCTAGGTGTGTCTGGTTAGAAGTTTGCCTGAACAACCAAGAACATCAGCTTTAAGAAAGAAAGACAGAGAGAGAGAGAGAGAAAAGCATTCTATAGTAACAAAATATGGAAACATTCAAAGTGTTTCTCTTTTGGTATAAAATATTTCATCTCCTTATGCAATTGTTGCCTCGGTGGGAATTGGCTTTGAATTGCGTGAAAAGAGCAAAGACTTCCCTGCAATCCATGTGGGGGGGGGGGGGCGGGGGAGTTCTAATCCTCCTAGAATTTTCTAAGCGGTTTATTTTGAATAAAATGGTACGAGTGCCCTTTGCCTTCTCCCTTATCACAAACAAAATTCTTCCTCACCCAAGTCAAAGTTGAACTGCATTTCTCATTTGGTCCAAACCACTGAAAATCCCATAACGTATCCAATTATATGTGAAAACAGATTATTCTACCTTTAAATTAGAGGAAATTATCTATTTCAGTCCTGGTGGAATACACTTCAAGTGTTAGAAGTTTAAATAAAAACCCATAAGTGTGTTTTAGCATCTTCCCCCCCTTAGATCCCAGCCATTCATGCCCATAAATGCAAAAAAAAAAAAAAAAAAAGAAAGAAAGAAAGAAAGTAAAGAAAAAGGGAAAAAGTTATTTTTATCATAGCTTTAAGCTATGTCTTTGCTCTCAATGAATTTTTATAAAAATAAAACCTTGCTTCCTGCCAAATTTAGTTTATTGGCACTTAAAATGGAAATTAATGTTTTCTTGGCCTTATGGCTGCTAAATCAAAGAAATTCATAGCATCAGTGTTTTTGTGTGATGTGTAGAAAAGCGAGAAAAGGGTTGTGACTCTCTGGCCTTTTGTACTATATCTGTGAAAAATCATTCACATCTCCCTTTATTTGGGAAGACTCGTGATGTATCTCATAAGGAAAGTAGGTTTCAAATACTTTTAAATTCAGAGAAGAAGAAAGTGCAAATGAGAGCTCATCTAAAGAGAAAAACCACGATAAAGCAGGGTTTGAGGTAAATGTGAGAGGGCCAAAGGATATTTGGTTTGTCACTTTTTATGAAGTGCTAACAAGGAAAAGAGTAAAGCTGCAAAAAAAAAAACCAAAAAAAAAACAAAACCACCCACTCTTTAGATGTCTTACTGCTTGAATTTTTCTGACATGAGCTTACGGAATATGAATGTTCTCGAACAAATCTTTTAATAACTAGAGCCTACATGTTGCCTTTAAAAAAATATCGATTTGTCTCCTGGAAGAGAACCCCCCCCCCCGCCAAACCATAATCACCTGACTTTATTTAGCTTGGGCTAGAAGGCAAATCCTATACCTAAGAACATGCCAATGCCCCCCAAAATAACTTTTTGGCCAAACCAGTTTCTCTGTGCCAGAAATAAAAAGGAGCACAAAGCTATTCTAATGGCCCCGCCTTCAAAAGATGGAAAACAAAGACGTTTGTCGAAATCCTACCACTTGTGCTCATTGAGGAGCTGTCCGTCTGGAGGTCTGAGACCAGTTCAGGAGATAGGAATTCCCATTTTTATCCCACGTGACCCCTCAACCCTCTGAGGACGCCTGGGAACAATAAATGAAACCCGTTGAATTCAACCTCATCCTCTGTACTCATGGAAACTGCCGTCTCTTCATTTCCATTGGTTTTAATATTCGATATAACTAAAACAAAGTTGAAAGAGTAGGAGGAAAGACCTTCTCTCTCTTTTGTGGGAACGGTCAGTGAAAGGAGCCTAAGATGAAGCCACATGTATCTCTGAAGACTCACTCCAGTTGCCAGTTACCAGTGCCCAGGAATCCCAAGAACACCCATCCAATAACATCACTTGGCATCTACAGTCACAGTGATGGAATGACTATGACCACCTTTTTAATGGATTTATTACGGACATTGCGGAGCAGGTACTCTACAAACCCTGAGTCAATTAACAGCGTTGTCTGTTAAAAAAAAAAGGAAGAAGAAGAAGGAGGAGGAGGAGGAAGAGAAGGAAGAAGATGAGAAGAAGGAGGAGGGGGGTGGAGAATTGGAAAAAGACAACAAAGAAGGCTGAAACCAGTTTATGATAAGAATGCGGCAATATGGGTGTCTGGGTGGCTCGCTGGGTCGGTTAAGCATTCGACTTCAGCTCAGGTCATGATCCTTCCATCCACGGGTTGGAGCCCTGCGTCAGGCTCCGTGCTGTCAGCTCAGAGCCTGGAGCCTGCTTCGGATTCTGTGTCTCCCTCTCTCTCTTCTCCCCTCCTGCTCAGACTCTGTCTCTTTCTCTTCAGAATAAAATAACAGCATTATTATTTTTTTTTTTTTAATGGGGCAATGATAGATCTTCCGCTAAGGAAAATACACAAGCCAAGATTTATTTTGATAAGAGGTACAAATGGCAAGAACAATTCTAAACTCTTACCTCTCCCTAGATGATCCTTTTGTTTTCATATGGCAAAACACACGTGTCATCTGAAAAACTTCTGCCTCGTCCTAAAGATGTGTTTTGATTGCATTGTTCTACAACTTCAAATGAACCCCATCGGACAGTGTTTTCAAAAAGCCCCAAATAATGACAGACATTTTAAAATGTAAATATAGGGGCGCCTGGGTGGCTCAGTCGGTTGAGCATCCGACTTCAGCAGGTCACGATCTCGCAGTCCGTGAGTTCGAGCCCCACGTCGGGCTCTGGGCTGATGGCTCAGAGCCTGGAGCCTGCTTCCGATTCTGTGTCTCCCTCTCTCTCTGCCCCTCCCCCGTTCATGCTCTGTCTCTCTCTGTCCCAAAAATAAATAAACGTTAAAAAAAAAAATTAAAAAAATAAATAAAAAAATTTAAAAAAATGTAAATATAAGTAAAAACCAGGAGAGGAGAGAGGATGAATAGGCAGAGTACTGAGCATTTTTAGGGCCCTGAAAACACTTGGCATAATACTCTAGTGATCGGCACCTGACATTATACATTTATCAAGCCCCCTTAGAACGAACAACACCAGGAATGTACCCTAATGTAAACTGTGGGCTGGGGGCGATTGTGATGTATCAGTATAGATTCATCCCTTGTAACAAATGTGCCGCTGTGGTGGGAGATCATAATGAGGGAGGCCGTGCATGCGTGGCGACAGAGCACAGGAAAAATCTCTGTTACCTTCCTTTTGCTGTGAACCGAAAACTGCTCTAAAAACAGTCTTAAAAATATAGGGGGAAGCAGGGTTTGGCTAATATGATAAAACTATAGGTTCAAGAGAGGACTATAGTCCTGAACTAATCGCTTTACACTAACATGGTTTGGAGCCATGAACGACACGAGGACTCGAGATGAACCAAACAAAAAAAAAAAGCAAAAAACAAAAACAGACATGTCTTGGAACCAACGAAAATTGGCAAGGATAAAGGAATTTAGGACCAATCAAGAAAAAAATAAGGAGTGGTAATTATATTCGGAATTAGAGGGGCGCCTGGGCGGCTCAGTGTCCAACTCTGTTCGGCTCAGGTCACGATCTCACAGTTCGTGAGACCGAGCCCTGCGTCGGGCTCTGTGCTGACAGTGTGGAGCCTGCTTGGGACTCTCTCTCTCTCCCTCTCTCTCTGCCCCTCCCTGGCTTGCGCTCAGTCTCTCCCAAAATAAATATTTTTTAAAAATGAGAAATAGCACTAGAATTTATATGCTTTTTCTTAAATGAATGTCAAAAGTAACCCCGGGAAAAGAGCATGTTTAAAGCCGTCCTCTCTCCAACACAGTAGCCACTGGCCCCTTGCTGCTACTGAGCATTTGAAATGTGCCTGGCGTGACAGGGGAAGTCACTTTTTAATTTTATCATTTTCCTTTAAAAACTGATACTTAGTTCAGTTGTTAGAAGACTTTTAAGTGTGGGGGCGCCTGGGCGGCTTAGTCGGTTAAGCATCCGACTTCAGTTCAGCTCATGATCTTGCGATCCGTGGGTTCAAGCCCCTCGTCGGGCTCTGTGCTGACAGCTCAGAGCCTGGAGACTGTTTCACATTCTGTGTCTCCCTCCCTCTCTGCCCGTCCCCCGCTTACCCTCTGCCTCTCTCTCTCTCTCTCTCTCTCTCTCTCTCTCTCTCTCAACACTAAATAAAGATTAAAAAAAAGAAGAAAGAAAACTTTTAAGTGTGTTTGGAACCCTTGTTTTAACTGTGTGTGGAACAACCAGGATATGCGAATCGTTTTCCACGGCAAATGTTATACCTGAATACAGACCCATTTTTTTCCAATGAGAATTTAGTGTTCAAATGGATGGGTTGTAAGCATAAAGCATACACGAGATTTAACAGACATAGTCCAGAAGGAATGTAAACTACTTCTACATCAATTACGTGTTCAATGATCATATTTTAGACATATTGGATTAAATAACATATACGAATGTTCTACAACACTCTGTATGACGCTTTCATGGTGAGTACTTGCCATTGTACATTTCTCCAAACCCATACAACGTACAGGACCAAGGCCAAGACTGAGCCCCTAGTGCAAACCGTGGACTTTGGGTGATTGTGATGTGTGAGTGGGGGCTCACCAGTTGTATCAGAAGTGTGCAGCGCTCTGCTGGGGGTGTCGATGCCGGGGGAGGCCACGCATGTGGGGGGATTGCAGGGGCTTATGGGAAATCTCTGTGCCTTCCTAATTGCGCTGCAAACCGAAAGCTCCTCAAAAACATGATAACAAATAACGCCTAAAAAAAAAAAAAAAAAGGTTAAGATCGTAAGTTTTCTATTATGTGTGTTTTATCACGATTAAACCTTTCTAATTTAGAAAGGAGGAAAAAAAAAAAACAGTATGAATCACTGTCTGCAGTTTTAACCCTATTCATTGAAAATGTAACTTCTTTTTCTGGCGCCCCCCCCCAGAAAGAGTGAAGGCTGAGCTGATTTTGAGGTAGGATCCTACTCCAGAAGCATATACTAGGCTCCGCAAAATCTATAAATGGGACTTGCTTTTGAGGCCTTTATATACCCTGCTGCCGAATTGACCAAATTTCCCCGAACCTGAAATGAGCCTGAACTTCTCTGGCTCCACCCGAGTGGAACATGCAGAGCAAATCTGACGAACTCTGTCCTGCGTGCGCTCCAGATGCTGACCAGATGTGTGTGCCTTAGAGCCCATTGGTCTGTTTGGGAACGTCTGGACATTTACGCTGCAGTCAGTCTATGTTTTAGTATCATTAAGAGGCCATGTGCTGGGAATGCGACTACTGTCACTTGAAAACAGTCCCGTTGTGTCATGCCGTCGCCTCTCCGTGGCTCTGCTTCTCACTTCGAAATGAATTCAGAGTCTCCGATCCTTCTTTCAGACTCAGCTTCCACGCAGGGCCTCCAGGAAGCCTCCCCTTGGTCAACGCCGTCACGCCTCTGTTGGATTTCCACCCTGCTCTACGTGTTGCCGTGTTTTTCCTGTAGACCAGCTTCCTCGTCTCCTCCCCCCGGCGTTCTCTGCCTCTGACCCTTCACACCAACCCGTATGTGAGCTGAAGCCTTTGCTTCGTATTTCACTGCAAGAACAGACTTCTGTGAGCAGGACCCGCTCGCCCCCACGAATGCCTTTGCGTAAACATCTCCCCCTCCCTTTCTAGCATCCAGACCAGCGCCGGGCAGACTATGTCCCGTGCACCATATCTAGTCTTTGGCCTGTGGTATGGCCAGCCGATTTACAAATGTTTTGACTTTTTTTTTTTTAACAACTTAAAAGAAAGCAAGGAAAAAAAAAAAGATGAGTCCTATTTCATGGCGTATGAAAATTATACGGAATTCAAATTTCGGGGTCCATAAATAAAATGTTTTTGGAACACGGCCACACTCATTGTTTACTTATTGTCTATGGCCGCTCCCTGCTCTAACGGTGCGTTGACTTGTTGTGACAGAGAGACAATATGCACTAAAAGCCTGTAATATTTACTCTCTGGCCTTTTCTAGGCTTACTGACCTCTGAATCTCCTCTCTTCTTCTTAGCAAAACAAATGAAGGCCCTCTCCTCCCTTCAAAGGCCAAACCTCCCGTGTATCTGCACAGGCACCTCGCCCGAACGTACCCTTTGATCCGCAAGCCCTTCTTCCTCTGCTCCCTTCACAGCCCGGCTGTTGACACCACACGATGAATCTTCTTCCTGCCTTTCTGCTTGGCCACTTTCAGCCTTAGTGTTCCTTTTCTTCTCTCCAAGTGTCGGCATCCCTCAGGACTCTGTCCAGACTCTCTCTGCCCACCCTACCCTCTGATGAGGCCATCCCCTTGATTGCCAGGACTTTAAATGATAGTCACGCGCTGGCACTTTCAACGGGATCTCCAGACCTTCAGGCATGACCTCTCCTCGGGCATACATGTCACAAAGTCCAAATGTTAAGCTGCCTTCCACAACCTTCTCAGTTTCAACACGCCCTGAACGGAATGCTAGTTTTCCCTCCAGAATCTGTGCTTGTCCAGGTGTCTCTCATCAACTCGGTTGTTTAAGTGAGATAACTAAGGGTTCATCTGAACACTTGCCTCTCCGCTGCTCCCCGTCCGCATCCACGATCCGTTGGTGCTGTTTCCCAGATCCCTCTCGACTCTGCCTCTCGGATATTCTAATTCAAGGCACCTCATTCTCCCTGGACTGTAATTGGCTCCTACGTGGCTTTGCTATTCACACTCTTGCACTTTTAAAATCCATAGAACAGCATGAATAGATCCCCCCCCCCCCCGCCCCTGCCCCGCAACATTCTCTTTACCAGTTGATCCAGAGGACAAACTAAGTGCAGAAGCCTGCTGGGGGGGAGGGGGCATGGGGCACCTTGCCTGGATCCCCGGCCCCCACACCCTGTGGAGCCCAGCCAAGCCCTCCTGGCCTCCTTGGAGCACTGGGCTGTTTCGTAGGGTGAAAGAGTTGGGGGGGTCAGAGGGGAGAGAGGATCAGAGGCGGCTCCTTCCAGGCAGGGATCCAAGCGTTTGACTCGCAGCTGAGCCCGGACTGGGCCCACACGGTGGGTGGGGCAGGGGGAATTGGGTGGGGGTCAGGGGGGATCACCACGATTGAAAAGAATGAAGGGATAAAATAAAGGAACAAAGCCTCACCAAAAAGTGCACAACCCAGGTGAGAATGGGGACCACCTCCGTGCACAACGTTCTCCAGCAGTTTCTTAGGAAAGAGACGGCACGGTAGTAAATGAAGGGATGAAGAGCGGCCCCCAGCCAAGCACCCACAGTCACCTACTTCCACACGGCCACGGAGGCCACAGAGGTGAGCCAGCTGCAGCCACTTGGCCCCATCCGTCCCCACCCCGTGGGGGGGGCGGCAGCATCGGGAAGAGAAGGGAAGGCAGAGAGATGAGACAGCAGGGTGGGTGTGGGGGTGTCACCACAGGTGCCCGGATTAGTGCTGATGACTGATGAGGAGAAGCAGGGGTGCGTAGCAGGGGTGCTTTTAGACAAAGCCCTACCCGGGGTCCCTGTCACCGGGGAGACTGCCCACACTGCCCGGTACTACCGGGCAGGACCGGTGCACTTCCTCTCCCAGTGGTCCTGGGTCTGCTCCTTCTGCCTTCGGAGGCAGATTGAACTACTTCTAAGGAGGGTACAAATGCCCAACAGCAGCTTGTGGAAGAGAAGGTCCAGCTCCAGGGAAAGAGGAATTGCAGGGACCCCCCCACCCACCTGCCTAGGCTTCCAGCCTAGAAGGTCACCTCTGGTGCTGTGCTGTTTGTGGAGGAGACGGGGCCATCTTCCTCTCCACGTGAATCAGAGGGGCGGTGCTGTTAGGCCCTCCTTCACCCTGACTCTGGTCCTCCTCGGGCCGGGCCTTTTCTCTAGTAACTTTGGGTCTTCTCAAAGCAGAAGCTGGGTGGGAAAGGCAGGGGCAGTCTGATCCCTGAAGCGCTGCTTCCCAGGGCTGGCTGACCGGACCCCGCAGGTCTTGGCAGGAGGGGAAAGGGCGACTGATCAGCCCAGGTGCAAACGGGCTTCGAGGGGACAATGGCACCCTCTAGCTTCAAGCTTTTGAAGCCCAGGAGAAGACAGGTGACCTTATCTGGTCTCTGTGGCCCACCCACCAGCAAATCCTGGCTCTCTGTGCATCACACAGGGGCACCACTAACACGGTCCACAGGGCGCCCTTGTAGGCAGGGAGTGGCTCCACGTAAGGTTTTATTCATCAGCTTCACGACCCACATTCATCTACCCGCCCCACGATCTGCTCTAACATGCTGGGACTGAGAACAAGAAATTCCTCGGGAAGGTTTTATGGTGCCCTCAGCACCTGTCCCCGTAGTTCCTTCAGATTCTGTCCATCAGAAGGCAGGCTCGGGGCACCCGGGTGGCTCAGTCAGTTAAGCGTCCACCTTCAGGTCAGGTCATGATCTCAGGGTCTGTGAGTTCAAGTGCCTTATCGGGCTCTGTGTCCACGGCTCAGAGCCTGGAGCCTGCTTCGGATTCTGTGTCTCCCTCTCTCTCTGCCCCTCCCCCGCTCGTTCTCTTTCTCTCTTTCTTTCTCTCTGTCTCTCTCACTCTCTTTTGCTGTCAAATATAAATAAACGTTAAAAAATAATTTTTTAAAAAAGGCAGGCTCCGCTGACCAGTGCCTATAGTAGGACTCCCAGGCTCGGCACCTCGGGCCCCTCCAAGTTTATCCTGCGTGAGGGCTGGGGCAGCAAAACGGGGTCGGCCACAGAGGCTAACCAGCTTTTTGCCAAAGGTGGATTCGTTGCTGAAGCCAAAGGTTGTCATCTTGATGTTCACCTCGCACCCAAGAACAGTTTCTGCCTTTAAGTCTCTCCCAAATGAAGGTCTGCGGATAGGTCCGCACAGCAGACCCTACGTGGTAGAACGTGGCTCCAGCCTTTTATCCTTTCGTGTTTCCGCAAGGCCCTACGTACAGGCACACTCTGCTTCTTGAAAGTTCCCGCCACGCCACTTTGCTTTTAGGAAAGACCTACATCAGTACCTGGTTTTTGCCGACAGAAATCTGAAAAGGATTTTTGCCTTTGCAGATAAAGGGGGAAAGCAGCACCTGTGTCCTGCGTTGGTTTTTTGCAGCGAGTTTCACAGAGGCAGGGCTCACCTGACCAGCTCCTTTCCCCGGGAACCACCCTCCAGCACCAGAGCTGCGAACAACGTCTGTATCTGGGCTCTGTCTCCATGGATTTTGTGCATCCATTAGCAAGGTGTGTCCGAAGGTATCAGAAAGGATCTAAGGGAGGTGATTTTTTGGGTCTGAGAATGCTCAACAACTTTCCCATGTAAGTTAATGGTGACTGTTTCTTCACGTGCTACCATTTTGGCTTGTGAAAGTTTGCACAGGAACGCTCTACTTTCAGATAGGGGGACACCCGTACTCAGCGCCCCTGCTCCACTGGCTTGCTCTCCCACGGGATAGAGTGCTGTCTGTCCTGGTCACCTCAAAGAACTTGATTACGTTGGCCTGATTCACTGCCTTCATCGTTCTTACCTCAGTCAATGATCTTCGTGTCTACCTGTTACCCAGTCAGGATGTTTGGGGCCAACCTCAACCTGGAAGGTTGACCTGTGCCCATAGTCTCCAGGGACCCCTCCTGGGCAGATGTGGCCCCACAGCATGTAGGGCTTACTGCTGGGCTTGGAGTCAGTGTGTCCAAAGGTGGACTTCGCATGGGAAAATCTAGTGAGAGGCTTGCTCCAAATCACCTCAGAAGAGAATCACTTCCAAAGGAAGTCCATTTCACGAACTTCTCCTTGTAATGACTTCATGACACAATGGCAGAGAAAAATAAGAATACCAAAATAATGTCACCAGACCGCATAAAAAAAGAAAAAAAAAACAAGAAAAATAAAAATGAGAAAAAAATAAATAAAATGAGAAAAGAAAAAGAAAAACAGAAATGAAACAAGCATGAGAAATGAGAAAAGAATTAAAAAGTTAAGAAAAGAAGAAAAGAAAAAATGAAAAAGGAAGACATGAAGAAAAAGAAACACATGAATATTAAAAGAGAAAAGAATGAGAGATAAAAAAAGAATAAATATAAATGAGAAAAATAAAAGAAGAAAGACAAAAAGACAAAATTAGGGAAAAGAAGAGTAAAAACAATAAGTAAGAAAATAATTTAAAAACTAAAAACAGACAAAATCTCCCACAATGTCAATGCAATATATCTGAAGGAAGAAACAGTTAAGATTTGAGTAGATCCTTCAGGCAGGTGACAGCCAGCATCCTCAGCTATGAGTGCCTGACCCTAGACAGTGGGTGCCTGAAGTCTATCCAGGGAGTAGCTCCTTTGAGCTCATATTAAAAAAAAAAAAAAAAAAAAAAAAAATCACACATACCTGGGTGGTGGCTCAGTCGGTTAAGCATCTTACTTCAGCTCAGGTCATGATCGGCAGTTCATGAGTTCGAGCCCCGCATCAGGCTCTGTGCTGATGGCTCAGAACCTGGATCCTGCTTCAGATTCTCTCTCTCTCTGCCTTTCCTCCGCTTGCCCTCCATCTCTCTCTCTCAAAGATAAATAAACATTAAAAACAAAAAAATCAACCAAATAGGAGAAGGGAAAATCAACAATGGTTTTGTCTTACTTAAAAAAAATTTTTCTTAAGTGTTTATTTTTGAGAGAGAGAGACAGAGTGTGAGTGAGGGAGGGGCAGAGAGAGAGGGAGACACAGAATCCGAAGCAGGCCCCACGCTCTGAGCTGTCAGCACAGAGCCCGACGCGGGGCTCGAACTCATGAACCGTGAGATCCTGACCTGAGCTGAAATCAGATGCTTAACTGACTGAGCCAACCAGGTGCCCTTATTGCTCAAGTTCCCTTTATACTCTCAAAAGTCATCGAGGACCCCAAAGAGGTTTTTGTTTGTTTGTTTATTGTTGTTTTGTTTTACAGAAGAGCTATCAACAATTACCATAGAAATTAAAACCAGTAGAGTGCTTCAGTAGCTTTTTGATTTTTAATTTGAAAAGCTACAGTAATATTTGGCTTTGAAAGAGCTCATCATGATTACCTTTAAAATATTCAGTTCCTTTTTCTTTAAATTCTAAATGATTGGCCTCAAAATTACACCACAACTCAACCCGCACATAATCCCACACAAACATGCTGTCACGTAAGACTCAATAAGGTACATCATTAACATCCATAAGGCCGAAGGGAAGGTCGCTTTTGGCATATTTTCAGCTCTCAGCTGCAGTTTGGCCCAGTTTCTCTGGAGTAGATTCTTCCCTCGCACGGGTCAGAGGACTGCGCCCATATGTCAGTCCAATGAGGAGCCTGAAGCTGGGGGTTGAGAAAGCAAGTCCTCTCATTTCCCTTCTTAAGGCCAGCAACCTGCCAAAGACGAAACGAATTTGGATTCAGGTAAGGAGAGACTATTAAGAAAGATGAGTGCTCTAGGGAGAGGGGACACTTGCAATGCCATAAAATCTCCAAGTGCCTCACAGGTCAGGCAGAAACAGCTTATCTTTTATGAGGAGGAGTCACCAAGTCTAGAAAGAACAGGGTGTGGGCGAGCAGGATGAGCTCATGGAGAGAGGGGACCCACACGTGGGAAACGTCTTCCTTTGTGGCCGGCTGACTGGGGGGAGTTGGGGGAAGCTGTTTGCGGGGGTTGCTCTGAATGCATTCTAGTGCTCACTTAACCTCAGGCTGAGTCAAAAGAGCCCACAAAGCTTCATTTATGATCTGGCCCTTTACAGAGAAATTTTGGTGACCCTGTTCTAGAAAACACTAGACTCACTGAATATTTTTCTATCTATAATAAAGCTATGGAAACATAATTTATAGGAATATAAGCTTCATTATGGCTTTTTGTCAGTTTTCATACGTTTCCTTCCCTAACCCTGGAATACTACACAGCACACAGTAGGTGCTCACTAAAAGTCGACTGAGTGAATTAATGTACAACAAAGCAATTTTAATTGTAAAATTCAATCTATTTCATGTCTGTTTTACCTCTGTAGGGACAAGGTATCCCATTGCCCAAAGTAATGAACCTTTTCTTTGATTTTTGGCAACATATTGATAAAGCTAAAAGTTACATCAGACAAAGAGAAGAAATTATGCAGGTAACAAATCTAAGTAAGAACAAGAACAAAATGCAAACTATGGATTTAAATTAGGAAGTCTAGTGGGGCGCCTGGGTGGCTCAGTTGGTTAAGTGTCCGACTTCGGCTCTAGTCGTGATTTCATGGTTCGTGGGTTCAAGTCCCACAATGGGCTCTGGGCTGACAGCTCCGAGCCTGAAGCCTGCCTCACATTCTGTGTCTCCCTCTCTCTGCCCCTCCCCCACTCGCTCTCTCTCTCTCTCTCTCTCTCTCTCAAAAATAAGTAAATTAAAAAAACAGATCAAGGAATTTAGTAACCTGAAAAATTTCAACTCTGAGTGGATGTCTTGAAGTTTTTTAAGAATGCACACACTTTGGTGTTCATATTTTCCGCTCATTTTAGACCAAAGAGAGTGGTTTTTTTTTAATGGGTTAAGTTTAGCACGGGAGGAGAATATTTGGCCTAAACTATAGCAGCCACTTTGAATTCATAGAAGAATAAAAAAAATTGTATCACTTTTTTTCTTCCACTTGTCCCCGCCCCCTTTCCGACATATTTTAATAGCTGTCAGTGTCTTTAGCTCAATGTCAAGATCTGCCTTGGCTAAAAATTTGGAGTGGCCAAGTAATCAACATAGTTTTGTGGAAAGTACAACCTTTTGAAAAATACCTGTATGCATTCAACTTCAAGTCATATTTTTTTCAGGCACCCACCACATGCCTGGCACTAAACCAGCCTATTGGGTATGGCAGTCAATGAAACATTCAAAGTCCTCGTCATCATGCTTACCTTCTATATATCTATGTCTAAAATGAATAAAACGAGTTTACCTCAAATTTCAAACTCTAGCGGGGTTACTCTTATGAGTAGATGCATTTCACACCGTCTGTGGACCTTGAAACCCTCTTAAGCAAATGGAAAGTAAAGAGAAGGAGTGAAGAGTAGAAGAAAGAACCTTGAACTTGGAACTAGGAGACTCGGATTTTAGCTTCCCATCCCCCCACTAATTGGCCATCTATCTAATCATGGGCAAGGCACCTGACCTCACTGACGCACATCCCATCCTCACCTACCACAGTTCTGGGACAGCTCCAACTACTGGCTGGACCACCATTCTCTAGTACAGCGAATTGGTATTCAGTTTCTTAACCTACAGTGCTGCTCAGATACTCAAGCATATGTTAGAGACAAGCCCCATTCATCCATGAATGAAATGCTATGGCTTCTCAACAGAACCTACCCTAAAGAATCCGCAGGTGCAGCAAAGGGAAGCACTTTCTTCTGCCCGTCCCTTCCCTCGCTCCAACGCCCCCATGCAAAAAGAGGAATACGATATTAAAGGGCAGGTGGCTGCACATTCCTCATGCTCCTTTCAACATCATCTCTGACTTGTGTATTTGTGGGCGACCTCATTTGACCCTCATCATCACGGGGTTGGTCTGCCATGCATCACCTACCTCAGGTTCTTACCATCTCCATTGCCACACTATGGGGGCCAACATTCTGTCCCGCTTCCTTCCCTCTTCTCTGTCGCTTACTTCCTACTGTCTTCTTTCTTTCTAGTTGGTTCTACACACCTTAGTTCTGCAGGAAACCAGAATTCCACTTATTGTGAATCAGAACAGCTACGGCCCCATGAATGCCATAATGTACCCCACTCGGGGTCTACTTCCATGGACCAGCCCTGAGACAAAGTACATCATCAGAGCCTCCAGGGGCCTGTTTCTGTTCTTTAGAATCCTCTGCTCCCCAGATCCTCAATTCCTTAGCTTTGAAGACCATTCTGTCAGTCTAGCCCCAGGATCCAAACTGTACTCAGATTTTCTCCTCAAACAAAACTCACCTGTCCTTTTGTCTTGGGCTTTTGGTGGCCGTGAGGTCTTGCTCAAAAGATGATAGATCCCTCTCTCATCCTCTGTGGGAAGTCCTAGGTACTCGGCCCTGAAGCTAGAAGACACATCTATCTCCCTCGTAGGTCTGAGCTCACTGCTGCCGAATCACTACCAGAAAACATGAATGGGTTTAGCCCTTTACAAGTCAAACCCTGCTCTCTCCTAGACAGGAGAAACAAGGCAAACAACTGGGTGCCTGAAATGTAAGGTGTCGTGACTCTACCACTTGGGGAATCCGGTGCCAAGAATTGTCCAACAGAGAAAGAGAAAGGGCACATTCCCCCATAAGACCCTGGAATTACGAGCGGAACGCCACAGATTTGAAGCAAACCGGTACAGAACATACCATTTCTAATAATTCCATGTTCTTTTCTCTGGACTTCTTTGACCTCAGCTTTCTCCACGTCAGAGTGAGCCTACCAAAAACGGAGAAAACATTCCAGATGTCGTGGTGTTATTGTTCAGTAAAATGACACTTTCATCTGGTCTGTGTTATTTGGCATCCATTTTTAAATATGAACAAACATCTTATTTGTCCTTTTGTTGGCTGTTGAGCATTTGGAGGCTGCCGCCATTGTTCTACATCGTGTGACTCTGACAACACCCTTGCTCCATAGAACCCAGCAGAGGGCATGGGCAAACCAGGCTAGTTTGTCTGAGAACGCATGAAATAGCCAGTTCAAGCGAACTCTTATTTACAATACAGCCCAAATCCTCTAATCCCCTGACGTCCATCCGGTTGTGTTTTATTGTATTAATGATGTCAAGAACTCAAGCCCATCGCCTACTAGTCATACGTTAAACCAACACAGATATGGTTCTGTGAATATTTTGATTTGATTGACGGTCGTAGTCCAACTTGGAAAGAGCTACACGGGCATCCCCGGTTAGCAACGACAAGATACTGACATATTTCCCTGGTTCTTCTTTTTTCATCGTGAAAAATCACCACAACCCACATTTGGTGCGCAACTTACAGTCTGTACAGTAAATGCCAAGAACTTAATTGTCTTTCGCAGCTGTCCCATTTTGCGCACAGGCTAGAAAATTGCAAAATTAAGAGGAGAGCATCACACAGGAGAAGTGCCTGGTTCTACCAAAGGTTTTGCTTCTTTTTGTTTTCCGGGTCATTCGGCATCAGTTAAACAATGGAAATTTCTGGACCACTGGTATCTCAGTCGGAGCCTTTTAAATGGAAATAGCAACTATGAGCCACGAGAGTGGGTTCCCATATCCAAGAGAGGCTGATGTTTTGGAGTCAGAATATGGAAGATCTTCATGTAAACTAGAACTTTACAGAAGCAAGGAGAGTCACAGGTTGTACGCAGATTCAATTTTCCAGGTTGAAAAACTCCTTTCCTTCTCCTCCCTTTATTGGTCACTTAGACACATTATGACTGAGTCACTTGGGCTATGGGCAAATAAAAGAAAACAATAAAAATCTCAGGGTCTAGAAGTAGTCAAACAAGTAACCATTGTGCAGTGCTACTCAAGGGCCCTCCTTGAGTTAACGCGTGTCTTACTGAAGCTGTCAGGCCCTGACTTTACAATCTCTTGTTCAATGGCAGGGTATGGTATAAATAAGAAGTATTTCCATAATCAGCTACTTTGCTCCTGCGCTCTGGAATAGTCCACAGAATGGCAAATTCACACCCTGGATCAGTCTTATACCTACCGGTTCAGATTTCCATCACTCACTGATCCTACAGCTATATGATAAAAATCTGTTAATGCCAGCTTTCCTTTTAGAATGATTGTTGATCCGTTATTCGTTAAATTTTTTTAGGACAATCTTTTCCAGAAATAGGATGGAATCATGGAATTTCAGAGCTGGCAAACGATTAGAGATCATAGTTCAACTCCTGGACTTTACAGATGAAGAATCTGAGATCAGGAGTGGATAAATGATTTCAATGGAGATAGCAGGGCTCCAACAGTCATCTGACTTGCGGGGTTTTTTTTTTCTCCTCTCTTACTCACCAAGGAAGATGCCAGAAAACCACATTGGATTATAGGGAATGGCTCCAGCTCTCCTTGGAAGCCAGGGGGAGAGTGCGCACAAGTCACAGACACAGAGGTAATATCGTAAAGGTTAGTAACTAGTGCGGCAGGGGTTGACCAGGCGTTGAATGGACATTGGCCACACACTTGGAGCAGACTTCTGGATACCTGCTGTGCTGGTCATTAAATTTCAGCTAGTGAATAATGGGAAGGTCTGGAGGCAAAGAAGGAGGGGCTGGAGCAGTCAGAGGTGGGGCTCTCAGGAAACATAAGGCAGAAGCCATATAGACTAACCGACATGGAAGCGTTTCAGTGTTTAAGCAACTGGTATTCCATATCGTCAGGTGCCAGCCCAGCTTGGAATAGTATACAGACCGAGCGGCCCATTACTTGAGGGGAGGGATGCAACTAACTCTTTGGCGTTCTCAGGACTTAACGCGACAACTCCATGGCACCCAGTGGTATCATCAGGGAAAAGTCAAGGGCAGCGGTTCTAGATCTGTTGGTGGCATCAAGTCTGATGTCTCGTCCCACCTGGCAGGTTGGGACATGGCAGTACATATGAACTGAACAAAGAAATGCTCCATACAAGAGGGTATTGCCTTGAGGTTCATACAGAAGAGGGGACCCATTGTCGACCACAGGGTTCTGCTCCCCATCTGAAGGCCGGCCGTGCCAGTCCTCACCATAGGCACTGCAAGAGAGCAAATGTCCCCACCATTCTGCCCGCTACCAGGGTTGGGAGAACTTTGTAGGTAAGACACATCTTGTCAGCATGGAGTCTACTAAGGTATCAGCATTCTTCTCCACGGTTAGCATAGAGAATGGGGCTACAAGTAGGACAGACTCTGGCCTTAAGACCATCAGACACCCCTATAGGAATGCTAGTGCTGTGCTTCTGGGGCTAGAACGTGCGGGTCCCAAGTGTGCTTGCTCTGAGCTTGGGCTGAGAGGCGTCCATTGTCCGGTGAGGAGTGTGGGAGAGCCCTGGCTTTCCCAAGGTGTCATGAGAAGAAACGTATGCAACTAGATCCCTCGTCAGCTGACTTCCAGTGCCGTGTTCTCTGCCCTCTTACATAACAGTGATGATGTATCACACTGAGACATTCCTGTGAAATTAGACACAGAAGCTGACTCTCCGTGCGTAGAGGACTACAGGAAGCCCGTAATGCATAATTGCAGATTTCAGGAATTTCCCATTCACTCGTGTTCTCCTTTCCAGTGGCTCTAAAATGACCCTGGTTGCTACGCTGCCTGAAGGTAATGCTGAGTTCAGGATCTATGTTGTGATTACTCATTAATTTATCCATCTACCACTTTTATGTGTCAGAATCTGAGCTAGACCCTGGGACTCCAAAGATGTTATGACAGGTTCTGTCCATCTGTCTCTAAGCTGTGAGCCAACAGGCTCCAAGTGTTAGCCTCCTGATGCGACACAAATGCCTATTAGTCATTCCATTTAACCGGCTTTTTAAATATCGTTTCAAACATTTCAATGATCCAGCACTAGATGGACCAGGGTTGATTAAATCAATATACACCCTCTCATTAAATACCCCATACTTTTCTGATCCATTGTACGGAGGCCAAATTTAGAAGCCTGAATTCCTCCTTCGCATGGGGCTAGTTATCCCATCCAAGGCTCTCTGGTTCCTGTAGGGGGTTGAGTGGTGGTCCTTAAAAACACATGTTCACGCTTTAACCCCCAGAATCATGAAGGCGACCTTACTTCGAAAAAAGTCTTTGTAGATGTAATTACATTGCAATCCCAAGATGGGATTGTGCCGGAATATCTGGGTGTGCCCTGAATCCAGTAATAAGTGTCCGTATAGGAAATAGAAGACGAGACACACAGAGGGAAAGGGTCCTTTGAAGGTGGAAGCAGAGATTGGAGGGAAGCGGCCCCCAGCCAGGGAACGCCAACAGCCGCTGGAAGTCGAAAGGGCAAGAAAAGTTTCTCCCTGAAAGCCTCTGGAGGGAGTGTGGTCCTGCCCACCCTTTGATTTCAGAATTCTGGCCTCCAGAACTATGAGAGAATAAAGTTCTGCCGTTTTAAGCCCCCCCGTTCATGGTCATTTCTTTCCTCTCATGGTCAGTGAGTTCGAGCCCCACTTGGGGTTCTGGGCTGACAGCCCAGAGCCTGCCTGGAGCCTGCTTCTGATTCTGTGTCTCCCCCTCTCTCTGCCCCTCCCCAGCTCATGCGTTGCCTCTCTCGAAAATAAACATTAAAAAAATTTATAGAATGAGTCCTCTCTGTCACCTACTTATTTTCTCACCTCTAACTAGGGACTCATTTAAGTTACATTTTATTAGAAGGCTGAATCACAAGGTACGCAAGGCAACTCGTGCCTAGAGCCTGGGGCAGCACCTGACCGTGGACAGTCCATATATGTGTGTTGTGAAGCCAAAATTGATTACAGTTATTTCTGAATCAATTTGCAGTTTCCTCCCCACATTTGTGTTCTGTTACACGAGGCCCGTGCTGCTATTTCTCTTGGAAATCAAGAGCTGCAAGACGGGCAGAGTGCTATGGGAATTTACGAGAGGCTGGAGCTGCTTTTGCCTGGGGAGCCTGCAGCTTACTGCACTCCCAGGGCCCCGGGTTTTCTCTCCTCTGTGGCTCCAAAAGGCCTCTGCTTTGTAGTAAACATGGGTGTGTGCTCATGTGCATGCGTTTGTGGTCTTACAAATTCCTCCAGGGTAAGGACGAGTCTCAAGCATGTTTATAACCGCCCTCCCCACAACCAGTGCCCACCGAAGTCCCTTCCACGTAGAGGAGGCTGGAAACCCTTTCGCTGAGCCCAGACGTTTTTTCATCCGGAGGTGGTTCGGGGCTGCCTCGGGCTGCCAGCGGGAGATGGCAATAGAGGGTGCAGGGGAAGCAACCTCGTCTTCCATTTCTCTTTTATGCACTTTCCGTTTCCGCCAGCTTTATTCTTGGAGGCTTTTCTCCTCGGTGGTTATAAGCTAAGATGCTACTGTCTGCCCTGGGTGGCTTCGTGGATCATTTGAGATCTCCTCCCAAGAACAAATTGGAATGCCCTGCATTGTGTCTGCTGGGTCCCAACCATAATTTATTTAAACGCAGCTCTTGCAGTTTATATAAGTCAGTTGGCCCATTCTGTGGGTGAGCGCCCCTGTGTGTTCTCGCTCTATTTTCAGACTTGCACGTGAGTATGTTTAGCAATTGAGTTTTTCATTCTATAAAACTTGGGCCCTGCCTGTCAGGAACCAATGCTTGGACTACACGCACGGTTGGACTACATTGCTTTGAGGATTTAGGGGTAACAGCATGCTTTTTACATATATTTCTTTTTATATTGGCGTTTTACTCCTTAATTCTGAAGCTTTGTCAATTGCTGAAAAAAGTTTCGGTTTTCTTTCTTTCTTTCTTTCTTTCTTTCTTTCTTTCTTTCTTCTTTCTTTCTTTCTCTTTTTCTTTCTTTCTTTCTCTCTTCTTTCTTTCTTTCTTTCTCTTTCTTTCTTTCCCTTTCTCTTTCTTTCTTTCTTCCTTTCTTTCTTTCTTTCTTTCTCTCTTTTTCTTTCTTTCTTTCTTTCTTTCTTTCTTTCTTTCCCTCTTTCTTTCTTTCTTTCTTTCTTTCTTTCTTTCTTTCTGCCTTTCTTTTTCTTTCTGTTCTTGGATTGTAGCCCATCACATTGGTATTTCAGAATTTTTCTGAGATTGCTTTATTCTTTTTCCTTGAGGAGTACTCTGCCCATCTTCATTCACTATAAAAACACAGACAAGTTTGGTGATACTGGGCACTGGGAACTTACTTTGTGGTGAGAAAACAGCCTCTGGAGGGTGTTGCAAAGTTTACATACCCTGTGGCTACTTCCTGAGATTTCAAATACTAATGGTCCTTGGATTGCAGAGCAAATGCATCGTCAATTGTTAGTGTGGGTGTGCCTAGGCTCCCAAATTATATGTTAACATTGAAATTTGAAAAGAGGAAATGAGAAATGTCTGGCTGGACCTTTAGGTTGTTTTACGAGAGGCTATCCATGATGATATCAACAAGAGGTACAAAGTGACTTTGACCCGGATCTCGGCTTCATAGCTTTAGAATGGCCTTAGCTGTGGAAATGCACAGCCCAGCTGAACCACGCTGTGTTCGTACAGCCTGACTGTGGTCAACCGATTAAAAAATAAAGAAGAAAAACAACACTTTGCACTTGTGAGTGCTCGATAATTATTCATTTAAATTAAGTAAATGAAGTTTTGGAAATTTCAATATTATTTTTAAGAAAGTAACATAAGTGTGCCAACATGTCTTTATTTTTAGAGGCGATGATAAGTGTGCATTTACATCATGCATAACAAAAACTTTTTAAGCGGTACTCCACGGTTTAAATATTTGTAGCATGCAAGCATTGCTGTAACCCGGATGCAGCAAAGACTCAGCATTTTATTATAACCCCCGAGGAGGAACCTAAATCCCAAATCCATTCATGAGTAATGTAGGTTTTACTAAAGATTTCACTGGGCAGCAGATATCACCCGGCTAATTTTTTCTGAAGTTTATTTATTTTGAGAGACAGGGAGGGAGAGAGAGAGAGAGAGATGCGGGAGGGGCAGAGAAAGAGGGAGAGGGAGGACCCCAAGTAGGCTTTGTGCTGAGTATAGAGCCCAACGCAGGGCTCGAACTCAGGAGCTGTGAGATCAAGACCTGAGCTGAACCCAGGAGTCGGGTTCTCCACCTACTGATCCACCCAGGTGCCCCCACGTAGCCCTGCTCTTTTTCCCCAGGACGCCTTCCCACAGACTCCTCGCTCCCCCTTTCCAAGCTGGACTTTCCCCAGGTAACTCTGCCATGTTATACCTCTCTCTTCACGGGCAGCCTCTTCCCTGCCATCTCTTTCTTCAACTCCATTTCCAGCTTCTCCTGCTCTGAAGGGCCCTTTGGAGTTCCATGATATTGACAAAGTTTTTGATAAGCCACGCAAAGCCTGATGGGGAATCTCTTCCCTGAGCTTAGACAAACCAATATCAGGATGTATTTGTGTCTGGAGGAGGGAGTTGGTGCCCAGCGTGAGCGTCTGGCTTCTCTTTCTTCTTAATCAGGGTCAGAATTAGCCCGCACGTGATGGACCCAGTAACAGCCACCAGGCGTGGACAACTCTTGCTCCTGCGTCGGGGGGAGGGGGCTGACTCCCTCTCCCGCTCAGGGTAGTAGCACCAGGGCTCACTGTGAAGTTCGCCTTGAGATGGCCTGGCATACAGGTGACAGGTGTGGACATGGCCATCCTCCCTCACTGCCAAGCTCCGATCACACGATGGGCATCTCTTCTGGCTGCCGTTAACAAATTAGTACACAACATGAGTTTATTAACTTACAGTTCTGAAAGTCGGGAGTCCGAAATAGGTCAGCAGGACCGCATTACTTCCGGAGACTGTAGAATAGGATCTATTTCCTCCCCGTTTCCAGTTTCTGATGACTGCCCCTATTCGTTGGTTCATGGCCCTGCATCACTCTGACCCCTGCTTCTGTCGCACATCTTCTCCTCTGACTCTGGCCCTTCTCCCTCCTTATGTAAGGAGCCTTGAGATTGGTTTGGACTTGACCACGTGATCTCCCCATCTGATGATCTTTAACTTGATCATGTCTGTAAAGTCCCTTTTGTCTTGTACATAATAACATTCACAGGTTCTGAGATGAAGATGTGGAGGCCATCATTCTGGCTAACACACAGCCAGTGATCAGCTTCCCGTTGTCTGAGTGATAAGTTCCCAGTATTGCTGAGCCTAATCATTGGTAAACCCAAGGCATCTCTGCTTGAATCTGTCCCATTTCCTGAAGCTTTCAGGCTCACCTTAGCTATTTTATCATGAGCAGTGGAGTCTCCTATGGGAAGCCGCCAAGAAAATCACCGTCTTCCTCAGAAGCACAACAAGGTGGGTATTTTCATTTTCCTACCTCCTCAGGAGTCATCTCAGAGACCCTTCCCTTTGGTGTCAGGCCAGTCGGTCTGCTCAGGATTGAAGAACCTTACAAGCGCATGACTGGACAATGCTCAGCCTTGCTAAGTCCCAGGTGAGCTGGCTTCCGAATTCCAGAAAATAGTTGAAGTAGTTCTTTCAACTCTGGGAAGCTCAGGGAGCTTGTCTTGTTGCCTAAAATGGCACAACAGCCTTTCATTGAGAGTAGTCCCGTAAGGAGTAATCTGCACCCTGCGATGTGAGGGCAGCTGCTGTAAAATGTTCAGAGCCAAGCCTTTGACTGGTTTTTGCCTTCTTTCCTCTTCTCAGACCTAGCCAGCACATTAGGTGGCTGGGGCTATGCAGATACAGCCTGTCCAGGGAAACTTGATGACCTCTGGTGCAAACCATTGACGGGTTCCATTATACCCTAGACTTCTCTCATTTCGCTCACTGACACTCTCACAGATTTCTGTTAGGGTGGGTCAGCCAAGGTTCAAATGCCTTTTTCTCCCGGGATTGATATTCTATTGCTTCAAAACACCATCAGTATCTGGTGCACCATTTTTTTTCCCCCCTGTCCAGACAACATGATCTTTCCTATCTCCTGTCTTCACGTGTTAGCCAGGCTTCTAATAGACATTCCCGACTTGGAGTGATGGTCTAAAATAAGGGTGTTAAAAATAATTCCTTGTGCATTCCTTTTCTTCATTATCTCTCAGAAAGGATTGATGGTCACAGAGAAAGCATTTCAACAGCTCAAATAAGTGGTTTATCCCTCATTTCCAATCGCTTTTTATCTTCTGAAGACTTTGCATTACTCCCTCTTAACCTCCCACAGTATTAAAAAATCTACATTGTATAGCCATTGTTTCAAATTCAAAAGAGTTACCCTCCAAGGATTTTACTTAGACCTTGGTAGAGATGCATACTGCCTCGGGATTCTTAAATCCAGGTCTAGGGCTCGGACATGGAATTTCCATGAACTGCTTTCCAATTCAGCCTGCAAATACATTTCCCTGTCTTTCGTTTGTTCAGTTAAAGGCTGAACACTCACTAGCCTCTGTAGTGGGAAAGACTGTATTCCCTTTTGAGTCATCTCACACAAACAGGTGTGCAAGTCCCTGGTGGGCAGGGAGTCCGTCTAAATTGCCAGACCTGAGTGAAGAAACAGCTAGGGTCTCATTAGCTCACCAAGCTAACATCTCAAGGCTGCAATCGCCTGGGGTGCAGTGATTCCCTCCTGGCCCAGATACCATTAAATACCTCTTTTGGAACAATGCTGGGAGTGTCTGACCACGGCAAGCCCCCTCAGGCGTAAGCAGGCATAAGGTTCCTCTTAAGAATGTAACAGACCCCACCTACTCCCCCTCAGGTGTCCCTTCTGGAATTTGACAAAAACCTAGTATGGCCATAGACCAACCCTCATACAATGGAAACCAGCAGATCAGGAATGGACAACTCAGCACCTAGAACTATCAAAAGCCAATAAGGGTAGAACTTGAGAAGGACCAAGGGGGAAGGGATGGGGGAGGGTTGACTGGAACCTTATAAAACAAGGACCGTGGTCTATAGTCCTCAGGCATTCACTTTTGAATGTCCCCTCTCTGTAAAGAGAGCTTTCCTACTATTCTTCCTTTATAATTTTATATTCTAATAAACATTTGCCTGCCGATCTTTTTGTGTCTACCTATTCATCCTTCCAAGTGGCGAGACAATGAATCCAAGTATTGTGGGAAAAAGATCCTGCAACATTAACATGTTTCTTTCTAGGGGCCATCTGAGAGGACAGGAAGCTTGTGGTTTCCCAACCCTGATCTGATTTTACTCTCCTTCCATCATGCAGTTGGTTTCCTGCGCCACCTCTTAAGGGGAGTTGCCCCCAGTGACTCTAGGCGGTGTATCTCCCATCCTAAGAAAGACTATCTAAGTGATCCTAAAGTGCCTGCACCTACCCATTGGGTGAGCTGCTTTTAGACATTCTAAGTTCACATCCCAACAACTGTCTCAGAGAAAAAAGCTATGACACATGTAAATCTGTTTAATGGGGAGATTTAGCTTTTTGGGGATGTCCCAAACCCCTTTCCCTCCACCTCTTTGGTGCTCAGTACGGGGCCCCGTTTATGAGACCTATTTGCTCAGTGCTATAGCTTTCTGGGAACTCTGAATTGCCAGAAAGTCTGTCTATTTACTAGTTATTAAGACTCAGCCTGGTTACTGAGGAATTCCGGCCTCATAATTTGCTCAAAACCGTTCTTCCTCTCCCTCTCACACTTACAGTTGCTAAGTGTGGAGACTCAGAGCAGAGAAAGAGGGTGGGGTCTTCTTTCAAACACCCCCTTCCTTTTTCTCTGGTCTTCCCTGTAGAGCTGGAAAGAGAGAAAGGGAAAGTGATCCTCCTTATATGTCTGTTCCTTCTGAGACCACAAGCCTCTCCTTGGCTGATTCTAACTCCTACTCAAACTCATTATCTAATGGCTCAAGGAGGGAAAGTGTTGGCCAGGTCTCTTACGCAGTGGAGGTTGCTGGTTAGATTCAACTATCTCTAATTAGTCACTAGCTAGCAGCATCATACTTCAGGCCTCTCGGCACTAAGTCCTTTTTGTCTTTCCACTTTAGGCTGCCCTCATCCCTGGCAAAGCTGTAGCACACTACCTCCCATCCTCCACAGTCTTATCTATCATCTCAAGCTCCACCTCTGTACCCACCAACGATTTTCAGCATCTATCTTTCATGCCTCTGAAGAGCAAGGCATGGTAGAACAGCCCCGCCCCCCTCCACTTGGTCCTACCTCCACACCCCTTCTCACTAATGTACGTTCTCCTGCAGGAATGACCCAGGTGATACTTCACAAGCATAATGTCTAAGCAGACGTCCAACCAAAGATTCAAATGTTTCCCTTCTTGCAGATAGATCTTATAGTATTTTGTAAGTGGATCTCTTGGAGTCTTTCACTCTCGACTATAGAAAGACAAGGAAACCTTATGAACGCTGCATATAAATAGTAAAAATTATATAAAATTAACTCCAATAACTCATCCTCTCTGCTAGCCTGGCCTTCTGCTTTTTATTTATTGTATCCTTTACTACATTGTGGAATTCACTTGTCCTTTCATGGCATTAAATATCTTAGCATTTGCTTTTATAAATTTTGGGTTCCCTATCTCTCTGACATCTTCACCACCTTCAATTTGTTTTAAACATTACTTTTTATTCCTATCTTAAATTTCTTAACTTAAAATTTAGATATCTGATCCCAGTAAAATTTATTTTTCTGTATGGTGTGAGATAGGGATTGAATCATAGTTTCTCCAGTATCACTTTCATTGATTTCATGAAATCCTGAATCTTTTACAGGAGTTGAAATTTTCACTCAGATTGATTTAATTTTTACATTTTTATTTCAAGCAATGCACAGGATCAGCCTATCAGCTAAGAAGGGCAAACAGTGACAGAGAAATTGGCATAACTGGAGGATGAATGGCTTTGAAAAAGGAGAAATAGGAGAGTATATTTCTTGCTCTCAGAACTTGAGTTAATACTTTTGGTTATGATGATCTTTCTTCTACATGTAATCTTTTAACCGCGTACTTGGGTGAGGAGGACCCTTTACCATATCACATGAGTGATCAAGCTAGTGAAATTTGCTAAGTGAAAAATGCTGTTATCTCTGATCAGCTCTATACTCACTCAGTTCGTCTGGGTGGGACGTAGTGCAGAGTTGTGCTTCTGCAATAATGTGGGTGCCATGAAACCTTCCCGATATTAAAAGCAAAGGGGACAGGCATGTGGCACAGTATGGTCATAAGCTTCTCTAAAACCCCTATTAAGCTACCTCCACATGAGAAAAACCCCAGGCAATAAAATGCATCACGTACGTAGAAAACATGTATCTTGGCAGAGAAGAAACTTTGGTGTATATGTCCCTGGTTAAAGAAATTATGTTAAAATTCCAACTACTACATTTTGAAATTCACTCAGTAAATACCAATTGAGTTTACCTCCCTAGGACCAATTTGCAAAGCTAAACAGAGAGGAGAATTCAGGGGTAAATAATCGTCTTTATTTTATAGGCTTTTATAGCTCCTTCCACAACGAGGTTTTTCTAGACATGAAGACAAAACACTTATTTATGGAACATTAAATGATTATTCAGGAAAATAAATGCTGGGAGAGTGATGTTCTCCATAGGCAGTGCTTTCAAAGAGCAGCTTCATAGAGGAGCTGAGAAGTCGGCAAGCTCTAAATGCAGAAGTTAGGCTGCAGAGGGAAAGTAGGAGGGAATATTTCATGAGGGAGAGACATGAACCAAGCAAGCGGGTGGCTATTCGCAGGTGTCATCTTTTTATTTGATTTTGTTTTCCAAAAGTCAAACGAGGGGTAAAAATGGCCTATCTTCCCAGAAAATGTGCATGAGGCATTTAAACCTAATTTACTTTTTGTTCCATAAATATTAACAGATCTCTATGAAGATTCTTTTTTTTTTCCTCAAATTTTCTCTACAGAGTATTTGGTTTCCAAACAGAGGCTGTCTGATTTGGTTTTCAGCAAAATAGATTCTCATAGGCTTTATTTTCCGTACCTTCTCCGGCGATATGCAGCATGAACATTATTCAGGGGCCACACAAAATATAATCTGAAAGAGACAGTACTTAGAAATCTGAAATAGTTATGGATGGCTCCAAAGAATAAATCATCTCTGAATAACACTATTTGACAGACAAGTCTATTGAACATCAGGTATTAGTGAAAGAGGCTTAAACAGAAAGTGACAGTTGGAATAACAGTTGAGTCAGCAGTTAATAAAGAGACTCCATGTTTATCCACCAGGCATAATAATGCTTTGAATGTCGAAGACATTCCTGAGTGGGTCCCACACCTCTATCCCCAAAGATCCTCTTGGCTTTAAACTGCACGCTTTCTTTGTTCTTCTCATGTGCGTGATTTTCTACCTCGGTGATGCAACCTTTCCCAGTTTCAGAGCTCCTGGCAATCAATCAATGGAACCTTTTTGCTACGTCCTGCCTTCCTTCTCCCTTTCCTCCATTCTCCCTCCCAGTTGCCCCAGCACCTCCCCACCCACCCTTAGTCTCCTTGGATTGGATGCTAATTCTAGTTCTTGGAACGACTTGCCAATTAGCGCACTGCAAATTTCCCCACCCTCGACCATTTTAGAGAGTCTCTTGGGAGGAAAAAAAAAAAAAAAAAAAACAAAACAAACTCTGGAAATCATTCCAGGTCCAACAGGATGGTTTGGTGACCCTTCTTTTGTACTGGTTTATTCCCTTAGGCTGAAATGGTCAGGAGGCATAAATCTTTTCTCCCCGCTGTACCCACGGAACACTTTCAGTGCCATGTAATTCATGCAAAATTACCTTGGGAGAATCCTCTCTCCCGAACGGGGTTTGTTCTCTGTGCCAGGGCGCATCAGTTCCGAGAATGGTTCTGCACCCGCAATTCCGATGCCCGTCCTCCCTTTGGATGTACCTGCTTTACTGATACCGGCAGCTTCTTATTGTTTTTCCTTGCAAGTGCAATACCCAGGCACAAAGGTTAAGGTCGGAGCTTATGGTTGTTTCATAGAGCTCATCCTGGAGTGCGCACACATGGAAAGCATCCGCGGGCATTAATGAGATGACTGGAGGCCAGTGCCTTTATTTCAAGTTTTTAACATTTGGTAGGGTTTGGCCCGCTGAGCTTGGGTTTTTAAAATGTCCCCTCAAACCAAATTGAATCCATACTGTCCTGGCAATTACCACAAACATCTCTTACCCTGGTCAGAAAGTTCCAGAGGGAATAAAATATAGAGTCAAAATTCTCAGTGTCTTCATTAGGAGTGTAGAATTGTTCATGTTTTTCTTATTCAGAATGAGTGACTAGGAAGTCCAAAGTACTGCTCTGGTCTACAGAGCAGTGTGTTTCCAGTTTAAGCCATCCACAAACATATTGCATTTTTGTGATTTGTTTCTGGAGGCCTTGCAAAGCTTCATGAGTGAATTCCAAATAATTAAATGATAGATAAGTGAAGTGTGTCTGTGCTCCTCCTGGACAGGGACCAGTCAATCAGCACGAAGGGACCAGCTGTGGGAACGGGGTTTCAGCTCAGGTTATCATTTCTCTAGCAGCCTACCGTCTCTTCCAAATCATCATCATGACGTCTTCGATCGAGAGCTCCTGTTCCTCCAAAATTCAGGCCATTGAGCTAGAAGTGCCTCTAGGCTTTGTCAGTCCTGTCATCTATTGACCTATTGGCCAATTCTATTTACTCATCGAATACTTTAAGATTTGATCCACTTTCTTCTCTGACAATCTTGAGCTACTTAGCCAGCACGTTCTGTGGCTAGAGCTAGGTCGGTGTTGACAATCTGGGAAAACTTGATGACCTCTTTCTACTCCTGAATGGCAATGCCATGTGGAAAGTGCATCTGGAAACCTAACCCTGTCTCCTTGATTCCAAAGGTTGTTCACTCTGTAGCCTATCATTCACTGTTCCTAGGCTCTCATCCTAGATCTGGTCATCACCAAGTGGAATATTGTCTTTCTCCATAAATACTTGAAGTTTCTCTCATCTTCAAAATAAAACCCTTCTCCTGATTCCCCGGTTATCATCTAGACTTCGCTTTGGGTCGAAACCCCTCTAAGTTCCGTTCTGCCCTGGTTACTTTCATCTTTCCCAGTTATTCCTAAACCTCATGTCATATGGCATTCATCTCCATGACGCTATTGAAAGTTATCTCACTGGGGTCACCCAATGGCTTGATGCACTTGCTTCCAGTGGATTTGGTTTTGTGGATGGTTCTATAGTACTTTGTACTGCACAACACCGTTCCTTTCTCTTATATATGTGACAGCATATTTGTTTGTTTCTGCCCATATCTCTCTCAGTCATTTTTCTTTGTCACCATCATGGACTCCTTTTAAATGTTGCTTTCATCAGGGTTCCATCTTAGATTTTCCCCATTTTCTCTTCCACCATGCTTTCTCTGGATGGTCTATTCTAACTCCCACTTTCAGCTCATTTGTGTTTATATGCCAATCACTCCCAGATCTCTATATTTAGTCATTCTTCAAACTTCAGACTCATAATAAATACTACCATCTTCTAGATGCCTCCACCCCTCTGTCACACCAAGACCTAAATCTCAACATGTGCAAAACATAATTCATCTCCCCTCAAAACGGCCTCATGCTCCTGCGGACTCTAGTGGGCCAGTGACGGAAGCCAAGAGAATAGCCTTATCTTTATGTCTTCCTCTTCTTCATTCCTCACTTCTAGGAAATATAAAGTCCTTAGTATGGTGCCTGGCTCATAGTAGATGCTCAGTTAAATTGGACAGCTGACGTTAAAAATAAGTTTCTAATTTAGAATTTTTAAAGAAAGCAAGGCTACTTTGGAATGCATACATCTCAACATGTGGCAGACTTAGTAAACAGCTAGCTCAATCATAAATTTACCTCAAACAAGTAGCAAATAATATATGTGCTGCTAATATTAACTTAAATCCTTCCTGGGGCGCCTGGGTGGCTTGGTCGGTTAAGCTTCCGACTTCAGCTCAGGTCATGATCTCACGGTCTGTGAGTTCGAGCCCCGCGTCGGGCTCTGTGCTGACAGCTCAGAGCCTGGAGCCTGTTTCAGATTCTGTGTTTCCCTCTCTCTCTGCTCCTCCCCCGTTCATGCTCTGTCTCTCTCTGTCTCAAAAATAAAATAAAACGTTAAAAAAAAAAAAAAAAAAAAAAAAAATTAACTTAAATCCTTCCTTTCTGGGGAAGTAATGAAACACTGCAATTCTAGGGAGGTTTGCTTTCTTCTAAGGTATCCTTTCTGCAAAATGCCTCCTCCACTTTCTTTTCTGGAATTCACTTCAGACTCTGTGCCTTGCTGTATTAGCTCTGTGCCTCCCTCTGTTCTATAAGGTTGATGCCAATGTGTGGTGGGGAAGAAGAGGGATTTTACATTCTATTTGGTTTTCAACCTGGAAAAAGAGAAACTTTTAGGCTGAGTGTGTCTGTTTCCGACCTGAAACTTGGCTTCAGAATGCAGAAGTCACGGACTCCCTGAGTTTCTTATGCCATCCGACCAACATCCCCCCTGGAGATAGATGTTTGGGGAGAAGAAAGGGTTGCTATGAATGGCTACATGCTCCCCACTAATCATGTCTTTAGACTTTCTAATCTTCCGAAGTCCTTTCTTAAACCTGGTACCAATCACAGGGCTAAATTATGAGGCCTTTAGAGCCCAAACTGCCGGACTATACTTTAATACGTTCGCCCATTATGCACCGTACGTTTAAAGAATTTAAACAACACATCTGGAAGTCCCAACCTTAATTCTCTGACTAATAATATTTTATAGATATTTACCCATCTTGAGGAAAACTCTTCTTTCTAGTATGTTCATAAAAACTGACAAGGACTCAGTGGCTCCCACTGCATCTGGCAATGACACAGTATCCAAACATTTGGCTTCTTTGCCCGAGCAATCATTTCCTGGTTAGTGATGTCGGTGGGTAATTGTTAACTTGTTCTACTGGCAATGAGAGCTGTTCTCTACCTACACCCGTTTTTGGTTTGGGCTTCACAAGTCGATCAAGGACATATAAAACCACTTGGCCACAATGTGTATGACTCTGTGCGGGGTCCTAACAGGATCACGTTTGGGGTAGCTGCTGGTAAGGACTGGTGTGTGTGCTATCTGGCATCCACGCCCATTGGCCACTGTCCTAACCTGCTGTTAACATTTTGAGTATCACCAATGACCATCTCTGCCCTTGATCTGAACTTTGGTTAACTAGCAAATTGCCACATCGTTTCTATATACCGGTGACTCTGACCCGACATTTAATAGATGAAATCTACTTCCCATGGCTGGTTTATTCATCAAAAGTTGATCGTCAGATTCTATATCTTCATCACACTAATGTCCTTATCTGGCTGCCTGACATTTAGGAAATTTAGGCCTTACTGGGGCACTGGATGGCTCAGTCGGCCAAGCCTCCAACTCTTGCTTTCACCTCGGGTCACCATCTCACAGTTGATGGGTTCAGGCCTCATGCCAGGCTCTGCAGTGGCAGCACTGAGCCTGCTTGGGATTCTCTCTCTCTCCACCCCTCCCCTGCTAGTTATCTCTCCCTTAAAATGAATACATAGACATTTAAAAAAATTTTGGAGCCTTACAGACCTCTTCTGCTAGATACATATTATTCCTTTTCAGTCCTAAGCATCAGGATGCCAAATGTGCTCTTTACCTGCAGGTAAATCATCAGACACCAACATGTTCGTTTTAAGCAATGGATCTTGCATTCAATTTTCTGTTGTTTTAGTCAGCTCAGGCTACCATAACAAAATAACATAAACTGGGGAGCTTAAACCGATTTCTTTCTCACAGTGCTAGAGCCTGGAAGTGCAAGATCAAGGTGCCGTCCATGTTGGTATCTGATGAGAGCTCTCTCCTTGAGTGAGACATGACTACCTTCTTGCCGTGGCCTCACATGGCAGAGAGAGACCACAATTTCCGGTGTCTCTTATCTGAATAACACTAATTCTTTCAGAGTAGGGTCCCGCCTCCATGACCTCACTGAACCTTAATTATTTCCCTACTCCAAATATAGTCACATCAGTGCTTAGGGTTTCAACAGGATAATTTAGGGCAAAGCAGTTCAGTCCATAGAAACTGCTTTGCACAGTTAGGTGCATAGAAATTACCTTGCAGAGTGAATTGCAAACAAATACAAGTATCTCCGAAGAGTAGTGTGGCTCAGGGAACAGGTGATGTGAAGTGTTAACGGAGCCATCAGACAGGTAGGATGGCTTTCTGCACCGATAGGCAGAAGCTCTGGAACAAAGTAGTGAAAGCCGAGAAGGCATATCCTGTCTAGAGCTGAAGGTAAACAGGGCCGTCAGGGTAAACAAACAGGAAGTGACATTTTTAAAAATAAAGATGAGCAAAACGGTCAGGACTTTTTACAGCCAGCAGACCATAAAACCCAGCTTGGTAAATTTCCTGCCAGATTCAGGTGAAGAAACTAAGGTCCAAAGAGGCTGTGAGACTGGGAGTCTTTGGCAAACCAAGGTGAGTTGGACACCATTTTTTCCAGTACGGCGCGATTCTACATGAATGGGAACAAGAAGCCATTCCTCAAAGAATGCACTTGAACTGTGATGTGGTGATGCCATGATGACAAAGACAGAACTGCATTTTCATAGAACGTTCTTCTCCAGAGACTGGCAAATTCCAACCTCCCAACAAGCTTCCCCCACACATGGGGCTTATTAGAGGCCCTGCATCTCCCTTGGCCGGGGAGACAAGTTGCATTTCAATACTAACCCGAGCTGTTTTCCATAATGTATGCAGAGTGGGCTTCAGCCACGTGTTGGAATGACATCAGCAATCTGCAGACCGGAGCTGCCGAGGTTCAGGATCATTGCAGGCCAGAAAAACGAAAGAGTGGGGTTGTTATCTGTCAGGGGAAAACTGACGAACTCATCCACTCCAGCTAAAGAGGACTCACAAATGTGCCTTGAACTAAGTAGAGTCTTAAAGAATCTCTGATCTTAGCCAGAAGATTTCGCTTACATTAGTTTCAATAGACATGAAGAGGAAACGCTGGAAAATATGTCCCTTATTTGCATCGTCGAATGAGTTCCACAGCAAAGCTGTATGAAAGCCCTGATATTTTGTGGGTCTGCCTCTGAGGCCCCCAAAACGTGCACCACACGGGAAGTGTTACCACAGTCACACGCCTTCCTCCAGGCTGTTCCCAGACACAAAACCTTCTTCACAGATTCCAGGGCTTCCAGCCAATAAGTAGGGTATGTGCTTTTGTTTAAAAGAATGAATTAACACTGTGCCATGTCAACATTTTTTAAAGGATGATGTTCTAAGTTTTCATGAAATAGAAATGGTTACCACAATTCCTTTGGATCGGTAACATTCATTGGCTCTTTCTTGATTGCAATGGCAGCTCTGATACCTGCCCACATGCAGGTAGAAACCAAGAGTCCGAAACTCTTGTTGACGGGGAAGAAGATAAATTGACCTGTTCTATCTATGAGAATATCTATATAAAAAAAAAATCATGGTTGATGAAATAAATAGACTCATTCTTCCCGCTTGAAGTGTTACATGCCATTAAGGCAGAGAGAACGTCACAGGATGTCTAAGGTGGAAGAGAGAGGGTGTAGAATTTTTAATGTTTTCAGTCTGGAGAGAGCAGTAAGTTTAAGATCAGAAAAATTGGTTCAAAATTGTGTCTAAGAGTTACTTCCTGTATGACTTATGCAAAATACTTCAGCTCTCGGATGTAAAGTCCCCTAACTCAATTCAATGGCGAGTGCATTAGATTATCTCATTGGTTCTTTCTACCACTGCATTTCTATGACGCTAACTAAAATACCTAACACCGGGAAACCACTCTTCCTTCTTTGGTACAATACCAGCATGGAGACACGAGCAGACCCGAAGAGATGATCCATATACTCTGTTATGGGCTGGATGTTTGTATCTTTCCCAAATTCATATGTTGAAACCTTAGCCTTCAAAGTGACTAGAACTTGTGACAACGTGATGAAGGTCAAATGAGGTCATAAGATTGGGACCCTGATTTAATAGGACTAGTACCCTTAAGAAGGCACCAGAGCATTCTCTTTCTTTCTCTCTCTGCCATGTGAGGCCATAGCAAGAAGGCAGTCATCTACAGCCCAAGGAGAGAGCTCTCATCAGAAGCCAACGAGGCTGGCACCTTTATCTTGCACATCCAGGCTCCAGAACTGTGAGAAATAAATTTCTGTTGTTTAAGCTACTCAGTATATGGTATTTTGTTAAGACAGCCCAAGTAGACTAATAAATAGTTATATTTTAAAAAATTATTAAAGCCTCAGTCCCTACTCTCAAACCTGGATTCCACAGAATAGAGTCAGGCTCTGTCTGGACACAGGCCAATTCAATACTACTAACACTTGGGATTGAGCCTTTCCGGTAAATACTTAAAAGTAAGGCTCCTCTATGTTTCTTAGAAGCTGGGAACCCTTTATAAAATGTGAGCTAAAGTGGTCAACAGATTTTTGACAAGGATGCCGAGACCATCCAGTGAGGGAAAGGACAGTCTTTCCAAACAGATGAGTCTGGGAAAACTGGATATTCCCATGAAACAGAATGATATTAAACCATTTCTTACTCCATGTACACAAATTAACTCAAAATGGATCAACAGTCCACACTTAAGAATTAAAACTATAAAGCGCTTAGAAGAAGACATAGAGAAAATCTCTCAGCATCAGATTTAACAATGATGTTTAGGACATCAAAAACAAGTAACAAAAGAAAAATAGATAAATTGGATTGTCATCAAAAGTAACGCCTGCCTGCATCAAAGGACACTCTCAAGGGAGGGCACAGAATGGGAGAAAATATTTGCACGTCATATATGTGATAAAGCACTAAAATCCAGAACATATGAAGAACTCTACAACATACCCATAACCAAAACCAAACCAAAACAAAAACAATTCCAAAATGGCCAAAGGATTTGGGTAGACGTTTTTCTAAAGCAGATATACAGGGGCACCTGGGTGGCTCAGTCGGTTGAGCGTCCGACTTCAGCTCAGGTCATGATCTCGCGGTCCATGAGTTCAAGCCCCGCATCGGGCTCTGTGCTGACCGCTCAGAGCCTGGAGCCTGTTTCGGATTCTGTGTCTCCCTCTCTCTGCCCCTCCCCCGTTCATGCTCTGTCTCTCTGTCTCAAAAATAAATAAATGTTAAAAAAAATTAAAAAAAAATAAAGCAGATATACAAATGCGCAATAAGCACTTGAAAAGATGTTAACATCATTAGCGACTAGAAAAATGCAAATTGAAACCACACTGACAGACCACTTTACACCCATTAGGATGGCTATAAGAGAAAATGCAGATATGGAAAATAACAACTATCGGTGAAGATGTAGAGAAATGGTATGCTTGTGCACTGTGGGTGGGAATATAAAATGGTGTAGCCACTGTGGAAAACAATTCGGCAGTTCTTTAAATAGTTAAGCATGGATTTACTATAGGATCCAGAAAGTCCACTTTTAGGTATATACACGAAAGAACTAGAAGCGGATGTTCAGTGTGCATAGTAGTAATATTAATGGTAATCAAGAGGTAGAAGTGACCCAAGTAAATATCAACAAGGGAATGTGTAAACAAAATCGTGTGTGTGTGTGTGTGTGTGTGTGTGCGCGCGTTTGTATACATGCAATGGAATATTATTCAGTCATAAAAAATGAAATGTGGACGCATGCTATAACATGCACGGATCTTGAAAAGGTTAGGCTAAGTGAAATAAGTGAAATAAGCCAGACAAAAAAACAAATATTTTATGATTCCACTTATAAGAGCTACCAAGAACAGGCAAATTCATAGATACGGAAATAAGAATAGGGGTTACCAACAATGAGGTGGGGTGAAAATGAGATATAGAACAGGTACAGAGTTTCTGTTTGGGACGGTGAAAAGTCCGGGAGATAGTGGTTATGATTGTATGACATTGTGAATGTACTTAATGTCATCGAACTATGTATCTAAGAAGAGTTAAAATGGTAAATGGTACATTATCTATCCTTTATGACAATCAAATGTTTTTTAAAAAGTACGTCGTGAATCAAGTCCCCTCCATCTTTCTCCTACCAGTCTAGCCCAAGTCACCACACGTCTCCCTAGGGCCCCCGGTAGCAGCCTCCTAACCAGCGTTCTTGCTCCTACCCTTGCCTTCATACCCATCATGTATCTTCAAGCAGCCACAGTGGTCTTTTAATTTTTTTTTTTAACGTTTATTTATTTTTGAGACAGAGAGAGACAGAGCATGAACAGGGGAGGGTCAGAGAGAGGGAGACACAGAATCTGAAACAGGCTCCAGGCTCTGAGCGGTCAGCACAGAGCCCGATGCGGGGCTTGAACTCACGGACCGCGAGATCATGACCTGAGCCGAAGTCGGCCGCCCAACCGACTGAGCCACCCAGGCGCCCCCACAGTGGTCTTTTAAACGTGAAAATCGAATTTTGTCAGTCATAGTTGAATCTCGCAATGGCTTCCCATCATTTACAGTAACGTCCAAATGCTTTCTCGTGTCTTCCCGGGCCCACGTCACTGACCTGCTTCCCCATCTTTCATCTCATCTCTATCTCTATCCGCCTTCTCTCAACCGCACAAGGCCTGTCCAGCAGGCTCCCTGCTTAGAATCTCTGTTGTTTGGCCACTATTTCATCCAGAGCACGACTGCCTGGATCTTCATCATCCAGTTCTCAGTTCCAATTGAGCATTCGTTGAGTTTCTACTATGTTGAGGAGTCTGAAGCAACAAATACAAGAATTCTATAGGATTCTTTAAACTTTGCACCTCCAGTTGCCATACTTGCATGAAGGGGAAAAGAGAGACTTCATTTGCATTCCACCTGGGACTTTGAGTATGGGCTCAAGACTGCCATCTAGACCGTCATTAGTGGAACCTGAATCAGAGTGAATCCAGTTGAGCCCCATACCCTTTGCCCCAAGACTTCCTCGAACATCACTACAAATATAAGTATCTTGGTTAGTCTGTGCTACACTCTGCCCCCTTTGTCTGTCTCTTCACCCAAGCTGCCATATCCCTAACATGCTCTGTTATATCCCCTGTGGTTCCCATGCCTCAGCCTGCTCTCAAGAGGAATTTACCTCCATCTACTTCCCTTAGGCTGTCTTGAGTACCTGTGCCTACTATTTCCCTTGAATCTCAGGATAGTGGTGGGTGGTTTCTCAGTCCTCATAGCTGCTTTTACACTGTTTTACCATCATTTAAAAGCATTGTTGGCTCAGAATGCCCAGATCCAATGTCCTCTAATAATCTACATTATGAGCATACACATATCATGCCCTCTTATCTTTGCCCACTTTTAGTGGAGGTCCTTGGCCCTTGGTACACCATCTTCCTTTCAATGTTCAAAGCCACCAGTATGCCAGGGTGACTGCAACGGCTAAGTAGATCAACCTTTCAACTACGTTATCCTTTAGCAAATTATTTCCAGGGCCAAGTCCTTTACTGGATGATTATGCAAAACTACTTTATCTCTGAAGTCATACATTTCTTAGCCCATCGACTACAGATACCTTATAAAACCCCAATCTCAGGTTAATCCAAATATCAGACTCTTTTTAAATTTTTTTTTTTTTCAACGTTTTTTATTTATTTTTGGGACAGAGGGAGACAGAGCATGAACGGGGGAGGGGCAGAGAGAGAGGGAGACACAGAATCCGAAACAGGCTCCAGGCTCCGAGCCATCAGCCCAGAGCCCGACGCGGGGCTCGAACTCATGGACCGCGAGATCGTGACCTGGCTGAAGTCGGACGCTTAACCGACTACGCCACCCAGGCGCCCCCCAAATATCAGACTCTTTATTCCCACAACTAAGCTGCTGAACACTGCTTTGGAAGAACCATTTGTCTAGGTGAAAAGACAAGTCATGCTTGATCTTTAGCTTTACCTCAAAATCCCTTTAGATGTCCTTAGTCACCAACCTCTCCTTTGCTTTTCAATACCTTCTCTATGTTTCCTTCTTTTTCTTCATCCCTTCTCCCCCATCCTGACTCTCAGCAGGTGCTTCACTTTTTGCTCCATTGTAACACTAGAGCCTTCTTTGCCAGTAACTCCCTCAACCCCTTCCCCATGTAGCTTAGAAATTTTCATGTATCCACCTATGTCCATACTCCTGCTCTCCTTGTTTAGGCTGAGGCATAGCCATCCCTCAATCTGCCTGCAGGATCACATCCCTATCTGCTTCTGCAGGGATTTTATTCCATTAGCTCTCCCTGATCGCTACAAGATCTCCAAATTCTATCTTCTTCTTCTTTTTTTTTTTTTTGTTGTTGTTTATTTATTTATTTTTGAGAGAGAGAAAGAAGGTGGAGCAGAGAGAGAGGGAGACAGAGAATCCCAAGCAGATTCCGCCCTGTCTGTGCAGAGCCCGATGTGGGTCTGGAATTCATGAACCACAAGATCATGAGCTGAGCTGAAACCAAAAGTCGGATGCTTAACTGACTAAGTCACTCAGACACCCATCAAACTCTATCTTCTGATGGCTTTTCCATCTCAACATATAAAAAACCTCCATCTACGTCCCGTCTCTAATCTTCCTTCACTGACAAGTTTGGTGACAGAGTAGCCACCGCTCGAAGTCCCCATTTCTCCTTTGTTATTTTCCTCCTCAGTTCAACTGATCGGCAAATGCAGAGACATGCCTGCTACCCAAGAGGGAGCGTGAGTAGTAAAGAGAAATACTAGGCACAAGAGTTCTTGGCTGTGGTCCTGACTTGACCACTGTGTGTCTCTGGTAAGTCACTCCCCTCTCTGAGCCTCACAGTATGTGAACATATTGTGTAAACTATAAAATTAGCATTGAAGCACTTCAGTGTGTGGAAATGTTTATTAATTATAAGGGGCTATTTCTCTTTTTTTTTAATGAAATTTATTGTCAAATTGGTTTCCATGCAACACCCAGTGCTCATCCCAACAGGTGCCCTCCTCCATGCCCATCATCCACTTTCCCTTCCACCCCACCCCCCACCAACCCTGTTGATTCTCAGTGTTGAAGAGTCTCTTTAAGGGGCTATTTCAATATTAATATTTTAATTATCCTTTCCCCCAAATTATTCACATTTAATCAGGGACCTGGTTTTGTGAAGAGATAAATCTCTTTAGCAAAAAAGAGTGTGTTCTGGAGATAAAATTTCAGGCCCTGGGCAAGTGCTCACCGGTTCCCTACGCTCAACCTCACCTTGACAGTAACTCCCCTTGACTTAGGCTTCACTGAATATGTGCAAAAAGGAGTTCAGAATTGAGCTACGGTAACAGTTTGTTGAAGGTCACAGACTGCTTTCCAAATGTTTGGGATTTAATAAAATTCCAGATGCATTTGGCCCTGAGCAATTTTATTTTGTTTTTAAACCCGCGTGTGCTTTAAAGAGAATTCTATCCACATGTTTTTGATTAATTTATGCTTCAATCAGTAAAGTTTGGTTTATTTCATAGTTATCTAATGTCCAAGAAGGTTTTTTAAATATGTGTTTAAAAGTACTTTCCTTAAAAAAAAAAATTCTAAAGAAAAGGTCAAATAACAGGAAGCTGTGGTTTGCCAAGAGTAAATAAATTTTACACACACACAAGTTTCCATTTTGAGTCCAAACTCCAAACCTGTTATCTTCGTGTTGTGTCTAAAGAAATGTTAGCAAAACAAATTCTAGTCTCCAAAGTAAGCAGAAAAGTGTCAGGTGAACACAACTGAAAATAACTAACAAAGCATGACACCCACAGCCACAGTTGCAAACACCTACCGGCTGATTTGTTAATAGACATTGGCTCTAGAGTATGGGATCAGAAAGAGTACTTAGGTTATTGGATTGTTGAATGAGCTTGGGTCAAGTTTTTCTTTTCATAGGGTCCCACTTTCCCACATAAGAATATGTAGTTAACAAGACCTGCCCTACTTATTTCAAGGTGTTGAAGATAGGGTCAAGGAGTGCATAGGACAGAAAAGCCTCTTGAAAAATATAAAGTGCTATGCTCTTGCATTGTATCTCAAGAACAGTAATAAAAATGTATAATCATTGCTGTGGCACAAAGAATTTTGCAAAAATGTTGGACTTTTGTTGATAACACTGGAATACTCTTAGTAGGGAAGAAAAGACATTTGAGTTCAGGTTTTTGGCTTTTTTTTTTTTTTTTTGAATGGACAACCATCCATTTTATAATGCTATGGCACTCTGATCCCCCTTATTTTTTTGATCCAGAGGCATTCAAGAACAAGTTTTGAATTTTTAAATTACAGAGTTGCAGTAAATACCTATTAAATATATTCCCAGTGTGCTAGTCCCTTTAATGTACATTGTTTTTTATTTAATCCTCTCTTAATCCTGTGAAATAGATAGCATGATCTGTAATTCACAGGTGAGGAAATGGAAGGAAACTAGTTGAAGTTCACGTAGTTAAGTGGGCAAAACAACACCCCAACAAGCGTAGCCTTTAGATTACAGATATTTTATTTCCATTAATGAAGTTGTTTCCAACTTCTCAAAAGGTAAGGAAAAAATTCCCAGTTTAAAAAAAAAATAGTATTACTCTTCCTGTAAGCACAAAGGTAATTTAAAAAAATAAAACAACTATCTTTAATGCTTTCCTGACTCAACCTTTACTTCCCTTGGACAAGCGGCTATTTACAATACATCTTTAGTATTAAGTACAACATTTAAGCATTCAGGCAAGCATTGCCATTGCTGTGATTTGATTAACAAGGAGAATTCTAGTGTTTCTGTACTGTTGGGGTAAGGTAATGACCCGAGCAGACATATGCCTTGTCAATCCTCTTCAGTTCTATAATGTCATTTTTCTGTGTATTTCTTAAAAACCACATCAACAGAGCAGATGGCCCACCTCAAATATTTTCATGACGTTTTAGGGGACTGAACCCTGGTAATCAGCCTCCTATGTTTGCCCCATGGTTGCCATGTTTGTGTGTCTGCAACTTACGCATGGCTTTGGGCTTCTACAATTCATGAGGTTTTTTTAAAAACACAGCCCTGGGTCAGTTAGCTTTGCCAGCGTAGTGAACTACCTCACAACCTAACAGCCTAAAACAACATTTGTTTCATGAATGACTCCGTGCATCAGCTGAATGACTCTTCTGATTTGGGCTGGCTTGGCCCATCTCCGCGGGGACACGTCCTGGGTTTGCAGTCAGCGGGCCACCCAGCGGAGCCTGGATGGTCTGGGAGGGCTTCACCGAGCTGCATGGTGGTGAGCATGGGTGGTTCAGAGCCATAGGAGGGACCGGACTGTGGGCTTCTTCCCATAGTGGTCTCAGGTTCCAATAGAGGAAGCGGAAAGCCTGCAGCCTTTACCCTGACACCTGTGCACTCTCACCTCTGCTGCGTTTTATTGGCCAAAGCAAGTGCCAGTATAACCCAGGTTTGAGGGTGAAGGGAATAGACTCCACCCCTGCATAGGAGCTATAAAATAAGTAGCAATTCCTACTCCTTGTCCCATTTCTCACCCGCTTCCCAATGTTCTTTGCTATATTGTTTTCTATACTATTTGCTATAACCTTACGCACAATTCTGCCGCTTGATTCTGAGTTACCAATTCAGATGCCTACCAGCAAGGGAGAAAAGAAATCTTTGAATTTGTTCTTTTTTTGAAACCCCAGGTAATTGATAACTGAGTTCCAGCTCAATGTCTCCAGCGATGTAGTTAAGCTGTTTCTGCCTTTGGGAGGTTAGAGAAAGCTGAGATGGAAAGAAACAGTTGGCTTCTGTTCCTTGTGTGCACGCAGGGCTTGGCTCCCTCCTCACCACCGCGCCCTCTGTCTAGCCTCTCTGAGGCACACCCCACCGAACACACCCTGTATGGGCTTTCTTCATATAATCAGCTCATGTAAAATACACATATATATAATTCCAACTTCAGATTGAAGGCAGTGTTCCATCCAAAGTATTTTTGGAATAACACCCATTATTGTTTCATACGCCATTAGAGGAATTATTTAGAAACGGAAATCTGATCTTCCCATATTGTCACACTTCTCTAGGAAGCTTTATGGCTTATCATGAGTTTATTTCACGTAACACAAGTGCAAATGGCATAAAGCGCACTCTAGGATTCAAAAGGTATTCATATTTCAAAGTTTAGTTTAATTATTATTGTTGAAATAAATAATTATTATTATCGATGTCAATGCCCAGTTAGGTATATTGTATTAGCAAGCACTTTACTGGAACCTTCAACTAAGACTTTGTGGCAGGGAGTGGAAATCTCATTTGTAGAAATGCTTTTTTAAGACTGGGAGAAACACAAAACACATTTTAAAAAGGTCTAGTATGTGCCCAATAAATAAATAATAAAAAAATGATCAACTCTATTTAAAAAGGGGCAAAACGTTTGAAGACACTTTACAAAAGAATATGCATAATTTTTTAAATGTTTCTTTATTTTTGAGAGAGAGAGACAGAGACAGAGCATGAGCAGTGGAGGGGCAGAGAGAGAGGGAGACACAGAATCCAAAGCAGGCTCCAAACTCCGAGCTGTCAGCACAGAGTCCCATGTGGGGCTTGAACTCACAAGCTGTGAGATCATGGTCTGAGCGGAAGTTGGACGCTCCACTGACTCAGTCACCCAGGTGCCCCAAAAAGAATATATATAAATAGCCAAAAAAAGCACAAAATTGTGCTCATCATGGTAGGAATTCCATGCACTTGAGTTCATTGCCACCTTTCATTTGTTGTAAAAGAAGAAGTTCCTCATTATATTCAACCTGTAGAATATCATGATGGTGAATAAAGCTTCTGTGAGCCTATAGATAGTGGCTTGGGCAAATGCACTGCAAACACGGAAGGCAAAAACCCGTATTCAGCGTAGGTATTCAAATGAGAACTAAGTATTGCCCTTTTCACAATGGAAGCAGATCAACAGCATCAACATGCCATCAGGTACCTGACTAATGCCCCTGGGGACTGGAGCCACCAGTAACTTAATGTTATCGTTGTTGCTGTCGGCAAATTGTATGTATAACTTTCATTCGTCTACCATAAATACACTGTCTTTGCACCCTTTGGGGCAGACAGAGGAGCCCTGGGAAAGAGGTTGACTGAAGTCTACGGAACAAGTTCCCTTGTTCTCCTGATTACCATGATGTTACTCATGTCTGTTGAGTACTCACCTGGAGCACAAATACCTTTACAATCTGTGTTTGTTCAGAAAAGTCTATCAAATACCTCCTTTCCAAACCTCCTTACCACCCTTTTGCTAATCATCTTCTTTCTGAGTCCTTGACCATCCAGGCAAACTATTAACCACTACCCATGGATCAATGTAGACCTGAATCTCTGGCTTCTTCTTCCAGGAAAGTTGACCTACCATATGCACTGTTCAAAGTTCCAATTATTGGGAGGGTCCTCCTTTACCACTGTCCTTCAAGTAAAATGCTGCAGACATCTACACTCAACCGATGACAGCATATTGTTAGAAGACAATTCTCTATGGGCCTCCTGCATTTCTGTACATCTTATGAGCAGATGCGTTTGATGGCCTTTGTTTTAGACTATCTTTTAAAGTATGTTTGTATAGTAAACAACCTTGGGAGATAGAGATAGTGTCTATCCACAACAGAGGTCATGTTTGTTTACTGTCAATAATGGTGAAGGTTCTGAGATTTTATCCACTGAAAAGCCAACAAGTTCATCTCCCATGGTTTCAAGTAAAACAGAGATGCTCCTGGGCCTGGACAACTACCTGTTGAACATACCGTTTCCACCTTCATTAGTCACAAAGTCTAAGTTAACCTACCCCTACAGAGGGAGAGCAGCTCCTCGCCAGGAAGGCAGACAGACTTACTTTCTGTTTTGTGCAGAGCGGAACCTGCTTATAGCTCAACCCTCAGGCTGGAGGGTCACGAGGTCTCCATGGATCAAGCATTTGGTTTTAACAAGAGGCTAGTCGTGAGCTAATAACTACTTTTCAAAAGGGATGTATGGAAGCTAAGTCAAGGCAATGAGTCCAAAATCCCAAGAGGTGTCATCAAGTAGAGGCTGCCTCCCTTTACCAGGTGGTAAGATCATCAGTCACAGAGACTTGTAGCTTACCGGGATCATTAAGGGCCCCAAAGGTAAAGAGCATGTCGCAGCTTGCTGGATAACTTCCTCTGTAGTCTGTTGGTTTGGCTGCCACTCAATGCATGCCGATTTGGGGGTTGGCAGATATAAAGGACTAAGCAGAATGCCCATGTGAGACACATATTATCCAAACACCTCAACAATCCAGCAATGTGCTGGGCCTCCTTTTGGTGCTGGAGAGACTGAAGGTACAACAGTTTTTCCTTGATGGCCAGAGGGATTGAGCATTGTGAATTAGTCTACATAGTTCCTCCAAGAAACAACTTGGCAAGAAGGACTCTGGATTTTGTTGGGGTTTACGAACTGCGTCAGCCGGTTGAGGTGTAATAACACCAGAATCAGGGTAGCTGCCACTGAGGCTTTTCAACCAACATCAGAGGTTAGAGGCACTCACGCTAAATCTTGGCCCCTTATTGGTGGGAAAAGGTGGGGCAGAAGCGGGCTTTTGTCCCACTAACACTTCTCTACGGTCCCTCCTCATGATTGACAGAATCCCTTCCAGCACTTATGGGTCGCATCAACACAGCAATTGCTACTATACCTTGAGATGTAGAAACACCGTCAAGAGTATATTGAATGAGGGGTGCCTGGGGGGCTCAGTCAGTTGGGCGTCCGACTTCAGCTCAGGTCATGGTCCCCCAGTCTGTGCGTTCGAGCCCCACGTCAGGCTCTGTGCTGACAGCTCGGAGCCTGGAGCCTGCTTCGGATTCTGTCTCCCTCTCTCTCTGCCCCTCCCCACTCATGCTCTGTCTCTCTCTCCCTCTCAAAAATAAGTAAACATTAAAAAAAGATGTAAGAGCCCAAGATGAATGAGCCCAAGAGGGGTCACTCACAACATCCTTTCCCTTCCCAACGTTTTCCTGTACACTTGGATGGTTGCGAATGGTCTTCAGTCCCTTTTGGAAACTGAGTCTTCAGCCTTATCTCTAATCTTTCTCTTAAACTACTTGAGACTGGAAACAGGAGAGGGAAGATCAGAGGGAAGATGAGGAGAGGGAAGTACAGAGGGAGAGCAGCTCCTCGCCAGGAAGGCAGACAGACTTACTTTCTGTTTTGTGCAGAGTGGAACCTGCTTATAGCTCAACCAAATGAACTGCTGGTGTTTTTGATCCACTTAAAGCTCTCTATTCTCATCGCCGACACCAATCCCTTCTACCCTGAAGACCCCTTAACTCAGCAACTATAGTCACATTGCCTTTTGTCTGGAGTCTCAGGACTTGCTGACCCAACGTCATGATAAATACCCCTTCCTTCCCTGCCTAAAAGAGAGCAGGCAAAACCCAAAAGCACCATTCAAGACACTTGTTTTCATTCTTTTGCTCAGCCCCTGAACATTCATCAATAGGTAGCGTATTAGAGGACCCTCATTCCATATCCCTCCTATCACTTGGTTGAGAGCATTTGCTACTGGGTCATAGTAAGGCTCTGCATACTCCCTAACCCGGCCTACAAAGCCCTCATTCTTTCTCTTCCAGAAACCCATGCCTCGGTCAGCATCCCATCTCCAAAAACTTCAGAAACTGTGAAGGGTCTGAGATTATATTGTACTTGCAAGGTAAGAAATTAGCCTGCCATAGTTTCATGGGTGCTGACAGAAAACATGAGACTCCTGGACATTTATTACTCACAGAAGAGCAAGTGGCCTGAGCTTCATGTCTGCATCAATCATTCTTGGCCCTCGGTTCCACTGGGCATCATGAAGCAACTCGGGTAGACCCTGCACATGCATTGAAATTATACCCTAGCAAAGGAACTCCAATATTGTTAGGGAACCCAAATATTTTATAATGGGATACAAACAAATTTTCCTGAACTTTGCCCTGGAGGGAGACATGACTATTTTACCTGACCCTGTTGGGAGACATTGCTTTCATATTTCTGAATACCTTGCCCTCGGCGTCGCTGGCATCACTAGATCTTGTGAAATACAACACCCTTATGAATTATAGACACAGTGACAGAAACGTTTTTAGGGCAACATGGGCATATTACGGGGCCTCCTTCTATTTTGGCCCACTCAAATCTTGCAGCCTTTTAGGCTCTTCAATCGATGGAACACAGCACATACCCAAATTAGGTGTATGTAGCCTCAAAATCCAAAGGGCCCATTAGTCCTTTTGCTTCCTTCTTAGTACCAGAAGGGCCAGATGCAACAACTTGCTATTTACCTTGGAAGAGTTATCTTGATATTTCCCAGACTTCTGGATTCCTAGAAATCAAGGCTGGCAGACCTACACATTTTTATGGAACTTTTTTCCCCATCCTCAGACAAACATACATTTTACCCAGAACCATGTTTTCTTCCTGCTCTTGAGGTCCAATTAACAGGATATCACCCATGCACCGGGTCAGTGTGAAGTCCTGAGAGGTGACTGCAATATAGGGCGAGAGAGTTGATGTTGTTGGAACTTGGACTGTGTAAGTATATTGCTGATTGTGTCAGGTGAAAGAAAACTCTTTCTGATGATCTTTACTAAGAGGTATAGGGAAAAAAGAACATTTGCCGGATCAAAAACTCCATAGAGTTGCAGGAAGATGTGCTGATTTGCTTTAGAATAGCGGTTATCAATGGAGTGATGTGGGGGTGGTTTGCCACCCAGAAGACAGTGGCAATGTCTGGAGACATTTTTGGTCATCACAACTGCGGGAAGGGGTGCTACTAGTAACTGGTGGGTAAAGGACAAGGATGTTGCTAGACATGCTGCCATGCACAGGGCAAGACCCACCACAAAGCATTATCTCATCTAAAATCTTAACAATGCCATGCTTGAGAAATCCTGATCTTGAGTAAAATTGGAACAGAGCTGTAGTTGGAATTCGTGGCTGGTTGAGTTTATAATAATCTATTGTCATCTTCCAAGATTCAGCTGTGTTCTAAACAGGCTAAATGGGTGGGCTCAATGAGATTATGGTTATAATGACCCCTCCCCCCTGAAACTTTCAAGTCCTTAATGGTGGCACATACCTATGCAATGTCTCCAGAAATGTATTCTTTCTTCTGGTTTATTATTTACCTAGATAAAGGAAGTTCTACATGCTTCCCCTTGGCCTTGCCTACAATAATAGTCATCACTCCAGAGATCAAAGAACCCAAATGAGAATTTTGTCAGTTTTGGACCGTACCTCTTCCAATTTACTTTGCGAACAGAAAATGACAACAGAAGGACTCAGCAACCCATTGGACAATTTGTTAAATACAACCTTTATATTGAAGAAAGGGAATACCAGAATGGATTTATAACGTAAGGCCTGTTTGTTGATCCCCTAAGTGTGTCACCTGGGAGGTACAGAGGGCATTCCCTCTAACAAGGCTATGAGAAATATATTCATACGGAGTGCCTCGACATCCTTGAATATCTCTGTGGTTTCTATTTTCTATGGCCCATAAATGACAGAAGGAGTACCCGTTCTCAAACTAGTCTTCTTTTTTTAAATTTTTTTTCAATGTTTATTTATTTTTGAGAGGTAGAGAGAGACAGAGCATGAGCAGGGGAGGGGCAGAGAGAGAGGGAGACACAGAATCTGAAGCAAGCTCCAGGCTCTGAGCTGTCAGCACAGAGCCCGATGTGGGGCTCAAACCCACAAACTGTGAGATCATGACCTGAGCCAAAGTCGGACGCTCAACCGACTGAGCCACCCAGGTGTCCCTCAAACTAGTCTTCTAAATTCAGTGGGGATTAAGGAGTTCTAGGGAAATCTCTGAAATTGACACAAGCCCAAATTACATTTCCTCAATTTGCATGTGATTATTAACAGAACAGAGCTTCAACATTATCTGAGCTTTCTGTCTCTACCTCGGCAGAATTCATTCTCTCCACTTACTTTTCACTCAGTCAGGCTTTCTTCTCTACCCTTTGCTAAAACAGCTCTTCTCAAGGACATCCCTAACTCATACTTTGGTAAAGTTAATAAAAAATTATTCAACCTATCGAGCACTTCAATCCACAAAAATCTCACGTTTTCATTACCCATCAGAATCTTTTTTTTTTTAACGTTTATTTATTATTGAGAGACAGAGAGACACAGAGCGTGAGCAGGGGAGGGGTAGAGAGAGGTGGAATCCAAAGCAGGCTCCGGGCTCTGAGCAATCAGCACAGAGCCCAACGTGGGGCTCGAACTCACAAACTGTGAGATCATGACCTGAGCCAAAGTCAGTCAGCCAACCAACTGAACCACCCAGGCGCCCCTCATTAGCCATCGGGATCTTGATGGTTTTATCTCCTTCCTTATTAAACATGTTCTAAAAGTATAACCATGGCCTTACAGAAACTCTTTTTCTCCCTCGTTCCCATCAATACACTAAGGTAGCAGAACTCAAACCTATCTACAGCCACTGTCTTCTTACTCGGCCTCTGATCTGAGTAGGTAAATATTGACCCCCAAAATCACATTTACTGCATTACTTCAAATTTGTGAGCACAATTATCAAATGGAATTGCAGTAAATTTCCTGTACTCATCATATTTAAATCTCTGCAATGTTATAGGCACTGTCAGCCCCTCCCTCCTTGAAATACATTCTTCTCTAAGCGTAGCCCAAGACTTGTATCTTCAGTTGGTTACTCAGTCTCCTCACTTGAACGTATAAAAGATATCTCAGGGCCTCCTGGGTGGCTCAGTCCATTAAGCATCTGGCCTCTTGGTTTAGGCTCAGGTCACGATCTTACAGTTCATGAGATTGAGCTCTGTGCCAGGCTCTGTGCTGACAGTGTGGAGCCTGCTTGGGATTCTCTCTCTCCCCTCTCTCTCTCTCATTCTCTCTGCTCCTCCTCTGTTCTCTCTCCCCTCTCACAAAATAAATAAATAAAACTAAAAAATAAAAAATATTAAAAAATAAATGAAAGATATCTCAAACTTAATTTAAAAAAAAAGAGCCATTATTTCCACTCTCACTCAAATCTTCCTGGGCTCTTTAATGCCCATATTGATAAATAACACTACCATCACACTACTCTGGCTCTTTTCTTTCTCAATCATCCAATATCTCATCATCTCAAAAACTTATTTTGTTCCATCTCTAAAACATATTCAAAATCTAGTCACCTTTCATGTCCCTCCTGCCCGAGGCTAAAACAACATTCTCTGTTGCTAGGACTTCTGCAGTAGGCTCTTAACACGGGCGCTGAAGGCTAGCAAATCAATGAATGATAAAGAGTATTATTGACTGTTGTCAGATTCACTTACCCATCCCCTGTCTGGTATTATATGTGTGTTATCTTTAATATCTTATCAAATATAAAATCATATGACCTAACAAAGTTAGGCACAACTATCTATTTATATATTTATTTAGGACGTTGGGAGTGACTTAATTTTTTTTTTTACTTAAAAAAAAACTTTTTCTAACATTTATTCACTTTTTTTGAGAGACAGAGCACAAGTCAGGGAGGGGCAGAGAGAGAGAGGGAGATACAGAATCAGAAGGAGGCTCCAGGCTCTGAACTGTCAGCACAGAGCCCGACGTGGGGCTCAAACCCATAAACCGCTAGATCGTGACCTGAGCCAAAGTTGGACACTTAACCAACTGAGCCACGCAGGCACCCCGGGAGTTACATTAAAGATAACTTGAAGTATGGCCTGGTCTCTCAGGTTATGTTGCCAAGCTCCAAATATTTAAGATATACTTTCGGGGCCACAGGGCTAATTAGTCCTAGTGCCCAACTAGAGACCACATATCAGAACTCTCAGCTAAGTGCTCTTCCTAATGCTTGAAAAAGTGATGTTTCGGGGCACCTGGGTTGCTCAGTCAGCTAAGCATCTGACTTCGGCTCAGGTCACGATCTTGCAGTTCCTGAGTTCGGGCCCCACGTCAGGATTCTGTGCTGACAACGTGGAGCCTAGAACCTGCTTCAGATTCTGTCTCTCTCTCTGTCTCTCTGTCTCTCTGCCCCTCCCCCTGCTCTCTCTCTCTCTCTCTCAAAAGTAAATAAATATGAAAAAAAATTTTTTAAGTGATGTTTCTCCATATGTATGCATGTGCATGACCTTGTGATCATGCTATATTCCTTTTCTAACCATTCTGGACTAATTGTTATGGCTCTCTGGTACTGTGTTGTGCCTGGAAGTGGTATAAGATAAAACAAACACTGTATGTATAACTTGACATTAACTTCCCTGGTTAATTGCATTCTCCCCTCTCAGCATACCCAGAGGTATCCTCTGAGCTGTTAGAACTTTGTGTAAATAAAGACACCCTTACCACGTAGGAAACCTCCAGAATGCCTTACTCAGGGAATTGAGTTCCAAACGGCCCAAGAACCCTTCCTTTAGTAAGGAAGTATGCCCAAATGGTAGGCAGTATGTTTAGAAAGCATTTCATTTGGGTCCTTGTAGCTAACTCTGGGCCCCTTTCTTATCTGTGTGAAGTGTCTGACTGTCTGCTTATTTTATCCCAGCATATGGGCTAAATTACACCTTCCTTTAGATACGTAATTTAAATCACCTTTCCTGCCCAGCAGCCTGTCAGGATTCGGCCACCTGTAGGGGCCTAAAGAGATTACATGTTGAAAATACTGAGCGCTATGCCCATCCCAACTTCTGCTCTTGAGCCTGAGGCTAGGTAATTCCACAACTCAACATTTCAACAAACATTTATTGACTATCTGAAAAGTACTATGTAAGTTACTCAGGGGGAAACAGAGATGAATTTTTACCTACGTCCTCTAGAGGTTCACCATCTGGAGAACATACATGAGTTTGACACAACGTGAGGCTGTGATTCAAGCCATGGTAGAAGCCCAATTTAAGGGAGGGAATTTGGATAAGGTCCTGAAAGATCCATGGTATGTCAAATGTGATCATGGAGCCCGGAGAGCTGCAGGGCGTTAGGGCAATGGAAGAACTACCAATGTGATTGAAGCTTTGCATGTGTATTCGGGGTTACAAGGCTGGAAATGTTACTAGGAAACAAATCATGAAGTGCTTTGAACTTTAGCATTTAGATTGTGGTTCATGTTCTGATTGCAGTTGTGACTCATACAAGTTTTGAGCAGGAGTATGATACCACCAGCCCTGTATTTTATGAAAACAGCGTGTGTAAGGGGCACGACTGAGAGTAGAGTCGGCCAGGAGATAAGAATGCTAACCAGCTGGAAAAGAGAAGATCTGTTGTTGTTTGCCTTCAGCAGAACACCACGCACTCATGACCTTTTCCTTTAAAAACAGTTCCTCAGGTTTCCTTTGGGGGGAACAACAATGCTTCCAGCTAATGCACCTTACGTGGTGTTGACTCCATTTTTGCTTCCAAGGGAGGGCATGTGACTTAGGTAGTTTCAATCAAAACAGTGTCTTCCCCTAATTGAAATGATTGGTTTCATAATGCGTGTTTGGGGGTCTCTAAAAGAAAAACAGAAGATTATTCATATCGGGCTTGCATTTGGAAGGTAGAGTTGACTGTCACACATTACCTGCTCAGTGATCACGTGTTTCATAAATGAAGACAACTATTTGCCATGAGGAAAGAAAACCTGAGAATAGAGCTTAAACTGGGATGGAGCAAGAGAAACTGGAACCTGACGACACTGTTTGAGCCCTGAATCAAGCCTCCTTAGAGCTATTTCTACTCCAAGACTTTAGTTAATGAGAGACACATAACCAATGAAGGAGGATGCAATAAAACCCCGAGAAAGGCTCAGGGATCTAGCTTCAAACAGAGGTCCACCTGTATCAGTCAGCTATTGACATGATAATTCTTCGTAACAAACCATCCCAAGAATCAATGGCTTAACATAATAATAAATAAAATAAATTAAAATAATAACAATTAATAAATAAACATTATTTAAAATAACAATTATTTTAATTATCTTGTTCACATGTCTATAAGTGGCTGAAGGATAGTTGAAATAGACTGAAATCAGTGGTGCAACTTTGCTTCGGTCTGAGTGTTTGACCTTCCTCTACTCCTCGGTGTAGATTTGACTCAGATCTGCTCCATATTTGTTTATAATGGAGTCTGTAATCAGTCAACAGCTATAAAGGGCAGGTTTTTATAATGATGGTGCAAATGTAAGATGACAAGCCCAAACATACAAGTACAGTTCAAGCCTCTACTGCTGAGTTCCTTTTGGCCAGGAGCAAGCCACATGGCTGAGCTCTAAGTCACGCTTTAGGGAAGCACACTCCACCTATATGAGGTTAAAGCAAAACTCACACAGCCAAGCCCAACATCAATGGAAGAGGTAAGTAGACTTAAGATAAGAATGTGAGAAGGGGAGTAAATATTTTTTAACAAGAATGTATTCTGATACAACTATTCTTACTAAGCAGATAGGAATTTATCAAGGACTGGAAAATAGCTCATAGGATGGAGAGAAATTCTTTCCAGAGGCCAGTACAGGACAAGACCCTACAGGATCAAGACTACTGCTTCGGTCCTGATCACAAAATGATATCCTCAAGTGGGCATATTGAAATCCAAGTACAGTGGGATATACAACCAAGTGCTGATATCTATTAGAAGATGAGAAATAGTGAGCTATAATTATACACAAGAATATTTGTTCACTGTCAAAGACAGGAACCAAGTACTGAAACCTGTTGGGATGTTACATCTAAGCACAGTTAGAGAAGCCAATCAAGAAGAGAAAGAAACAGTGCAAAACTTGGAAAATGGAAAGAAGCCATATGAGACCCCAGCTATACGGGAAATTGGCTCTTCTAAAATGCAAGGTTAAAAAGACTTTCATCTTCATGGTTAGCCATAGGGAAATCTGCAGCATCGTAGGAGTAAGCACTGTGGAGCAGTGGGGTTGTCTCCAGAAGAGTCTTCAGACGTTGTTCGGTTTCCACAGGTCGTGTCTGCACCTGGATAAAAGAGTGATGGGTATAAAATTCTGGAGGCACAATCTGCTTCCTCTAATCCTCTGTAGATGGTGTTCTATCATCTTTAACATTCAGGGTTGCCAGGAACAATTATAAGCCCAGGTTCCTGTTTCTTTGTTTCCTTTTTAGATAAGTCACTCTTTCAAAGTGACTGGGTAGCTAGGTGTTCACAGGATTCTTTTTACGTTGAAGAGTATTTCTATGGAAACACGCGGAATGGTGCCGCAACCTGGAATTCAAATAGTTTACTTTTTAAGGAAAGTTGTATTTTTCATACAGTCAATATAGCTTGGCTCTGTCTGGGTGGGAAACGTATGATTATTTTAAAATTCATTTGGGAATGTGAAATTGCTTGTGTATTGCCAGATGATCTCCATATCACTTCTCTTGCTCTCCCTCATGATCCTAATGATTTGTTTTTACTCCTATATTGTTAATAAAAGAGATTTCTATGGGGTTTGTCTTCCAGTTGCAGAGCAGATTTCATCAGAGAGACTGGGTGAAGGGTTGAGATATTTTACCTCGGCTGAAACAAATGACTATTTCATCTACTGAAATGTTTGCCCAAATGGTACTTAACTGTGAAATAAATTTTTACTCTACACTAGAGCGTATTAAGCCTGTACCAACAGATAAATTAACCCTTTACTCTTTTCTCCCTTCAGATAGTTGTTTGGTGCTTTATTCAATGCCATTACAGGAGGTATGAACCCATCTATCTCACTTCCTTCTGGTAACATGGCAAACTTCTAGAGAGAACAAAAAAATGTGGGTGTAGTTAGCCTGAAGCCTACAACCCAAGATCGATCCCTTCTCTCTAACCCCGATCCTCATACACAGTCCCCTTTTGGTTTGAGGCCCACTTTACTGTTGCAAATTCAACCACAGATCACAAATCCAAATCTTTAAGGAGCAGCTATGGGGTGCCAAGCACTACATTAGGCACTGAGGACATCAGGGTTAATTAGAAAGGCACAGTCCCTTAGCATAATACCCTCTAGGCCCATCCTCACTGTCATGTATGGCAAGAATTCATTCTCTTTTATAGCTGGGTAACAGTCTATTGTGTTTCTATACCACGTCTTTATCCATCCACGTATAGATGCTAAGTGAAATCAGCCAAAGAGAGAAAGATAAATACCAAAGGATTTTACTTATATCTGAAATATAAAAAATAAAACCAATGAAAAAAACAAACAAATAAATACAGAGAACCAGAGGGGCAGAGGGTGGAGAAACGGATGAAGTAGGTGAAGGCAACTAAGAGGTATAAAATTCCAATCACAAAATAAATAAGTCACGGGGATGTAAAGCACAGCATAGAAAATGCAGTCAACAATATCGTAATAATTTTGCATGGTGACAGATGGTCACCATTTATCATGGTGAATATTGCGAATGCATAGAATTGTCAAGTCACTATGTTGTGCACCTGCAAGTAGTATAACATTGCATGTCAACTATATATCGATTAAAAATAGACACGTTTGGGGTGCCCGGGGGGCTCAGTCGGTTAAGCGTCCGACTTCAGCTCAGGTCACGATCTCGCGGTCCGTGAGTTCGAGCCCCGCGTCGGGCTCTGGGTTGATGGCTCAGAGCCTGGAGCCTGCTTCCGATTCTGTGTCTCCCTCTCTCTCTGCCCCTCCCCCGTTCATGCTCTGTCTCTCTCTCTGTCTCAAAAATAAATAAACGTTAAAAAAATTTAAAAAAAAAAGACACGTTAATGAATCAATTACAAAAGAAAGACATAGTCTCTGTAACACCTGAAGCTTTCTTCATTCTATACGAAATTAAAATGGAGTAGAGGAAATCACTTTCACAGTGTAGCCAGAGGAGGTATCTCTGAAGAGATGACATTTATGGTTACATCAGCCAGACAAGCTAAAACCAGTGGCCTCTGTGCTGTTTCCTTTTTACAGTTAGAAATTGTACTGGCTGAATGGCAGGATTTACGGTGATGGTCGGTTTCCAGATTACGGTTGTGGTAGACATTACCCCGTTAGTACTGATGCTCGTGGAGAGAAATGGTGACTTCCTAAGGGTCCTGGCTGGAAAGATATGAATGGAAATGTAGGGGCAAGGACTGATAGAAAATAGGATTACTTAAAGCACTAAAAATCTCATTCCCAACACTTTTATATTTTCTATTTTAAAAAACTTTCTGCGTTGATCGGGCCACCGAGGTAGGTGACTCTAAGGTCTTTTCCAAGCCTAAAATTCTGTGATTCTATGTAATGAAAAGAAATGGTACGTGGGTCAGAGGAAGCAATGAGGACCAACCCTCAACATTTCATAGTACACCTTGGACAACACAGATTGCATATTTGCAGTGTAAAAGCACATTTATTCCTATTTCATATATTTCACGTGGACTATTTGAAATTTCTAACAACATCATGGGATCAATATGATTATCTGTGTAATGTTGATGAGAAAATGAAGACTCAGGGGAAAAGTCACTTAGTCAAAATTTGTTTCTAGGTGCGCCTCTCCTCCTGTGATACCCATACAGCCATCTGATGTCACCACCTACATGTGAGCCATGTCATTTGTGGGCCTTTGATAGGTCTGATTCACGCAGTTAAGCAAATTAAATAGATAATCAAGTAAAACCCATGGACTTAGCCTCCACTTATTGCCTGACAAAGGAAAGAAATTCAAACAGTTTTGCAGACACCTACATTTCCCTAGGAACTAAGTTCAAGAAAATATGGATTCTTTCTTAAGGGATGCCAAATGACAGTAACTTTAAACTCCACATTTGCAGGGACACCTGGGTGGCTCAGTCGGTTAAGCGTCCAACTTTGGCTCGGGCCATGATCTCGCAGTTTGTGAGATTGAGCCCTGCCTAGGGCTCTGTGCTGACAGCTCAGAGCCTGGAGCCTGCCTCAGATTCTGTGTCTCCCCTTCTCTCTGCCCCTCCCCTGCTTGTGCTCTGTCTCTCTCTGTCTCTTAATAATAAATGTTAAAAAAAAATTTTTAAACTGAAGATTTGCAAAGTATGCGGAAAAACTGACCAAATGCTTGATTCTCAGTTGGTCACTTTCACGGGCTGAGCACGTAATTACTTAATTTTTACGCATTACCAACATTTACTGAGGAGTCTAAGAAGATATGATCTACACCCTTACCTTTAATGATTTTTGGAATCACTTATGGAATGGTACTTGGGATATCTGGAAAATAACCCCCTAAATATCAGGTTTATTATGTGAGCAATTGCAGAAGTTGATTGATTCTCTCATGATGGAATTTTCTAGCATGCATTTATAGTGTCTGTGGTTCAAGAATACTCTATGCTTTAAACATCATAGGTAGTGGAGGAAAGTTTCCATGGCTCTTAAATTATAGGTACTTGGAGTATGATCTCATTACCCAGAGGCCCACCCAACCCACATCAGCAGCAGTATGAGCACCTGAAGCAATTTGTTAACCAGTTGAAATTTAGAATCACAAAGTCGAACATTCTATTAGGAGATCTCAATTCACGACAACATTATTCCTCTTTCACGTGGGAAATCCGATGCCAGAAGCAGAAACTAAAAGTCAAAATGGCCATTTTCTCTCACAAAATGGAAAGGGAGTTTTAACTAGTCTATACCACTTGCAAAGACGCCACAGACAAAATACTCCTTAAATGGTACATTAACTTTGGCAGTCTTAACATTTCTATTTCAAATTAAGCGTCTGTATGGGGCAACCCTCTTCCTAAGTTGAAATGTTTTCTTACATTTTTTAATGTTTATTTATTTTTGAGAGAGAGACAGAGCATGAGCAGGGGAGGGGCAGAGAGAGAGGGAGACATAGAATCCAAAGCAGGCTCCAGGCTTCGAGCTGTCAGCACAGAGCCCGATGTGGGGCTCGAACTTGTGAACCGCGAGATCATGACCTGAGCCAAAGTTGCACGCTTAACTGACTGAGCCACCCAGGCGCCCCTGTTAAAATGTTTTCTAAACATTAAGTGTGATTATATTAACTTGACATTTTTCTCAGCAATGTGTTTAGCATACATACAAGTGAGAGAATTTTTTAAAGTCAATTCACATAAGTTATATAACTAATAACATTTTCCCAGCATTTAGCATGTCTGGAGAACATCAGTGCCAAAATTCTTTGTCTACTGAATAATAAATAAAGCTCACCCCATTGTAGCAACCACACATTTTGACTCCTCTTTGTTTATACTGAATTAGATTTCCTCTCTTATAGTTAGGGGTCTTTTCCCCCTTCCAATGGCCCAATCTTGATTGTAGAACTTGTTTGGATCATTTGACTGTCAGGCTACTCTCAAATTTCCAACTTTCTGAATCAAAATGACATTTTATAAAAATTCTCAGAAATATGTGTTCCTCTCAGATACCTCCTCTTGCGCACAAAAAGAGACAGGCTTCGCCTAGTGCTCGATTTACACAGAAATGAGCCAAGTTTACACTCAATGGCGCCATCTATTGGAGATTCCTTGTACACTATCTCGTGCTGGTGTGGTTTCTTTCGTAGGGCAGGACATTACTGGTGATAGTCCATTGGCTGCAATGGTGCAAATTTCTGCTCTCCAGATTGGAAACAGATAGATGAAAACTAGACAGGTAAATATTAAATAATCCATTTGTAAGCTTTAAGGTAAAAGGGGGACATACAAGAATTCTGCTTCTGTGCCCTCAGCTATCGACTGAACGTTTGGGTCCCCTCAAAATTCTTATGTTGAAATCCAACCCCCAATGTGATGGTGCCTGGAGATCGGGCCTTTGGGAGGTGATTAGGTCATGACGGTGGAGCCCTCATAGATGGGATTAGTGCCCTAAAAAGAGGTTCCGGAGGGATCCGCGGCTGCCTTCATTTAGGTGAAGATATAATGAGAAGTCTGCAGCCTGGAAGAGGGCCCTCACCGGATCACGCCGGCACCCTGATCTCAGACTTCCGGACTCCAGAACTGTGAGAAATAAACGTCTACTCTTTATAGCCCCCAGCCTGTGACGTTTTGTATAGTAGACCTAATGGACGAAGACTAGTATCTCTCCAGGATGGACATGTCACCAGCCTTTCTCATCACCTCTTCATGTATGTTGCAGAAACTGAATCCCACGTGAGTGCAACTTAGAGGGGTTCCTTCTTATGCCAACATCCCGCTAACAAGACAGAGGCTCAACCTCAGGCACAGCATGCTGAGAACTCCAAGGTCCTCATTCTCTCACCTCAGCTCACTTGCAGGGTGAGGGTCCAATGCCTGGAGAGGCAAGCCAGGAACCCAGAGGCTACTCCACTCACCCAGCACCTTGCTTTTCATGCAGGACTGTGGGAGATGTTAGCAATCATGCCTGCTCTCGGATCCAGAGCCATTGCTCGGGAATCTTGTCCGAAAGGAGCAACAGCCATAGAGCAGAGAGCTCCCAAAATGTCCCCAAACGCACTGACCATTTTTAGCACAGAGCAGGAGAAAGTTCAGGCCTAACAGCGCTCTCGGAAAGCAATGGTGAGTGTGGTGCTAACCAGTTAAGAGGAGGCTGGTAGCTTCTTGAAAGTGACAAGCCAAACCATAGGCCAGGTAGTTTATCAGTGAGAAGCAGGAAAAGAGGCCTCTGAGAAGAGCACTCTTAGGGTCAGACAAAGCCCTCACAAATGATCCCCTCAAAGGATCCCAGATTTAATCGGATCAGTCTGTGGAGCAAAATGTATTCTCCAGGGCATTGGCAAAAACAAAAGGGCAATCATCTGGAATCTAGTAGAGCTTAACAGCTGGGTACAATCAGGGAAAGAGGGAGTCAGCGAGAGCCTGGCTAAAACCACTGTCCTCCAAGGGTGCGTGCGTGCCCCCGGGGCTGTGCTTCTGAGCAGGAAAATCAGAGGCTTCCACTGCAAAGTAAATAGCACTCACTAGAATAGCCCAGCCAGTCAATAAACAAATATTAGTTCTCATGGTTTTTAGTAGATTTTGTTGGAATTTTTTATAGGAAAGATATGTCTTCGACAAAGAGACAGCTTTACTTGTTTGTGCGTAAACAAAACACGGAGAAGCGTGCAATTATCTCAATAGAAGGGGGGAAAGCACTTGACAGAATGCAACATCCACTCGCGGTAGAAACTTAGCAACGTTAGGAGTAGAAACGAAGTTTTACAACCTGAGGAAGAGATCTATGAAACCTACAGTAAACATCATAATTAAAGTAAAATATTAAACTTTTACCCCTAAGATGAAGAACAAAGCCACTGCAACGTAACAACAACAAAACAACAGCAGCCGCAGCAACAACCACAGCAGCAAAGGTAGAAATGGGAAAAGAAAAAGTAAAATCATTTTTTATTTTTGTTCGCAGACGACCTTCCGGTTTACGTGAAAATCCTAAGGGATCTAAAAACTTGACTACTAGGAATAAAACTTAGCAAGGTCAGAGAATAGAAGACATAATAGACAAATGTTAGTTGTGTTTCCCTATACTAGCAAAATATAATTAGAAAATGAATTTTAAAATGCCATGTAGGGGCGCCTGGGTGGCAGAGTCGGTTAAGTGTCCGACTTTGGCTCAGGTCATGATCTCACGGTCCGTGAGTTCGAGCCCTGCGTCGGGCTCTGTGCTGACAGCTCAGAGCCTGGAGCCTGTTTCAGATTCTGTGTCTCCCTCTCTCTCTGCCCCTCCCCTGCTCATGCTCTGTCTCTCTCTGTGCCAAAAATAAATAAAACATTAAAAAAAAATTAAAAAAATAAATAAAATAAAATGCCATGTAAAAGAGCACCAGAAAGGTTTTCCAGGAGCACTAGGTGGGATGTATAGATTCCACAAAAGGTTTTTTGCAGGTGCAGCAAGATGCTAGTGTCTCTGAACCTGCAGGGGCAGGTGGGGCTGGAGGGGAAGGTGGTGACATCTCCCGGCAAGGAAAATGTACCCCCGGGTCATATGCTTGGAGGGCTTTTGGAACCCCAGCTCCCAGTCTGGCGCTGTTATGATACTCAGACTACCCATAAGTGAAAAAGAAAAAGAAAAAAAAGACTGGAATATTGGAAATCACAAAGGCTGAGCCTTTCTTTGAGTTTGAGTCTGAAGGTGTTGCCAAGATAGCGGCTGAAACAACAAACAACTACTGTTCTGACAAAGGCAACTTAAAGTTGACATCATCTGAAGATGTCCGTTGACATCATCTGAAAAAATACCTGAAGCAATTTTTAAAGATCGAGATGGTTTATTTTCAAAGGCATCCTATGGTATCCGTGGAAGAGAACAGGAATAAGTACACACTTAAAACAAGAGGTCAGAATGGAGAAGGAAATTTTAAAACCAAGAAAAATGAGGAAGAAAATAGCTGCATTAGGAATCAGTTGTGATTTTCTCTTCATTAATTTTTATGGGGAAAACAATTTCAGCAGACATCATCAGAATTCCAGGAATTTCCAGGTTTCGTGAAAGAAGGAAAGAGGTTTTAGGTACTCTAGCTCTCCTAAGATGACCATGCATTACCAGGGGGCCACACAGCAGTGTTTGGAGTAGTGAAAATCGTTGAGGAGCTGAAATGAACAGTCATCATGAAATCGTTTTCAAACAGCTCACACCTGATGTAAAAGAAGAACTACCAGAGACTCAACACCTACACATTCAAGAAAAGGAAAGACAAAGCCACCCATAGATATTGATGCATACATATTCTGAATATGTTATGTGTACTATTTCTTCCGAATATGTAATGGCTTCATTATTAAGACTGACTCTTTACATTTGCTAGGTGCAATGAAACGTGACCATTGGCAAGATTTTTGGAATAGAAATGCAATGTTGTTTTGAGTCGTAAAAACGGGAAGAGTAATTTACGCTCTGCCCACCCTTGCTGAAATGCGAGGGCACATTCCAGCTCACCCCAGCTAGGCTCCAACCGCTCCTGTTGGTTTTCTCCAGTTGCCTTTGCAGATTTCATAGCTGTCCTCAGTTACTCCACGTGGACAGAAAAGTCACACTGGTAGCTGTAGACGTAAGCCCTGAACTTACCGCCAGTCCTGCTGGAAGTCTCTCCTTCATGTGTTCACCCCATTCGACGGTATACATTCAACCATTAAGGGTAGTTAAGAGTTCAATATCAGAGGGTTAATTTGGAAAGATAACAAGCTGGAGAGTGAGGATGTTTTTCAAATATTAATACGGATTCATTTACGTGTATATGACTTAGTTTCACCAATACTGTGAAATATAAAAAATATAATACCAAAAATATAACCCAGAAAAACCTTGGATTACAAGTAGCTCGTTCTGCGAGTGTTTTGAAAGACCAGCAAACCTTTCTAATAAATTTTAACTTCATAAACAAGCATGAGTAGTACCTGACGCTGAATGTCACATGATCACAACTGAGGCATTGGTTCTTGAAATTCGCTTTGAGATACAAGTGCATGGGGCACCGGGGTGGCTCATTCGGTTAAGTGTCCTGCTTAGGCTCAGATCATGATCTCACTGCTGGTGAGTTAGAACCCCCGTCAAGCTCTGTGTTTACAGCTCAGAGCCTGGAGCCTGCTTTGGATTCTGTGTCTCCCTCTCTCTCTCTCTGCCCCTCCTCCACTTATACTCTGCTTCTCAAAAATAAATAAGTATTTAAAAAATTTAAAAACAAACAGCAACAACAACAACAAAAACCAAGTGCTTTGGGTTACAAGCATGTTTCTGGAACAAATTATACTCACAAATTAAGATTTTACTGTACTTAGAAATAAAATTAACACAAATATACATTATATCTTTACTGAAAATAACAAAACATTGCTAAAGGAAATAAATGAATGAAGAGAAAAATCCATGTTCGTAGACGGGAAAATAATATTGTTCGGATGTCACTGTCCTGAAATTGATTTATAGAGTCAATAAACTTCATGGTGTAATTCAACAAGCAGATTCTAAAATTTATATGGAAATGGAAAGGACCTAAAATAGTAAAACAAAACAAAACAAAAATATCATAAAAGAGAAGAATACAATTGCAGGACTTATGTCTACTTGATTTAAAGACTTGACCTTACAGCTAAAGGAAGAGTGAATTTGGCAAGCTGTTGAATAGATCGACAGAGCAGAATAGGTCCAGAAATAGACCCACATACATATAATGAATTGACTTTCAAGAGTAACATTAAATCTAATAAGTGAGGAAAGAAAATCTTTTCAATAAATAATGTTGGGACAAGTGGATGAATACATGGACAAACAATTAAGGTCAAGTCCAACCTCAAAAAAATTAAGATAAAAAATGGGCTCAACCTTCAAAGCAAAAACTATAAAATCTCTCAGAGAAAACACCAAAACATAAATTCATGATCTCGGGGTAGGCAAAGATTTCTTAGGGACCCAAAAAGCGTGAATCATAATATGGGGGAAAAAAGGATAAATCGGACTCCATCAAAAGTTAATGCTTCTACTCTTCAAGAAATACTAGGAAGATAATGAAAAGACAAGACGCCTTCTGGGTGGAAATAGTTTCTATCTCTATCTATCTATCTATCTATCCATCTGTTCATTTATCTGACAAAAGAATTGTATCCAGAAATTATAAAGAACTCCTGTCACTCGGTAATAAAAAGTCAAATACAGATACAGAATACAGGATCTGTACCCAATATAGATTCTAAAGTACTTTATAAGGAGTTGCCACAATGGTGCTGCTGTTTCATCAAAGTGATGAAATGCTCACAGGCAAGGAGCCAACTGAAAAACTAGAGGCTACTGTAGCTATTTGAATGCCTGAAGGTACTTTTCTTCAATTATTTTTAAAGTGTGAATGAGGTCCCTAAGGATGTTAGGAGTATTACAGAGCAAATATTTAGAAAATGAACCACAAGCCCTTCAAGCAAAATTCCAAATTTGCCAGGAATGAAGCAGTAGAAATGGAAATGGACCAGAAAGCTGAAACACTTGTGTTCCCGGACCAACGGTATTGCTACCTCACTGTGTAAATTTGAACAAAACAGAGCTTCACTGAGCCTCATTTTCCTTTTGTAAAACACAGAATTTAGAGAGTAGAACCCCTACTATTCCTTCCAAATCTAGAAGTCCTGTGATTTATTCATCCATCTATCTATTTCATTTCTTTATCAACCATTTGTCGGCATCTACTATCTACACTGGCTAAGCACCATTAATACACAGATGAATAAAATGATCTTCATACTTACTGAATTCAATCCAACTGAGGAGATATCTACAAGCAACTAAAGACATTTGTAAACTGCGAAGGGAGTTCAGATCTAAGGATTGCCCAAGCAGGAACATAAAGTCCTGATCTGTCCAGGAGAAGCAAACACCCCCACATGGAAACAGGTGGTGTGTGTACCAGGCTGTAGGGTAGAACAGCATCACTGGAAGGGAATAGTGGCCTAAAGAGTGTGGGCAATGCCAAGGAGCTTGGACTTTATTCCTTACAGTCTTTCGAGAATTCTCGATGTTTCTTTTCTCCTTATTTTTTCTTAAACAAACATCTGTTCTTAGAAAAATTTGTTTAGAAATAGACTAAGTTGGTTATAAAGCAATAGTTTTTTTAGCCAATATTTTCTTTAAAATGTTATTTAAAAATGTTTTTTCCACCATGAATCTACCTCATTTTGAGATCCTTGGTTCCTATCCTGGAAATAACTCCTTTTCGTTCTTTTACATCTGCGTGGTGTCCCTCGAAGAACACTGACATGCCATTCGAGACACCAAATGTTTCCAGGCAGCTTGACTAAAGACCACGGAGGAGAGTTAGCCTGTCTAACGAAAAGGAAAAAATAAATACAGTCTTCCCTGCTGTAAGTGGCTGACACTCATATCGTCGTCCCCTTTTGTAATGCAGAAGAAGATGGAGTTCAAGTAAGATAGAAATGAATTTAAAATAATAATGTTTTCAAAATGCGTATGGTTGGATCTGCAATGAATTTCACACAGCTAAACCTGTTCTTCTATTTCCGCTTACGTTGGCAAAGTCACAGTAAGTTAAACTGGCAGAAAATTCAGCAGTGTAATATTTTGGGATGCCAACTGAACCAATATGAGTTGGCTGACTATTGAAGCAGGCCAGTTAAATCTAGTCTGTTTTTATTGCCGCTGAACCACTTGGGCTGTATTTTACAATATGTGGTAGATTCACCAATACTTTATTTATGGGCTAGCTTTGTATTTTTAGACAGGTTTGCAGATGAACACTTATTTAGGCATGCATTTTGAAATACTGGATGGGAATATAGTTTCAATGTTCACCTTGCAGTCTTATAAGATCTTCCTAGTAGCCAGGCCAAATACAGGAGTACAGATATAGTCCATGGATCAGTTAGGACTTGCTCAGAAAAATAGAGATTATGCTGGGTATTTTAAGCATCAAGGGAAGTATAATACAGGGCATTAAAGTCTTATACAATTATTGCAAAGCCAAGGAAGGTAAAAATAGCCTTAAACAATCAGAAAGTAGGAAAATCCCAATAAACTGATCATCAGCTGATGATCTATGCTGCTTACAGCGTTGTAAACGACAGCTAGAAGCCACTGGCAAAACCCCATATCTGCCATCTGCAGAAGTCCAGCTGCTCCTGGAGAATTATGTTCCTGTACATCTTCCACTTCCAGATCCCGTACAAATGCTTTTCATTGGCAGAATATGAAACAAATCCCCATTGGCCAATAAATCTGGTTAACGTAGCTTCCAAACTGTCATGCCCCATGTTACATGATAGAGTTTAAAAGAACAGGCGTTGTCCTACATACCAAGATACAATATCTAGTTTGGCTCTCCATACATATATCTTTAAAATTCCAAGCAACAATATTGGGCTTTTCACTATTGCAAATTTCCGTCAGTCTAATGAAGATGGGCTCACCCTCTCCCTCAAAGGCCAGACAAGAAAACACAAATGTTACTGGACCCGTCACTGGATATTCATTCTTTTTCAGCTCAGTCACAATCCTTATTTGATATCCTGTAATAATCAGACCAAGATACAAGTTTAACCAGCACCAATACTTCTTGTAGAAACTAGGAGAGGAAGGAGAAAGAAATTGGGTCATATAATATACGCACGATAGAACAAGAAAGAATATAAGCCTCGTCGCTATAGTCCTTCTTTCTGTAGCAGATCACAAAGCTCTAAGGGTTTAGAACTTCCTTCTTCTATTCTCCATTCCATATTCACTTTGCCTGTAGTCAGCAGCTCAGACGGATGTGACCTTTTGCCTGGCAGAACAACCCTAAACTTCATTCCTGACTGGCCAAAGTCATGAGTAGTCTTGCTTCTATCTGGTAGCTATGGTTTTTCATGAACAGTATGGGTAGGTATAAAGTGGCACACTCAGGGGCACTTGGGTGGCTCAGTCGGTTAAGCATCTGATCTTGATTTTGGCTCAAGTCGTGATCTCACCTTTTGTGGGATCAAGCCCTGTGTCCGGCTCTGCGCTGACAGTGTGGAGCCTGCTTGGGATTCTCTCTCTCTCTCTCTCTCTCTCTCTCTCTCTCTCTCTCTTGCTTTCTCTCTCTGTCTCTCAAAAATAAATAAATAAACAAAAAAAGCGGCACACTCAGACAATGCCTGCATTTTTTGCCTGCCTTCTTCCTCTCTAATGGTATCCCCTTGGCAATCAAGATTAGTCACCCCGGTCCATACAGTATTTTCCTTCTTTGTTGTCATTTCCATGACATCGGAAGTCCAATATGGCCAGGGTACAATCTGAACTTCAAGGCCAGCGTAATCCCTGATAGAAACTCTCCATGCTTGGGAACCAAGATATCAGAATCTTCAGAGCCCAGCGTTACGGGGACAGGAAGCATAACTTTTGAGAGAAGCTTGTTAAGTGAAAAACTTAAAAGGAATCAAGCTCACTTCCACCCTTTGCTTCTCAGACCTGTGATTTCCTATCATAGGAGAAAGATCATCATATGTTCACAGGTATCGGCATTTGGTTTGGCTTCTTCATACTATTGTCTCCCAGCCTGCACAAAACTGAGTTTTCCACAGGCTCTTCAGTGTTGCTATCTGCCTAGCTTTTATTATTGTAAAACGAATTCCGTGATCACAGGGGTAAATTCGTTATCACCATAATAGTGAATAAAGTCATCATTAAATCTATAGTTGATAGTGCAGGCAGAAACACTGAGAGCAGGGAAGCTAATTTATGACAGGAGAAAATATCTGTTCGAGTGAGGACACAACACTGTCCCCTCCATGATAAAAGAGTTCTGATGTAATGAACCTGATATCAGATGGTAGGTTAGTTGCTCTGGAGAATTGGAAATATGGGAAAAATCACGTAAGGGGTTCACTGCTAGTCTCTGTCATTGGCAGGTTGGACAATCAGCAGCGATTGTGGCCAGATCAGGCTTGGTTAAAGGAGGCCCATGGTTTTTATCCTAGTCATAGCCTAGTCATAAGTTCAATCCTATTGCCATGGCTACTTAGTTCATGGTCCGATAGGGAAAGCAGTGAGATGGCTGGAAGACGATGCTAATTGACATTCACAGACAATAACCTTTGATTAGCGATTAGCACTCTTATGGAAAATAAATATTTATATACTCTCTGTGCCTTCTGAGAGCCCCATTCTTACAATACCTTCCTGCCACCTACCCTCTAGAATAATTCTTTCTGAAACCCCATCTGGCCATATTGTTAGATATTACCATTAATTAACATGGAACTTTATCTCTGGTCACTTTCTTCTCCCACCCCATAAAAAACAAGATGCTTAGAGTTCTTTCCACTGAAAGTATTTCTCTCTCCCTGCTCCTCAAGGCATCCCCTCAGGGAGATATGAAGCTACAACCGTCCAAATGTAACCAGCGCATATCTTGTGGAACTGGCTTAAACCAAGAGCAGTTGTTTCCTCCCTCAGTCAACTAGTTAGAGGAAGTTCCCTGTGAGGATAAAGTGCGTGTGGAGGAAGAGGTAGTAATACATTAGGAATGGTTTCAAGAGAATCTGAGTCATCTGCTCGTTCAATTTATTAGCCTTCAGAGTCTACTTAAGGCTGGCCTTATAAGTATGCCACTTCCTCCAAGAAAAGTGCTTCCATAAATAGGGCAGACCAGCACACTCAAATATAGTAGAGGTTGCCACCAAAATAAAGCGAAGCTTCCAGACCATTGACTTCTTTCTTAGGGGTAGGGAGCGAAAAGTTCAGCAACTCGTCTTTCACAATGAATGTGATATCTCAACCAGGCCAGATGACTACACGATTAAAATATTCACTGAGGTGGCAGGTAACTGAATTGTAACGAGGTTATCTCCAATTGTCTGTTCAACATGTGTCTTAGCAAAGCAACCAAGGTCCCATCTACATCTTGCTCATCAGATTTTTATCAGCACGATGTATATCATCAAGAGAGTGGACAATGCTAATGTTTTGTGGGACGATCTAATCCTTGATCTAATCCTTGATTAGAAACTGGAAAATTGACCTAGCTCTGAGATAAATCAGTTTAACTGCTCCTATAGTTCCCGGATCTTCTGTTCTTATAAGGTGAAAGCAAATTGTCTCTAATTTTCTTTATTAATTAGTAAAGATAAAAAAATTTTTTTTCTACACCAAGAGCTGAATTCTAGGTGTCAGAAGTTACGGCAGTTATAGTGACTGTCTGCTTCGGTTTATAATAATCTGCTCATTTTCCGAGGTCCATCTTTCTTTTCCATAAGCCAGTTAGGTGAATTAAATGAGCAATGGAACAAGACTCGACTCCCTTTCAATATTCTGAAGGTGACATTAATCTCTCAATATCCATAGGGATGTGTTGTTAACCTTTGTTTACTTTCTGGTAGTGGCTGTGAGGCTTAAACTTGTCACTTCCTTCCATAGAGTCCTGTCTACCTGAGGGGATTCTGTCAGTTACTATGTCCAAATCAAGTAAGCATTCAGGAACAATGAGAATGAACTGTGGTTTTGCAGTTCCACTGGGACAATTGATAGACAGAGTTGGGCCAAAACTTCACTGATCTCCATAAGCTTCCTCTCCAATCAGAGAGACAGACTTGAATTTCAGGTTCCCATTTCATCTCAAGGCAATTGCACAATAAATCCCCAAACACCCAGGTAACTCCATTTCTCCAGTGCTCAGACAGTATGGTAAAAAGCCAAATGTTTTGTTAGAAAAGCTAGAATGCAGACTTACCATAAATATGTATGGAGTGTCACAGGGCCTTCTCTCAAGGGAACATGGCCTTCCTTCAGTCAAAGCACTCTTGGTCTGGTCTTTGAATTGATTCAGGTCTGGGAATTGAATGGGGGGTGGAGTGGGGTGGACATCACTATCCGTTGTATTGAATTCAGACCTAGACTTTTTTTGGATTATGTATTTTAAGTAATATTTTAGCAGGGTCCCCATGTTTTTCAACCTTACAGGCACCATATTTAATTAGCCACTGACCCCCAAAAATCTGCAAACAAAACCATTCTGATTATCATCCCAACTATGTGGCCCAGTTCAGTAACTGCCCCACTTGTTTCTGGTGCCTGAATGCAGCCAATAAATGACTTCTGCCAGTCTAGGATGTTCTTATTCCTTTTTTAAGTGTAGGAGTCCATTTCCTTGAGGGTATCTCCCACTATCATCCCTGGCTTACAGAGAGCAGTCACTAAAAAGCCCCAAGGTTGCTTTTGTTTTCCTCATCAATATATTGTTTTCAAAGCTTTTAGGAAAGAAGTACTCTATGGATCATGGGACATGTGGTGAGGAAGCTAATGAATTGATTGCACATGATAAATTCATTCCAACATTCCTATCTCCTTAAGTCATTGGATTCCTTCTTCTCCATTGTGTCCAAGAAATTCTGATGTCTCAAACTCACTTAGTGGAAGACAACTCTGCATCTAGGTTTCAATCAACCAAACAATGAAACTGCTAGAGTCATTCTCACCTGCTTGAGCTACATATTGAATCTAGAAATGGGCGTGTGCAAAGATATCGACAAATTTGACCTGTTTCAATGTTAGTCTCTTTATTCTCTGGTCTTAACTGCTTAGAATCCATTTCTTACATGTATCCCCTGAGTTTTTCTTGATATAAATGAACAAAAATCTTACGGTGCCTTTGACATGCATGTTCTCTCCTTTAGTTTGGTCTGAATTTGCACTTAAATTCCTGCCACTGGATTCTAATTATGGACCAGAGACAAGAAGAGACCTTGAGAGCTGGCTGTGAGGAGAATCTGCATCTCTTTGTATGCAGTGGTCTCAGGTGAAGTCACTGAAAGATCACCAAACAAGGAGGAGGGTGGGGAACAATGGAGGAAATGTCTCAGCAGGACTTGCTGCTTTGGTGATACCAGGCTCCATGATACCAGGGGATCAAAATATTCAAAGTCATTGGAATCCCTCCAAAAGTTACCATTCCAGTTCTCAGGATCCCAGTCTTGCCTACTCCCTATTTTTCACATGAGACCTGGTGAAACTGTGAAGTCAAATGGTGTTTAATTTCTGCAACCTACAGGATCAACCTTGAGTTTGGTTTTTGGATACATTGGTCCTATAACCATAAGAACTACGAAATATTTTTAGGGCAGTTATAGAAGCTCTCCACTTCTCTGAACTATAAACTTGCCATATTCTGACTGGAACCTCTCTACTGCAATAAGAAGCAGCTAAATCATTCCAAAGTCTGTATAACAACCATTTCCACTGTAACATCTTATTGGAATAGTCACTTGACCTTCCAATGTCTTCCCTTTTAATAGACATAGTTGTGAGTGTCTTGAGATGTTACTTCAAGCAAATATTTTGTCTATGTGTGCTGTGAACTATCAATAACCCATTTTTCTATGGCAATGAGATCATTACTGCCTTCAAATCTAATCCAGTCAGATAACCAATCCCAGATTCCCACCTATGAGGTTCCGTGTATGATCAAACTTTGGTACCAAATTCTGTATCCAAGAGCATCAGTGAGGAAACTGGAAACCACTGTTCATATTGTAAGCATTAGAGGTTGCATGGTCATTGGGAAGACTGGAGAGGTAAAATTCAAGGAAGCTGCTACTAGCGAGAGAAGATCAAAAGTACTGGGATCCCAGGGGCACCTGGGTGGCTCAGTGGGTTAAGCGTCTGACTTCAGCTCAGGTCATGATCTCATGGTTCATGGGTTCAAGCCCCACATCAGGCTCTGTGCTGACAGCTCAGAGCCTGAAACCTTCTTCAGATTCTATGTCTCCCTCTCTCTCTGCCCCTCCCCCACTCACACTCTGCCTCTCTCTCAAAAAATAAATAAACATTAAATTTGTTTTTAATTAAAAAAAAAAAAAGAGTGGGATCCCAAACAACAGCCACTGATGAGCTTAGATGCTCATGACACTGTAGTAAGTGATTCTCAGAGGTCACCAAGAAGCTGTTGGAAACCTCCCACAGCAATTTGTCACTATAGAAGCTTCTTCTTGTCTACATCCCAGATCTCACTGAGAACTCTCAAGGACAGAAACTAAATGGGACCCTGGTGGCAAGGAAATCTAGGGCTTTCCACTCCTGCATTATGGAGAGGTGCTTGGAAGGCAGGGACAGTACGGAGTTTTAACATATAGCATCTGACACAATGACTGTGAATAGAAAATAAAATGTCAAAAATTGACTTCTTTTCAGATTGTTTCAAATCAAATGAACTGATCATAGCCAAAAATGAATTCAATGCTATCAATCCTAGCTGGATGAATTTGGGCAATATTCTTCATCTTCAAACTTTCATTTCCTCCTGTATAATTGGAGTTAATTATGATGAAATTTCTTAATTTTGTTGGGAAAATGTAATATGTATAGAACGAGCCTGAAATAAATGTAAGCAATTATTGTTGAATAATATGATACAATAATATTTCTTTTGTTTATATGAACGCTTTGCATGTAAATGCATGTCTGTACATATTATGTTTTATGTTGCAATAAAAAGGCACCATTTTAGAGCTAGAAATAATTTTATTTAAATGACATAGGCAGAAAATCTAAAATACAAATAAGAAAAACTTTGTCACACAGAGATTGAATACCACATCAATAACAATGTAGCTGAACTCGGGCCATCTGCCTTGCAGTACCTTATTTTATTTACAAATATAGATTTGTGATGATATCAGCACTATATTTTTGTGCCTGGTTTATAATACATTCCTAAACCAAACTCAAATCATTAATTCTGAATGCTCTGCCTTAGAAAAATGATACCATATGGATCATGAAAACATGATTTATGTTAGTTTTAAAGCCAGAAATTAAGTAGACATTAACTTTGATAATTCCAATTCAAGATGTGATATTTATTCCAACTTAAAACTCCTAAGGGATTCATTCTGGAATTACATGGGCAAGTCACATAGTATCTTCAGGCTGTGTTATTGAAATCAAGATTGATAGGTAAAATTTAATGTTTTTTACCTCTATAAAAAAGGCTTTATCTGATGTTAAATGGTTTGTCTTATTGGGAAACTTTCTACTTTATTACCCATCTGATAATCTGAATTAGTCATCATTGAGTTGTAAACAGAACTACATATTTTATGACTTTGTTCTTTTTTCTTCTATTTAAAGTTTTTCCAATTATAGTCGTGGTCTAGAATGAAAAGCAAGCAAATGTGTGCGTGTAATTAATTGCATAATAGACTTTTACAGTCAGCTATTTAATTATTCCTCTTTCCTATTTTCAGCTTATTATCTCTAGTTACATGCTCCAAACGTTTTCGGGAAGCTATTTTTCAGTGTAATGGATTTTTTTTTTCTTAAGTAAGAGGCAACAAAATACAAAATACATTCATTGTGTTCTGAAGGCAACATTTTGAAGGGAGGAAATATTACTTATTGATGTATAAATTGCCCCTTATTATCCTACTTCACAAATGTTGTTTTCTTTCTACAATGACATCAGACAGGAATGTGGATTAGAAACATCTCTGTCAATATGAAATCCCAGACCAAGCTTTACAGAGACGCAGAGGTAGCTTTACAATTGGTTTGTCCCAGGATCTAATAGAATGCCTAAGTGTATGTCCTCAATGAGTTAAAAGGCGATATATACTCTTAGAAGAGTGCAATGGTATCTGGCAAATAGAACCCCTCATTTTAAGATAAAAGCCATCACTACGAAGGTCAGAATCTCTATCCTTATACAACATTAACAGAAAATCTCTCTCTCTCTCTCTCTCTCCTTCTCCCTCTATCACCTCTATCTCTATCTCTATCTCTATCTCTATCTCTTTCAAGTAATCAGGTATCAGATAATGATAAAACCATTTTGCTTTGGATTTACCCTTGGGAACTTCCATACCCACTAAACTCTTTTTCCCACTCAAGAGAGGTAGATGGGTGGACTTCTCAGGTGTCTCACAAGCTGCAGTCAGTCAGTATTTGCAATCCCATCTGTTTCCTGTGTATCTGTGTACTTGGTACCCCTGTTAGTTACCCTTACACCATCATCGTCCTAGCCAACAACAACGCCACTGGCTCGCTAGGCTTTCTGGGACAGCCTCCCCAACTTCATCCCTCCATAGCTGCTAAAAGTCTGCCCTTTCTTCAGGACATCTCTGTGCCAGGCAATGAAACTGAGTTGCATGGAGTATCTATTTTTGCTTCCATATCAATGGTACTAGAATGTGAGCACTGTAACCTTGGGCCATTTTGATGGCTGTTCAATTTCAGATGCAAAGCCTGGGCAAGAATAAGGAATAAGTTTTGTCCTCTTTGCCCCTCCCTTCTATGACATGACAGGTGTAACACTTTCTCATCTCTGTTCCCTCCCCCCGACCCCAGCCTTAAAAGTCAACTCACGTGCTCTCAAGAATCCAGTCTTTTTTATGTTCACTTATCAACCACTTCTTAAATAATTTGACAGCAAATTTATCCCAAATTTTGTATTTCCTAGGGAATTTGCTCTAACGGCAGAGAAACTGAAGTGCCTACTGAATTTATAGCATAGCTTAGGACTTTATTTTACATTTACTTGAAAGTATTAATTTCTGCCATATTAAGAGGAGATTTTCCAGAAAAGAGACTCTAGGTGCTACTCAAAATATTCTCCATTTCCTTTATTTTAGCATCTTGTAGCTCTAGGCAGGCTAATTACACAGGGAAGAATAGGATGGAAGAAATACTATATTGAAACATTTGTATTATAAAGACCTCACCTGCAAGACTGACATTTAATTCTTAGTTTCTCTTCCATCATCTGGGAATCAGTCAATCGCTTTCATCAGTTTGGTAAAATCATTAAGGGTAAGAACCACATTCTCTTTATTTTCATACAAGCCGACAGAACTTAATAACATCCCATGCAAATAATGGAAATTAGGTTAGAGACATAGAAATAATTAGAAAAATAATTTATCAGTTAGAGACTATCTTCATGTTCTTGTATTCATAAAGACACTTAGTAGCATCATGTGTGACAGAAAAAATGTTTCCGACATTGAGAGTAGAGGTCTTGCCTGCATTGTTTCCTGTTGCATTCCCATTACTCCCACCAGTAGCTGGTACGCAATAAATGCCCAATTATTGAATAAATAAATAAGAGATGATGGTTCGTTGTTGAATAAAGATGCTATTAAAACCATTTTATTTTGGGCAAAGAAGATACTAACATTGCACCTCCTGTTAGCATTTCTTTTGTGTCTTGCTTCACATAGTATCTTGACCTACATTTCCTTAAAAAATAAAAATGTAAGTTTAAAGACTTGTGTAATTCTCTTAAATAGATATTTAGGAAAACATATGTATTGATATATGATCTTTCTGTTTCTCTTCTGATTCACATTTAAGGAGAAACTACTTTTAAGTTTTTGTCTGCTTGCTTCAAACCCGAAGACATCGAAAGTAAAACAGAGGTATTGGGCTTGGTCAACCATTCACAGGAGTAAAAAACCACTCAGTCTTCCTTACTAAAGGGATAGAGAATGCTTCCAAGCAAACAAGTAAGCAGTCTTGCACAAATCAGAGCTTGCATTTACAAACATGACATGCAAAATCAAATATCACACAACTGTTTAATCACTTTACATATAAAAAAGTAGAACACAAATAATTTCTGCTACTTACTCTGGGTCAGTTTCCTGGCTTCCAGACTCATTTCTTGACTTTGTCTTGGCGATTCCATAGATGAGTCATTTGGTTGCCTGTTCTGGTAACCATGGGGCCCTGAATTTTCAGCCACCCCTAATTAATCTAGGCACGGCACCACCAGCACCCAGCCAGAACATTGCCTGGGATAGGAACTCAGTAAATGGCTTCTACTTGAGTTGCCATGATCACTAGATCATCAATGATACAGCGTTAACTTCCATGTTCCTTCCTTTCCCTCTTGCCCTTCGTTATACAGGGAAGAATTAAGGAAGGTTGTTCCCTCTATCCAAATATATATGCAAGGATCACATGTATTTGACAAATATAAAATAAAGTGAGCGAAGGAGAGATTTTTTAGAAGGATAATATTTCCCAGTCTAATGAATAACAGAATTGGTCCCAAGTGGAATGAAAATGGCTTAGATTTCAGAAAGACAAACTAGTTCTCAAATTATTTTTCTTCTGGGCCTGTCAATCAATTGTAGTCCAGTTTATCTCTCCATAGTTACTTTTTATAATCAGGATGATAAACAAGTGTAGATCCAGAAGTTATCTTAGAGATTCTCTCCCCAATCCTGCTATCTGATCAGTCCCCAGATGGTGTAAATCCTACTTCTTAATGTCTCTTAAGCTTCCCCCCTCCAACTGCCACTGCCTAATCTCAGAGCCTTATCAAATCTAGCTGCTTTCTTATTCTTCCTGAATCTAATTTCACTTATGCTCGTCTCAGCCTCAAATCTATATCCAGAATACTTTTTTTAGAATCCGAATCAATCATGTCACTCTTCCACTTAAAATGTCTGAGTGTGTCCAGGGAACTGTGCAGTGAGTCCCCTGGTCAGATGTTAATGTCAGAGGATAGTGTCTGGATGGTGAAACTGGCTGACACTCTGTGGACAGGAAAGGCGAATACAAAACTGTTACGATGCATGAAACATTAAAGCAAAAAACTCACAATGCCCAAAGATGGAGGCTCACTGAAATAGATTGGCTACAACCCAAAGATGGGATACTGTACTGTCATTAAAAATCATTTTGGGGCACCTGGGTGGCTCAGTCATGTAAGCGTCTGACTCTTCATTGTGGGATCAGGACATGATCCCGGGAACTTGGCATTAAACCCTGTGTTGGAAAAAAAAATAAAAAAAATAAAAAAAAATAAAAAAATAAAAAAAAATAAACCCTGTGTTGGGCTCCACACTGAGCGTGGAGCTTGCTTGAGATTCTCTCTCTCTCTGCCCTTACCCCCTGACTCGAGCTCTCTGTCTCTCGCAAATAAAGAAATAAAGAAAAATATTTTAAGAAGTCACTTTGAAGCTGAATATTTAATGATCTTTGGAAATATCCTTAAGATAACCTTGTAAGAAACAAAAACAGGTTGGTTATTCCTTCAAATTATTTCTGAATTGAATTTATGATCTTGGCACACAGCTTGGTAACAGGTTTTAGAAAGAGGGGGAAATTTTCTGAATTGAGCAACTGGGTCATTACCAGTGCCATTTTGCTGAGAAAAAAAAAAAAAAAAAAAGAGGGAGAGAGAGAGAGAGACAAGTAGGAAGTTTCTAAGGAAATGTTAAATTCCATCGCAGAACAACTGACATTTCTTTTAAAACTCTGAAATGGGTAACAGGAAGACCGGAGCTACAATATTCCCCTTTAAAGCCATTGTATCATTCAAAGGGCTAAAGCCTAACTAGCGCCTTTCGGCTATAGAAGCTGGTAGAATTCGGGCAGAGTGGACCCGATGGTCTGGGTTCCAGTGAACTGCCCTAGTTCAAGTCCCAGCTCTAATGCTTCTTAGCTCCCACCTGGCCTTGGGCTACTTCTATTTCTTTTTTTTTTATTTTTTTTTTTAACGTTTATTTATTTTTGAGACAGAGAGAGACAGAGCATGAATGGGGGAGGGTCAGAGAGAGGGAGACAGAATCCGAAACAGGCTCCAGGCTCCGAGCTGTCAGCACAGAGCCCGACGCGGGGCTCGAACTCACGGACCGCGAGATCATGACCTGAGCCGAAGTCGGCCGCTCAACCGACTGAGCCACCGAGGCGCCCCGGGCTACTTCTATTTCATTAACCACCCTGTATCCTGTTGTCCTCATCTATACAATGCAGATGATTATAGTATCTCCTTCGAGACTTGCTGTTCAAAGCACTTAGACCAGTGATTCTCAACGGAGGCTCTACATTCTGCGGGGGTCCTTTGGCAACGTCCGGATACATTTTTGGTTGTCCCAACTGGGATGTGGCATGCTACCAGTTTTTAGTGGATAGAGGCCCAGGCATGGTGTAAGCACCATGCACATGACGGTCACCTGATTCCCTCCAATGTCAACAGCACCAAGGTTGAGAAATCCTGGCTCAGACAGAAGCTGTCGAATAGTAACCTCGAACAATACTGGTTATTATTCTTACATTCTCAGCCCATGTGCCTCTGGATTTATTTTGTCTCTACTGACATTATCAAACAATATCAGTGGAATTCTTATAATGTGAGTGTTCTCTTTGAACTAGTCTCCAGTTTGGGTCAACAAATAATTTCATTCTTCTTCCCATAAGGCATACTCGCTGCCCCCTCCCCGGGAGAAAACATCGAATCCCATCCTGTCACTACATGCAGCTCAGTGTCCAGGATCTGTGGGTACCACGCAGCTCTACCCATCACTGACCGGTCAGGTCCCCTATAAACTAAAGAGACAAATCATCTGCCTCCCCCACCACATGCCCCACACGTGAAACCTAATCAGTGCTTCTCAAACTGCCTGTGAAGAGGGACTGGCTTTGCCTGCTTGTTTGTTAGTTTTTTCCTTAATCCATCATGGACTGATACTTTAAAATTGTTAATTTAAACGAATTACTGGAAATATTTTTGTAAATACGTGCAAAATACAAATCCTGATCTCTTAGTATTAGATTCGACACTCACAAAATTACATTTCAGTAGATGAAGTGACAAGAAACAGCACAATGAAACCAAAAGCCACCAAATATTACCCATTGCTTATTGAAAGCGTATGCATGGGAGATTAATGTAGATCATTGCTATTACCCTGGTTATAAGTAAAACAATGATACCCTAGTAAATACCTTTATACAAACCTTGAACACTGTTCATAACAATATATGTAGCTTTAAATGTATAAAATGAGGTTGTATCTGGTCGGTTAATTCACTTTATCTAAGTTGGGTTGATCCAATACGTCTCAGGGGAGAATGTGTATCTAAATTGTTCTTGTGTTTTGTTTTAATCACCCTCACGGTGGGGGAATCTTTTCCATAGTTGTGATGTTGACGGAAGCAGAAGAAAAGGTCTTAAAGCATATTTAGCAAGCTCGAGATATTAATTTTCCACTTTTATCAAAGGGAAATAAGTAACATCATAGTTTCTGTATCCGTTTCAATAATTTATCCGGTATAGTAACATTTAAATTATCTTTTGGTGGGACGGCCTGAGTGGCTCAGTCTGCTAAGCATCCAACTTAGGCTCAGGCTCGGTTCATGAGTTCGAGCCCCACATTGCACTCTCTGCTGTTAGCACGGAGCCTGCTTCAGATCCTCGGTTCCCCTCTCTCGCCCCTCCCCCCATGCTTTCTCTCTCTCTCTCAAAAATAAGCAAACATTAAAAAAATAATCTTTTGGTAAAAAGAAATAGACCTTCTATGTATGTATTTTCTTTTAACGGCAGGCAAAAATTCAAATGTCCTATAACTCAGGCTATTCTCAACAGGTGGCTTCCAAAGTCACTGAGGACAGAGAGATAGAGAGAGAGAGGTGTGGCAGGATTATGGGCCAGATTTGCAGGCCATATGTCAATTTGTCGTGTTCTTTTGGCGACAGTGAACGCCAGCTCTCCTAGATAAGTACTGTCAGGAGCTCTGTTATTCAGACTCGCTGTTATAAGCAGTCGGATCAAAGGGAGATACAGATGTGCTCCCAAATCAAAATGGGAAGTCAGAACTCTTTTCTGAAGGAGTTCATACCTGGAGGAATTAGTTGCTCGTTGTTATGGACCGAATGAGTCCCCCCACCCAATTCATATGTGGAAGCCCTAACCCCCAATTCGGACCCTATTAGAAGATGCGGAGGGACCAGAGCCCTCCTCCCTCTACCATGTGAGGACACAGTGAGAAGGCGCCTGTGTGTAAGCCAGGAAGATGTTCTCACCAGGAAGAGAATAAGTGGGCACATTAACCTTGGACTTCCAGCCTCCAAAACTGAAAAGGAAGTGTCTGTGGTTTAAGCAATCCGGTCAGTGGGCCTTTGTGATGGCAGCCCAGACTAGGACACTGGTCTGGGGAAGAGGACGGACAGGGCAATGTGGCATGAAATGTGAATAGCAAGTAACCCCTGCGGCCCTGAGCTCTGAGATTCCATTTTCACAGCCACAGGGGTCCTCTGTGAATCAAGTGTTAAGACGTATTAAGGGTTCCCAGAAAGTGGAAGGCACAAAAATGGGAGGATAATTAAGAGACTGGTGTTACCTGTGTCAGGCCCTGTGCAATCAACATTCGGACTCTCCTTGTACCACAAAGCAAATTGCACCCCACCCTGTGGGGCTAATGGTGACTGACAGTTTTGACAATGGGCAACCAACTGCTTTATCCTAACATTGAGTACATCCCATTGTAAAATATTCGTACAGTCACATGTCATCAAGCCAGTGTCCTAACTGGGGGGCTGAAACCTGTCAAAAGATTAAGCCTCCTGTCTTTGACCTAGGGTGTTTGTGTAATTCTGCAGGTGCAAATCTCTCCTCTGTCTCTGGTAAGAAGCCCATGGTTTACGGGGTTGTTTGGCAGGTTTCCCTTAAGGAGGTAGAAACTGAACACTAACCATATCAAGACAAATCGTGGGCCTGTCAACCCTCTGAGACTTGGTGAACAGTTTCAATACGTCTTAACTCTCCTTGACATTTGTTGCTCTTTCATTTCACTGAAGTTTCTATTGGCTTCCCTTCTAACACTATTTCCAAGTATTTCCAATACTTCACTCTCTGTGAAGTGATTTTGTAAGAAGAAAGAGAAAACCCTGCAAGGTAGACTTGAACTAAATACAGGCAACTTGTTAAATGTTTTTGATGCCAGAAGGATAAGGTTATTTTTCTAAAAGCCTGGAACTTTCTGGAATTTAAAAATTGTAGTTGCCACGTTGAACTTATAGTTACCAAGGAATATATAATGCACTGCAAAGTTCCTAAATGATTGATTTCTCAGAATGCCTAGACTTAATATTGCTTTTGAGTTTTCAGATTCATTGTTTAATTGGGTCACATTAAGAGAGCAAGATGCGTTTCACTACATAGATAGTAGAGTCTCTTTATAGTTTAACACTTGGGTTAGATCATTATTTCTCAGTAATGCACTCTGGAGTTGACTTCCCAAAAGCTGTATTTGAGTGGGCTTAGATATTAAACACTTAGCAAATTCTTTTTATGTTTTAGATCGTGTCCATGAACCGATATCAAATATAGCTTCCCAAGAGAGAACTCTGTAAAAGATGGTTCTCATATTCTTGCGTTTCCTATGGTAACAAGAATCTTGATTTTCATATACAGAATTCACCAAGACCAGGAATATTTATATTGATAATAGCATATAGCTTGCCTCAAACTAGAACTTCATGAAAGTGAATAATGGGATCCACTGAAAATGACCGAACTCATATTCTATGAAAACAACAGTTTTTAAAATGTAGTTCCAAGGCGTGTTAGTATTTTGAAACATTGACTACATTATTGTTGATTGTTGATATTTCCTCTACTCCTCAGCCCTCTTTGCATTCAGGTGAGTACGCATTCAGCATCATTGTCTTACAGAAAGGGAGCTGCAGCAGGAAACCGGGAGATCAGAGAACGTTGTCCTGGGTTGAGAAGCTCTACGTTCAGGGAAAAGATACAAATGTAGATTTGAGAGAATATCTGTTGAGAGAAAGTACGTTTTTGACTCTATGCTCTCCCCTCCCTTCCTACTACAAACTAAGAAAAATATCTTTTGAATCTTTGGGGATAGGAGAGATCCAGAGGAACAACAGTGAGATGCTTGTGGATCTGAAAGGAGGAGCATAGACTCTACCTATCTCCTCACTCCTCAGTTGTCGGCAGCAGAGGGGGATCCCATGTCCATTCCCAGAGCGATCTGAGCAGGCAAGAAGATGCAGAGGTAACTAACAGTGGCCACAGAGGCATCTAAACAGATGAGGCCCTACATAAACACAGGGTGTCTGTGGCCCGGGGTGGAGCATGAACAGCTGAAAAATTCCTGAGGGGGATTCTGGAGGTAGCCTCAGACGATGCCCAGTGACGTAGCATACCCAGAATGGCCCTGAAAAAACAGAGGGAAGGATAATGCTAAAGGACCTTGAATTGGGCTTGAGAGGTGAGTTTGTAGTACCTTTGGATGGACCTCCAAGGGCGGGGCAGGACAATAGTGCAGAGCAGATACTTAAGAGTGACCAGATAAGTGGGAAACTCTTCTTTCCGCCCAGTCTTATGAAAAACACCACACAGTCCCCTCAGTATGTAGGCATGTGTTTGGGGGGAAAAGAAATAGAGGTGGTGAGATACACCTGAATTGTCTGAGATTAAATTTCCACAACCTGATGTAACGGGGGCTCGAAACAGAATTTAACTCATTTTAAAAAATAATAAAAAAAAATTAGAAACAACCTGAGTTTGTGATCTGAAATACACACTTCAGAATATATTTTTAAGTCTTCTGAACTCCTAGTTCCTCTTCACGATGGAGTATAATATGACTTTAATTAGGGCTAAAAGATAAAAATGGTGTTGGTTGAGTCTGGACCCTATTCAGGGCGCCCTGAGGTGTTCTCGTCCCACGTGTCATGGTGTGGGATGGGCATAGCGAGCTTTGAGAATGTGCTACTAAATCTTAGTAAATGTATCCAACATATAGTCAAAGTACATCATTTAAGGACTGAATCTTTGCCAGCTGATTCAATGGAAGGCTTCTCTTTCATCCAAAAGTCTATGCAAAATCCTACCGCTGGCTGTGTTTCCTCATCGCATTTCTCTCTGAGCTCAGGGTTCTGTGTCTGCCAGCAGTTTCATTCACTGTGGAAACCCGTGCACTCTCTCTTTCTCTCTCTGGCAGCTGTGTTCTCTCCATAGTATCATCCGTCTTCCGCAGGCTGTGGTGATAGGATCGGTTTTTAAACCCTTTTGGCAGAAAGAGTCACTTCCTGCCTGGGGAGAAAGATGAAAGTGAATCCCGCACTGTGCAGAAACGGGGACGCCATGACACTTCCCACCGCCCCACCGCACTCACTCAGAGCTTCACTGCCTCGGCCCTTCTTGACCTGGACCATCTGAGCTGCATTCGCTTCTCAGCTCAAGTCACAGCCATCCCAGGAAAGGCGATTTCTAAATACTCAGGAGCTCTACTTTACAGGAAGGAAAGTTGAGATTAGTTACTGCATTTCCCACTGTTATCTGCCTGTGTTTTAATATGACACCCTCAGTAACTGAACTGTGTGCACCATACATTAAAAAATAACTGCCATAAAATCTCTCGTGAAATCATTCCACGTGGCTATCTTAGAGAAAAAGGTGTTGTTAGAGCCATTGGTTAGTGGAATGTAAAGGAAGATCCCCATTCCCGGTTCCTTTCTGTAACTTGGCTTCAAATCGATACAAATCATGGAGGCAGTTCAGAATCTGTAGTCTCCACATATAGAAAACAGCCCAGGGAAGATCTTTGGCATGATTTCAATAACCAAAGGCAGTTGAACGTGTGGCTGTGGAAAGAGTCCTGAGGAGAAATAAGGACACCCAAGTCTCATGCCAGAGCCACCCGTGTAGATCTTTCTCCTGCTTTCTTTTATGCCTGCTGCCCATAGGGATTTGGGGGTTATCGCTCAAGAGTTTCACTTCTTTGGAGTCTTTATTCAATTCCTTCCAAAGCCAGGAGTTTGTGGGGAGCATGAAGACCCTACTTCCAGATCACTAGCTCTCCTTATTCATGCCGACAGAGGTAAGAACCCTACATATGAAGGATCTGACCTTTGACAAGTGGACATGATGAGTCTCGCTGATGGTAAGAACATCCTACACTTCTGGACTGTAGCCACCCCCGGCCGCTACCTGTCATTCCTTAGTGAGATCCCTTGGTGGTATGGGAGGACCAGGAAGATAGATTTATGACCCTAAACAGAAGCCGAGAGAAGAGCCCAAACAGGTGGTTTCCATGTAGACTCGGTTCCTTTCCCAGAGCTTAAGCTCTGCCCCTCCCCAACTCGCACTCTGTCTCAAAAATAAATAAATATTCAAAAAAAAAAAAAAAAAAAAGAAAAGAAAAAAATAAATTGGGTGCAGCTATAGTTTTCCTTGTTCTCCCACAGACAGTTTGGCCTCTGTCCCAAATATGCATTAATTATTATGTATCTTTTGTTCCGTTTAAAGGTTACCAATATATTAACTTACTGGGTTCAGCCTGCCCAGGGTACTCATGTGTCCATCTCTGCCATGACCTCACAGATACTACCTTCCTTTAAAATGTTAATATTTTGATCATCATGAGTTCTCTTCTTTTTTTGCAGTCATTCTGATGTTAAAAAATATGACGCCAAAATATGGTGTATTTTGATTACTGAGGTTTCTGGCATCCTTTTATTTTATTTTATTTTATTGTTTGAATGTTTAGTTTTGAAAGAGAAAGGGAGAGCAGGGGAGGGGCAGAGGGAGAGGGAGAGAGAGAATCCCAAGCAGGCTCCCCACTGTCGGTGCAGAGCCCGACACGGCGCGTGATCCTACAAACCCATGAGACGACAACCTGAGCCGAAACCGAGAGTCAGACGCTCAGCCGACTGAGCCACCCAGGTGTCCCTACTGGCATCCTTTGAAATCTTGCAAGTGCTTTCATTGCCTAGGGCTGCTGTAACAAATTACCACACGCTGGGCAGCTTACAACAAAAAAACTTATTCTCTCGTAGGTCTGGAGGCCAGAAGTCAGAAAATCTGGTGGTGGCAGGGCCACCCTCTGAAACCTCTGGGAGAGAATCCTTCTTTGCTTCCTCTGGTTTCAGGTAGCTCCAGATGTTCTTTGACTTGTGGCAGGTGTCACTCCAATCTCCACCTCTGTGTTCTCATGGCCTCTGTGCCTCAAATCTCTCTGATAAAGACACCTGCCACCGGATTTAAGGTCCACCCTGAAGACGATTTCATCTGGAGATTCTTAATTACATTTACAAAGACCCTTTATCCAAATAAGATCACGTTCACAGGTTCCAGGAGCTAAGACTTGGACATCTCTTTCTGGGAGGCCACTACTCCACCCTCTTCCACACCCAAAGCAAGTGCTTCATGTCACTTACCCGACTCTCAACCCCATCACAAAGATGTGTGTCCCTGATGGATTCTAGCTCATCGTTACCGAGTCACGGCTGGCCCTTCCAAGTCGTGCAGAGTGAGAGGACAGACCGATGTAGAACAGTGAACAGCACACATGAAAGAGTGGGGACTCTGTGTCGCCCATCCCCATCCACACGGAGATCATGGCAGGGAAGAACAAAATGACATTTTTTTCAAATTAAAGTTCTTTGGAAGGCTTCGAAGTAAGTTGTAGAGAGGTCACCAAACTTCTGTCATTACAAAACATACCTTTGGGTTTCAATGCTTTCAATATTTACTTCATATATGATATATATGAAATATATATCATATATGAAATATATATAATATATGAAATATATATATAATATATATAATATATGAAATATATATATCATATATGAAATATATATAAGAAATAAATATATATAATGTAAGTACAGACTTTTTTTTTAAACCACAGCTGCATGGCTCTTGTAAATTAAAATTCTTAGAGCATGATCGTCTTCCCGTTATCGTGGGAAAGAGCGAGCTACTTTAAAAACACACATACACACACACTTCTTGAGGCCATATGGAGATTTTATTCATACAAATAGAAGCTTGGTTTTCTCCCAATTTCCCACCAGCACTCGTTAGCATCGGGAAGAGCTTTGCCCCACAGTAGGACTTATTAGCATGACCTCCTCTGACTAAAAGTTTTCCCTGTTCCTTGCATAGGGTTTTAAAATATGTACATTCCTCATTATCACCACAATGGCATCAAGGAGCTATAAAATGTGAATAAGGACCATAATCAATTCTGTTGAGCAACGTTCGTTTTTTACCTATAACACAGTTTCAGATGAATCTGTATGTGAATTTCTACACACGCCCTGAATGTTAGCTCAGAAAAGTATACAAATGCAGCGTGCTTGGGTAAACTTCTCATATATTTAATACATTTAAAATTTGGCATCACATGAGCAAATTATTTGCAGCTTGGTAGACAGGATGAATAATGACACCATATGGAGACTATCTATGAACCACAGCAATTTCCACACGGTTGATCACGTTTAAGATAAACAACGTTACTGAAGTAAATTTCTATTTTTACATTATTTTCTGGGTATAATTACAAAACAAAATTCAACTGAGTACATTTTATCTTTTTTATTTTGTTAGTGTTTATTATTTTTGAGAAAGAGAGAGAGAGAGTGAGAGCAGGGGAAGGGCAGAGAGAGAGGGAGACACAGAATCTGAAGCAGGCTCCAGGGTCTGAGCTGTCCGCCCAGAGCCCGATGCCGGGCTCGAACTCCCGAGCCACGAGATCATGACCTGAGTTGAAGTCGGACACTCAACCGACTGAGCCACCCAGACACCCTTCAACTGAGTTAATTTTAAAGATCTTTCTGCGTTTATTAAATGATTCGTGAATTGGGCAGCATCCCCTTGAGATAGAAAGGAGTTCCAAGGAGCTGTACAAGATGAGAGAGAGACTTTTATAGACAGAAGAGAGCGAGACAAGGCAGTTATTGTAGCAGAGAGCGACTGGTTGTGGCAAGATCACCTTCAGGTAGGGAAGGCAGATGACTCCAGTGGTGATGACCAGCTATTTCCAGATTGACTGGTTTGAGATTGCATTCCTGGGGAAGCCAAAGCTATCATTAGGTTAAGTATTACATCTCGGTCTCTTGATGTGGCACTTAGCATAAGTGACTCCATTTGGGGTCTGCTATATATATTTTTACCAGTATATTATATTTAATGTTTAAACTAAAAGAAGCAGTTGCTGAGAGATTCCCCTCCACTCACATGAATCGTATTCATTCATTAAGGGAGAATTATTTGCCCTTGCTCTTGTGTGAATTTCACACAAAACATGCTTTCTTTTTTCTATGTGCCAGCTGATATTTCATAGAGAAAAAGGTTCAATAAAGAAGTTTAACTAAATAGTGACTCTTGGTCATATAACGTAAGACAGAGAAGCCATCACGAGGGAAGAGTTCGTCAAGTGGAGGGTATGTGAAATTGAGTGTGGAAGTGGGAGAAATGCAAATTTTGACAGAGCAAGCGATTTGTCACGCAGAAGCCTCCCCCTACCTAGACCCTCATGAGCGCTACGGATGGGAGAAGAGACTGTCGGTGAACATTGAAGGGGCCTTTGGGGTATAACACAACAAGCACTAGCTGTCGAACCACCTAAATATCGTTTGAATCGGTCTGTCTTCTCTAGATTTGGTGCCATCTTTTATCTTAATATAATACATAGATTGTTTTAACGCCGTCCTAACTGCTCGCTGTTCTGTGTTAGCCCCATCGAACTTGGCCTTCACACACAGCCAGAAATACTCCTCTCAAATGCAGATCTTACCATGTTATGCCGCTAGCTCCCTATGGAGTGAATTTCTCATTCCCATGCCTGGTTCCCAGAGTCATTCACAGTCTGAACTCGACCCACCTTTCTGCACCTTTCTGGTTGGCCCCCCACTGCTCCAGACGGATTGAGTCGTCAACAGTTTGGCAGACTGGAACCACGATAGTTCAGAGGTAGTGATGAGAAGTGAGAAAAAAAAAGAGCCTTGCTTTAAACCCCGAGGCAGCCGGAGGGCAGGAGAAGAGTAGCATCTACGTAAATGCTTCAGGACTTGGGGGTGGGAGGCATCCAGCAGTGCCAGGTCTCAATCAAGTCTGGAGAATTTCCTGGCAGATATTTAACCCTTTCAGAGGCTTTTCCCCAGACTTCAATGACGCCCAGAGGCTTTGTTACTTTCTTAAACTCTACATTCGGAAAAGATTGCAAATGTCAAGTGGTTCTTCCCACGGGGAACAAAAAAAATCAGTGTTGACTGATCGGACTCGCATAAATTGCAGGCACTGACCCAGGAACTGAGACGAGTTGAGATGTCGTTCCTATACTTAGAACAGGACCTTTAAAAGCTTTGGATTTTTAATGAGAAATTCACCTACTGCAGGAAACTGGGGCTCAATAGCTCCTCTCACTCTCCTGTAACCAAAACCCTGGCCAAGGAAAGGGAGAGATCGGGTCTGATGAAAGGTGAAGGAGACCTGGGAAGCAGAGGACACACAGGGCTGAGAGCTTCTAGGACACAGATGAGGGACAGGTGCACAGAGCAGGCAACCGGTGCTGGGTCTCAGCTGGAACGAAGGCGACCGCGGAGAGCACGCACTGTCCTCTTTACCCCTCGGAGCCCTTCTCTACATGAGGTCCTGTTTCACAGAAGGAGGCAGTTCGAAGCATTGAACGGCCCTTCGTCTCTGAAACCCTGACAACCAGACTCACAGCTTAAGCCTCTCCATATCTGCCCCAAGTCTTAGGAGATAAGGGACAACCTGAAAGCTGTCATTGGAGCCTGCTGGCTCTCTGTGGGTGTTCTTAAGTGGATACTTTCTTATGAAGTGCAGTTAAGAAGAAGCCAGGTGTTGTAGTCGGTTGTCAGCTGATGCCACCAAATAACCTACCCCCCCCCCCCCCATCGCAGTGGCTTATGACGCAGCGTTTACGCTTCTTGATCAGAGGCCCAGGGATGGCAGAAATGGCTTTGCTTTGAGCTAAGTTCAGCCGGCTTTGGCCTCAGATGGGAATCGTGTCTGTCTCACTCATCTCCTGCTGAGAATCAGGCTGCAAATCAGCGAGGAGCAGAGCTAAGCCCTTCTCAGAGGGATCTCAGGAGCACCGAAGCGAGAAACACCGCACCACTTACGTAATACCTCTGTTCACATCTCACCTGCTTACGCTCCATGGGCCAAAGCGAGACACGTGGCCGAGCCCAAAGTCAGGGGTGGGGAGACAGGAAATTTCCTCCGTCCCACGGGACAGTATAGTGTAGGTGCCTGACATGACACTTTTTGATGGCCGAGACGTTCACTTCAGAGACATTTTACCAGCTGGATGGCACAGCTTTTAGTAAAACAGCAAAAGAAACCAGGCTGCCCCGCCCCCCATGGCGCGCCCCTCTTAGAAAGCCCTAGGTGAACCAAAATAGCTAGCCACTTGAGTGACCCCGCTTTTCCCTTCCCGTGCCCTAATTCCTCTTCAAAAATTTTCATTTGCCAATAAAGAGTGAACCCGTGGGAACTCAGACACCCCACCCTCGACCTCAGCAAAGGCAGAATTCAAAGTCGTGCTCCCTCTCTCCCTCTCCCCTCCCCCCCACCCCCGCATGGCCCTCGGTATGTGTGTCACATACCCTTGGTATGTCACCCCCTTGGCATGGCCCTTGGGTGTGTCACGTACCCTCCAGGACTTGGGAGTAATCGATCTTTTCCTTTTTTTCAAAGTCCTCTGAGAGTTGACCTACAGTGCATCTTGCAAACATAATGAGAAGCACAAGGGCTGATCTAACCACAACATTGGTTCCCATCTGGGAAATGTCTGTGGGGGCTGCCAGAAGTAGAGGGCCCAGCTGAGTGCCCCAGGCATTCCTGGCCAATAGCATCACCATCAATAGGCTTAGACCAACACAAAACAGAGGGCGAAATTAGGGGAGAGGTATGGAACAATGCTCTATTCTTTCCTACCAGGGGAGGCTACAACTTTGTAATTAGTAGAGTGGCGGTAGTGACTAAGGGCCACAGACACTGGCTCTCCCTGTGTCCTGCCCTTCACCTGCCCTTTCTCTCATGCTACCTCTGGCCACGTGTATGACCACGATGCTACCACAGGCCATAGATTACCAGCGTCCGATCTCCCCCCCCTCCACCAGCAACAAGGTTATTCAAGCCCTCATCCGATATTAAGGGTTACCGAAGCCCAGAAACACATTTTGAGGATCCGAAACTACTCCTGGTACCAATTACACTGTCAGATACAGAAAATAACGTTATACCTGGTTTGTGTTCATAATGCTTTATGAGCGATCACACTGACTATCCAGCTTTTATAATAGGAAAAATTGATATCTTAAAAAAAACAATACACCTAACCCTTCCGTAAATCTCACTATTCGAAAACTACATTAAAAAATTCTTGGCATTATTCCCTTTTCAGGATCTTTGTAACTGATACTGAAAATCCCCAGGACGGTTAAGAGTTTGAAAGACACAAGGCTTCTATTATGCAAATTCTGTAGATTTAGTGCTGGTCAAAATTGTGTCCACAAGGAGCCGCGAAATGGAATATCTGTAAAAGCATAGTCATAATTGAAAAAAATGGTCTATTAATGTCAGCGGTAATGGAGGCTCACAAATCTCCCAGGAAACGTTATCAATATATCATCTTTATGAAAGGAAACAATAGGAGATACAGGAGAATTTACTAGAGAAAATAAAGATTTAGGGGAAAAAAATGTGCAAAAACACTAATGGAGATTTTAATCAGGCTTTGCTTCAGGGAAAAAAAGTGAAAATAAAATCTAGGCCCCCAAAGGTCTTTTCAATTGTCAGCCAATTAGTTTTTTTATATTATACCTTAGACTTTTTAAGTACAAGATACAGGTGTCTCGTACCTATGAACCTAAAGCATAAAAGTCCATGCAAAGTGTGCTTTTTCACATCAGGCAACTGCTAACCCGACGTATTTGTTTCCTACCCAAAGAGATGTACTTGGAGTGACAACAGAGAACATTTGCCAATGAACGTGTGACGACCACGTTTGGTGATGAGGAGACACCAGTATCCGCCCGTGTTTAAGGCACCATCTGTTTGTGCTTACAGACTGGACACCTTGAACGTCTTCAAAACGCACATATGCGAACATAAGATATTCTGTTATCATCTGCATGGTGAAAAAGTCATTATTTGCACCTGGTGCTGCAATCTGTCTCCTTTAGGCAAAGGATCTTAAAGGGCTTTGGAGCACAAATCCGGTTCTAACCAACACTGACAGGCAGGGAGAGCGGAAGCCTGTTCCACACGACTGTGCTGCCCGTGGACGCCTACACGCTCCTGTCCTGTCCTGACTCCACCGTCAGGTACAGATAGAAGAAACATACTTCCGGGGGCCAGGTGAGCAAGGGCTCCACATTCAGGCATGATGCAGATGGAAATGGTCTCTCCATCTCCCTGGCAAGGGAGTAGGACTACAGACCATCTGTGATTATTGCCACACTTGCGACTTTCCTTGATGGCTTTTCCCTTTCCTCCCAACAAATATTTTTCTTGGGGGATCCCAAGCACTCACAAGGGAAATGACTTATATAGCAGGTCTCTTTGCAGTCCGAAGTCTATTTCTTGTATCTCAACTCAGCTTCCATTTTGAACCTCCCTTCATTAGGATGGGAGGAAACAAATCCATCTTCCTTCGGGTTAATCCAAGTGAGTCTGTGTTCTGGCTTCCCTGGGATAGTCCTGGCGTATGCTAGTTATTCCAGGGTAATTCTTGGTACTCTCAAGTGTGTGCGGGTGTCCACGTGTGGTCACCCTGGTAAATCACCTCCCCAATCCCCAGGTCACCTCAACATTGCTACGGGCTTACGTGCTTCAGTGTAGGAGGAGGGGACAGGGGTCTGACCATTAAATGACATAGTTTAATTGTGTAGGCAATCAGGTCTGGGAGCTGAGACTTTCTGTCACCCCTCTGCCATGGTAGGGGAGTGGCATCGTCTTAAATCTGTCCGTATTTTGATTCAGAGATACTGAGCTTCTCCTCTAGGGTCTGAGTGCTTCCCTGAAACAATGCCAGAAAGTTGAGCTCTTGTCCATATGGGAGGCAAATTGATAGTCATGCTCTCTCGACTGTGGGATAGACCTAGTAACATGCTTCGAATAGATATAATACGGCAAAAGCGATGGGATGCCATCACTGATGTTAAGGTACAGATAATTCTGGCTTCTGTGTTGTTCACCCTCTCTCATGGAAGCCAGCTGCCATGTTGTGAGCTTCTCTATGGAGAAGCCCACCGGGCAAGGAAAAGCCCGCAAAGACTTGAGGCCCTTAATCACCCAGAGGCCCAGTACCAGACAACTAGGGGCAGTCCCTATGCTCCAGAACCCAAGAAAATTATTCAAACTAGCCAATCCTTATCCTGCTCACCCTGCCTTACCTGTTCTTCCACAGGAACTGTCCTTACCCTGTTTTTCTCCCACTCCCTCTGCCTTCCAACTGACCCCATGGTGTAGCGTGCCCCTTTCCCTTGGGAACTATGAGTAACAAACTGTCTTTTCAATGACAGTCATCTCTTGATCTATTGGTCCTACCATACGTCAGATTTTCTATTAATTCACTAATTCCTCCTTTGTTCTTCCCTCCGATCAGGGGTCCCTTTTGTAGTTTTGTAGGTTTAAAGGAAACTCCACTTTCCTTCCTGCTTTTGGTCATTTTGTCTGAATACCAGACCACTTGTGTTTATTTAACCCAACCACTAAATGTCAGAGGTCATAAATCTTTCTTGCTCTTAGCCCTGTCTATGGGCCTCATCTTCTTTAACGTTGGCTGGGGGGTGGGGGGTGGGGCAGGGAATACTAGGTGAGAAATACAAAGGTTAATACCATAAAACATTGTATCCTGCTATGGCTGTGCATTTGCTTTCAGGACTGTGAAGCTTTTCCAAAGACACTCCTGAAAGGAGAAGCCCCCAGTAAATGGACAGAAGATGGATTTTTAGGGTCCATGAGAAATAAAATGATGACTTAAAGGAAGTAGGCTGTGACTAAAGGTGATCTTAAGGATTTACGTGGCAAAGCAGGTCATTAAAATTCAGTAAACTGATCAGAATGCACAATGGAAGTTTTACATGTAGACTATTGTTTTGAGGGGGGGTGTGCAAGTGAGCGAGGGACACAGAGAGAGAATCCCATGATGGCCAGGGAGAAAGAAAGAGAGAGAGAGAGAGAGAGTCAGGAAGGGAGAGAGAGAAGCGGGGCTCACCTTAAGTGGGGCTCATGCTCACCCGATGCAAGACTGGAGCTCAAGAACCTTGAGATCCTAACATGAGTCAAAGTCAGATGTTTCACTGACTGAGACTATTTTTTAAAAGAACTAGCTTCTCTAGGAGCACCTGGGTGGCTCAGTCACTTAGGCGTCCGACTGCAGCTCAAGTCATGATCTCTCAGTCGGTGAGTTCGAGCCCCGAGTCCTGACTCTGTGCTGACAGCTCGGAACCTGGAGCCTGCTTCACATGCCGTGTCTACCTCTCTCTCTGCCCCTCCCCTGCTCATGCTCTATATCTCTAAGTCTCTCAAAAATGAATAAAATGTTAAAAAAAATTTTTTTTAAAGAAAGAGCTTTTCCTATGATCCAGCTCTAGGAAGAAGTCTGTAATTAAAAGTAAATTCTGTCACTAATTTTGACTTCTAAATACCAAAAAGTTCTTTAAAAGGGGGCTTTACCTATAAAATTAGGAAAAAGAGACATAAAAAAGGCTGTTTTAAGTATATGTGTTTTTTTTCTGTCCCTACCTACCCCAGTAAACTTATATTGAGTAGTTCATTTATTAGAAGACTTCTTGAAAACCACAGTCCATGTAATAAGGTTTGTTTCACATGGGTCACTAGTGTGGAAGGCTTTGATATCCTATGTTGAAAGTAGAGCAGTCAATTAATTCCATGAGTGTGAACTTGGCATCACAGTCCATGTACCCTTAGGGGAATGCCAGCTTTCCAAATACTGGTTTCTAAACAAAACACAATATTTCGTTGTCTGACTTGATGTCAAAGCATGTTGCTTTAATTCCTGAAGCATGAGCTGAAAATTCTATTTTTCATCCTCTTGTTTCCCCTAAGGGAATTCTTGGCAAGATTTGACTTCAGAAGCATAGGAATTCTGCTTCCAAACCTTCTGCAGAGACACATGCTCAACTTGCTCAGACATTGAATTAGTCAGGATATGATAGTGCGTGCTACAATAACAAGTAGTTCAAAACCTTGGTGGCCCAAAACAAAAAAAAAGGCCTATCCAACAGAGATTGGCCGTAGTGTTCTATTCTGCACAACCTCTCAGTGAGCCACGCTTATGGAACAGCCACGTTTCAAATGTTGCTCATTTCTATGCTAGAGAGAAAGAACATTCTGGAGGATTTTGAATTTGTAAATAATGCCCCAGTCCACATCTCACTGGTCAGGGATATTGCCATGGCCCTGCTAAAGTGTAATAGGGATAGAAATTCAATCTATGAGCCCAGAAGGAGAGGACTACCAGATTTGGGGGAGTTATCCCAAAGACCACCATAGGTGCCTTTAAGAAAACCAACTTGAACCATGCAAAGGTTCAAACTAGCCCTGCTGTCTTGCCTGTGCAGTGGATTCCATAGTCCTGCAAAGGCTCCAGGACACTTTTCCTTCATTGTCATCAGTTAATCCTTATTTCCTCTTTTCTTCATTTTGTAATCCTTTTAGTCAGCATTGATATTTGGACACTGCTATCCATCTCATCGACAGGTTTGCACACATGGATGGACATTCCAGTCTTTCAAAACTGGTAATACCCAAGGGCCACCCAAGACGAATGTCTCTAGAATATTTCGGAAATAGGGGCCATACACAGTTATCAGTATTTTTACAAATCCTTCAGGCGGGTCAAATGTGCAACAGAGATGAAAAGCACTGCTCTAGTGCCGTGAATGAACGTCCTTTAAGTCTGTCCACATCAACCTTTCCGAGGCACCAAAGGTGAAACGCCAAGTCCCTGAACTCAGGTTTCTCCTGTCTGAACGAGAGGAACTCTACCCTCCGACCCTACAGTGAGGTCTCTGATGGAGGGAGATCACATATTCCACACCCATTTCATCAGATGACAAGACTTGTCCTTCCTCTCACCACCACCCCAAGTTGTCAGAAAACATCATTTATAGATATAAGAGAGACAATTACTTGAATTTAAAAACTTGGAGTTATCCTATTGCTGTTAACTATTATTGTGTCAAATAACACCCCAAAGTGTAGAAGCTGAAAATAACAACAATCACTTATTTTGCTGCCAAATCTGCATATGACCCTGTTCCAGGTGGTGTCACCTAGAATGGCTCACCTGGGGCTGTTACTAACTACCCCTAAAATAGTTCTCTCACCTGGCTGGGAAGTTGGTGCTCGCTGGTGGGGCCTCTCTATGAGGCAGCATCGTGCTTCCTTACAACATGGCTGGATTCTGAGGGAGAGAATCTCAAGATCCAAAAATCGGTATTGCCTTTTTTGACGTAGAGGGCACTTTTCAGTCACAAGTCCACCCAGATTCAAGTGGATGGAACAGAGATCCTACCGCTCAGTGGAAGGAGTTTCAAAACCACATTGTAAGCCTAGCACGCGGATGGGTGATATTATTGCAGCCATTTCCGAAAATGCATTCTGCCATATATTCTCAATCTTCCTCCACATGAGAGGCAGAATTCTACAGTGATTTAAAACACTAGCTCTAGGACCAAACTTATAAGCTCTTCTACTGAATTTTTGAACTTGGTTGAGTTTCTTACCCACTCACCCCCAACCCATGCTCAAGGCTTAATGTCCCATTGTAAAATGGGGATGAAGATAATAAGAATAGAACTTATCCCATATGCAAGTTGATTATAGAGTCTGGTTTGCCTGTTACATTCCCACTCTATACCTATTGTCTGACATCTTACATCTGCCCTGAGTTTTCCTATTTTAATTAAATTTTCGCATTGACATTTATACCAAAATATCTATCTCAAAATATTTTTAGTAGCTCTCTACTTCCTACTTTCAACTTCTGCTATGATCTCGTCTAGTAGTGCAGGATACACATGTGTAATGAATACAGTTCTCGCTATAATGTGTGTTTAAGTCTATAAATCGACCACCAATATCCCGACTCTTTTTGCTAAGCCTTTCCTGTAAGTAATACCTCCTTTTCAAATATTGCATTCAGGATATAACAGGCAAAATAATGGTCCACCAATGATATGCGTATCCTAATCCCCAGAACCTACAAACGTGTTATATCACATAGCAAAAAGAAATTAAGATTGTTAATAAGATGACCTTAAAATAGAGAGATTATCCTGGATTATCCAGACGGGTCCACTGTAATCACAAAGATTCTTAAAGGTGGAACTGGGAAGCCAAGAAAGAATCAGCGTCAGAGTGATGCCATGTGAAAAAGACTCAACTGGTCATTACTACCTTTGAAAACAGAAGGAGGCCACCAGCCAAGAACAGTCGGCAGACTCCAGACGCTGGAGAAGACTAGGTACGGGTTCTCCTCTAGAGCCTGCAGAAGGAACATAGCCCTGCCAACATCTGATTGTAGCCCCATAAATCCGCATTGAACATCTGACCTTCAGAACTGTGAGATAATAAATTTGTGTTGTTATGAGGGAATAAGTTTGTGTTAATTTTTTATAGCAGCAATAGGAAACTAATGCACTGGGTTACTTTTGATATTTTATAGTTGAACTGTGGAATAACTTGATTTTGGATTTTCCATGTTTTGATGCAACTCTTATTTTAGGTAAATGTATATTTGATGGGGTTCTTATTTTAGATAAATGTATATCCTGTATTGCCACGTAGTGAAATTGAGAAGGCCTATGATTTTACAGCATCTACATATAGCAAAACATTCAAAAGAACCGTAGAGAAAATGTAGGCATGTTTTGTCCTGTAAAAATACTGTCCAGTATAAGTCCTATGAATGGAAGTGAAAAGACAATACTCATGAAAATATTTGGGCTGAAATACTGATAGACTTCCATGTGGAAAAAGTGAAAATTGATCGTTCATACTTTTACAACTTTGCCGGAATTACCAGATATCTTAACACACGACAGGAGAGAGTCCTTAAACTAACAATATTAAGGTCTGCAGAAAGCTGTCAATTGAATGTGTCAAGATTTATATATTTATTAATATATATATATATATATAGGTAATATATATATATATATATATATATATATATAATATAATGGTAAAATACAGCTGTGAAGAAGATGGTAAGCAATGTTATGGAAAAAACACTGTATACACTGTAGGTTACCTAATGACCGTAAATTATATTCAAAAAGAAGACTGTATTGACATGTAAAATGCTTTAGAAAAATACCATTAACATGGTATCATAAAGAGAAATCTGAAAAACCTGATTGAGGGAAGGAAATGGATTCCAGGGCTGGCTATACTACTCATGTTTCTTTAAATCTTCAGATGACCAATATAAAATTTCCTTTTAATATAATGCACATGGTTCTGGAGGCACTTGGGTGGCTCAGTAAGTTAAGTGTCCAACTTCAGCTCAGGTCATGATCTCACAGTTCATGGGTTTGAGCCCCGCGTCGGGCTCTGTGCTGATAGCTCAGAGCCTGGAGCCTGCTTCAAACTCTGTGTCTTCGTCTCTCTCTGCCCCTCTCCTGCTCATGCTCAGTCTCTCTCTCTCTCTCTCTCTCTCTCTCTCAAAAAATAAATAAACATTTTTAAAAATGTTTAAAAAATGCACACGGTTCTAGGTTACTTTTTTCTTTCAATAATTTTATTTTAAAAATTGGTTTTGTAAAGAACACAGGGGAAGAAAAGAAATAGACAATCCAAGAAAGAGACATTTGAACTATAGAGAACAAATTAATGGTTGCCAGAAGGGAGTTGAGTGTGGGGGTGGCGGGGGAAGTGTGAAACAGGGGATAGGAAGTAAAGAGTATACTTATTTTAATGCAGTTATTCTATATTTTAATATATTGGGAGGGTTTTTTTAGTTCTTTTTTTTTTTTTAAGCAGGCTCCACATCCAACATGGCTCTCAAATTCATGACCGTGAAGTTAAGACTCACATGCTCTACTACCTGAGCCAGCCAGCCATCCCAAGACTACATTTATTTTTAAAAAATGGTTTTGTAAGCATGGCCACCAATATAATAAAATCAACTGGTAGCTCAATAAATCAATACTTCAAAAAGTTGTAGTAGAAATTATTTTAGCACCCCCTAGTACTCACAAAGTGCCTCTGTTTGTATGGTGAGTTGTGTGACCACAGTTAGTAATTAGAAATTGTAATTTCTGATTTTTTTTTAAATTAGCGACCAAGTTCTGTTGATTGGAATTGGTGTGATACACACGTACTTCATAATTACACCCAAATAAGCTGTGATATCCTATCATTCAAAAGGGAAGCTTAAATTGACAAAATGCATACTTTATATTTTACAGTTGGAACGATTAAACTACCAGGATTTTTCCATTCTATTAAAAAAAAAATTCCAAATCTTTTCCTCTTCCTAATTTCAGACTTCTTTTTCACCTGGATCAACCCTTGGCCTCTGGTTCTTGAGTCTGGAAGGCATGGTAACCACGTGCCATTTTGGCAAGAAGGCCAATTCCTTGGGCCTTCTATTCAGGACGTTTGGGCTGGAACCTAGAACTCTGCATTTCCCATGGTCCCCTTAGATGTAGTTCTAGCATTAGAGGACAAGGGACCACAGTTTGAAGAGCTGGTTCAAATTCTGACTCCACGTGCTGCAGAGCGATTCTTGCAAAATCAAGGCGGCATCTCATTGCCTGCTGGATTTAGTCCGCCATAATTAGTGGTGCGTATAAGAAACTTCGATGAGGTGGCTAATGCCTGGCTCTCTCTGCCTCCTCTGCACCTGTGTTCAGCCTCCATCTGCCGGCCTGTGTGGCGCAGCAAAGGCCTGTTTGCATCTATGCTGTGCGTGCATCCGGTCCACCTGGGGTATAGCAGCGCTCAGCAAGCTCCCAAGGTTGTCTTCTGTTCTGAAAACCCCTTCGAAATCCCTGACTGATCTACCTGAACATCGCTTGCCCGATGTGGGCCTGTTGGCTTGCCACCAAGCTGCCCCTTTACCTGGCAATATTCCACATTAGGTGAACCCCTTCCTGCAGGGACGGTGAAGTTGGTGGGTTTCTGGCTGCTCTGCCTGCCCTCGATGCACTACCACGCTGGAGAACTGGGGAGTTAGCAACCGCCCCGAGGATGAGGCCAGAGACTCGCAGAGTTCTTGATCAAGTTGCAGTTGTTTTCCCGAATGAGTCCTTCTCAATTTGTTGCATGCTTTCGATCAGGTTCTAGAGTGCGAGAAACGGTTGGTTGTGACCATTTTGCACGGCGCTAAAGCTGCTTTGGGGGAAAGGGTTTTACACTGCCAGAGTCCGAACCATGCCCATTGGCAGAGTCAGAACCACCCCGACGGACTCTTCAGAACAGCTTTTACACACACACGTACACGTACCCACACCCTACGCTCCTGCGTGTATGACTATGCCGTACTCTTGCTCACCAGGGAAATATGTGTTTAGAATTGGTTCCCCCAGTTAGAAGGGATGGGCCACACAGGAACCTTCCACCGTCTTCTCCTTGGGACCACCAGAACTCACTGCACCGCGGCTGACCCGAGGGAGAAGCATTGTCCCGCTGGGCGTCTCATTTTCTAGTACAAAAGTCAAAGGCGCCTTATCCCTCTATCTCATTTTAATCAGTGACACGTTCTAAATGCTTGAGGTAAACAGTGCCTCCAGCTCACATAGGAGTCCAAGGGCATCGAAACTGGGCCCTCTCGGAGTGTAACGGAACCCACTGCAACACGGCTGGAGCCTCCAGAGTGCTTTAGAAATATTTTTTCCCTCCAGAAAGTTTCACGAGCTCCCACTGAAAATATTCGGAGGAATTTCAACAGCAACAACAACAACAACAACAAAAGATAAAGGACTGTTTAGCTATAAAGTACTCAAGTCGTTCTCATGTGTTGTCTAAGCTGATGTGATTCGCTCATGAGAATAACTCCAAACCCTCACCAGCACATAACAGGCTTTCTACATAGGTCTAGTTGGAAAGAGAAAGAAAAACTACATACAGCTGTTCCAAGGCCAGGAAATGCTGTGCAGCCCTGACAGCAGCTGTTTGCATGCCAAATAGTTCCAGCAATTTCTAATTAAATCCAGCTCTGGAGAAATTTTACGAGCCGCATCACATGACTTCTGTCGGGCTCTGGGATGCTTTCTCTTCCCTGTTTTGAAAGCCCGCCCAGCAAAGTCTGCCTATTTTCCTCATCTTCAAGGACTAATTAATCCAGAAGAGAAATACCATTTTCTTCTCTGAGGTTACACCCACAAGAGTCAACCACCAGTGCTGAGAATTCCCAACCTCTTCACGCTAAGGAATGAGCACTGGGGTGAAGGTTTCTGGTGAACCCCCTTTCCTGTCGCTCCTCTATAGGCTCTCCACATCGGCTAAAGGAAGGGTGTGCACATCTGTGCTTCCTTTTCAACTTTCCTTCATGACTCTCTAAGAACCCTAAGTTAATTATAGCAATACATCGGTATAACACTTTGTAAAGCTCTTTCATTCATATTATCTTATTCGTAACTTAAAACAGCCATGTGAAATAGGCCGGGTGCATATGAGCACCTCCATGTTACAAATGAAAACACGGAGGCTCTCAGAGACTGAATGATTCCTGTTAAATGTTAAGGTCGTAGCCGGCCATTGTCCGAAAAGAACCGGGCAGTAGTTTCTAGCCCCAAGGCCTTTGCTTCTCCCACTTGGCCCACCGCCTCCCTCACCTCATCAGCTGGACGGGCCTATCAATCCGTTCCCAAATTCAAAAGTGCCATTTTGCCCAAGAGCGTTTATTTATTTGGCAGGAAGATTGTCTACGTTCCTGGTAACCTGTACTGATTACAATTACATGTTTTCATCTCTCAACAGAAATGCGACACCTAGATTAACTCTACAAGAGGCTGGCGGAAGTGGAAGCATGAGACAGATCTGAGTATTCATCGGTGAACAGTAAATATACTTACAATTACATATTATTGCCTGAATTGGACAGCATATTTATCTCTCTGGGACACGATTCCCAGAAATCAACCATAATGTGCATTTGCAAGATCCCTGAGGCCAAAGACTAAAAAGAATTTATTTCACACCGAACTGAAAATCTTGCTATGCATGAGACTTCCATTGAGGTCAACAAAAATAGCATCCTCTGGCCTTTTGACACGTTTGTTCTATTAATGCCTGTTTCCATGTGATACCACATTCTTAGACTATTGGTAAATGTTCAAAGTTTCTGTGAATATTTTGTCCCATTATTAATGAGATCAACCAACACGAAGCTGTGTAATGGGACCAAATTTGATAGGAGTACTAGACCGCCACCTTCTTTGGTTGTTTTCTGAGTTTATTAGTGAGAGTAATAATGCTAGCTGTGGCAACAGATAAACCCCAAAGCTGTGACATGATGCAAAAATGTCTATTTCTCATTCACCCAATGTGTGGTGGAGGTTGAGCAGCTCTGGTTGGTTGGTTCTGGGAATTGTACCCCAGGGATATGAAAATCTCGTACCATGCAGGCAAGAATACTTAATTTCAAGTATACTTAGTAGTCACTAATGCATTTCGTTGAACTGCTCTCATAGGATGGTTTTAAGCAACAGACTTGAAAATAGCAAACGTCACTCCCACGCACGTTACATTGGCCAGGCCCATAGCCCCAACCCCACGCTAAGAGATTTGGAGGAATGTCTTTCTGTATTCATGTGAAAAGGCAATGTTATGGGAAACACAAACCATCACGACTGCCCCTATTAATAGATAAATTTTGCAACAAGGCTTTCTACGCAAACAGATCATTCCAGAAGTGCCAAATATCTGTTTTGGAGAAATAATCTAAGAATAGGAACTTTATGATCCTATCAGCAAGTAAGACTACTAATTTAGAGGTGTTTGGCTGTGGAAGATTCACTCTGAAAGCGTCAAATGCTCCTAGTTACAAGGACTGGGGGTGGGGCAGGGAGAAGACTTACAAGGCCGGAGGGTATATTGAGAAGCGGAGACTGAGCTGAGAGGGATTTAGCAATCCAGACCTGTCATTTCAATTTCATAATCCAATAAAGGTTTTCTGCTGAAGATTTTGTGTATGCAAGTGTGTGTGCGGGCGTGTAATTATTTCTACTATTTCTGCTGACCAGGGGAAGCTATAACATATAATTCAGATGACTACCTTGGAATCACAATTGTCTAGGGGACTCTGCATTCCCACAAATGACTCATCTCTGACATCATCCAAATGCATTAAATCGTCCAGGAAACTCTATCCCCTCTAGTGTTGTTCGTGCTCTTTTGTAAAATAGTGACAGAGGATACACTCATGTTCCTACAGCATATGCAGTTCTATATCTTTCAGTGCTTTTCTCAGGATTGAGCAGGAAAATTTATGAGCATGATAATGCCTGATTATTCTTGTCTTTTGATCCATTTCGATGCTTTTCCTTAGAGTCTATGCAGTCATCAGTCTACAGACATTAGAACCCATGGTCCGATGCATTTGGTTTCTCCAATGCCTAGAAAATCAAGCTGCATAGGTCAGTTCCAGACCTTCTGCAGTTGAATTATTTTATATTTTTTTTATTCTTAAAGAAGACACAGTCAGGCTTAGACATCCATATCCTGCCCTGTGTTATTCTTATTTCTGTAACAAAACTGAGACCTAAAACAGTTTTGCTAACCTCCCAGAACACATCTAAGGGAGAAGTATGGATAAAACATGGGACATTGAAGTCCCAATCATACATATTATTCTGTTTTGCAGGTTAGCGGCTTAACTTTGCAATTTTGGGTGCACTGCACTCTTTAGGAATACAGCATGCATCTAGATTTTGAAGTAAATTAAATGAGGCCCTTCAGTTCTCAACAGCTCTGTTCACATGTTTACTCTACATATTTCTTTCCCCAAGAGTGGAACAATGCAAGTGAACTTAACAGAAACAGGATTTTAGTTTCTTATAAAGCAGAGTCCAAACCATGTTGACACAGACAATATCAAATTTTCTCTCATCTCCAAAAGATTTCATATTCTGGGGCATGTAAGCATGTCAAGACCCAATTTTCTGCCAATACCAGAGGGTTGTACGTTTCATGTTCAAAGTACGGTGAGTTCACCATGAAGACAGTGCAGTGTACCCCTAGAAATTTTGAATTTATCACAGACAAAACGAAAGTGGCCACTAAAGTGGGTGGCTGTATCTGTTTCCCTCCTCTCCAAAAGTATCTAGTTTGGCTGAGAAAAATATACATTAGAAACCAAAAACTCTGTTAGGTCGTTTAAACACTCCTCATGTATTTTCACATATTTTAAAAGTTATTGTATATTTTAAAGAAATAAGAGCAGTCTAGCCAGCAGCAGAAAGAAAATAGATATCCAAATTTCTTTTTCATGTTTGTTCAGTTTGATTTAGAATAGATTAAGGATTAGCACAATTATATAAATACAGGGTAGGGCAGGGTTTTCTAAGCCATTTGTACGGAACACTTAATACCATTCGAAATAGATCTCATGGTCAAAAATAAATGGAAATGCTTGAATAAAAGGCATGGAACAGATTTCTTTTAATGAAGGACTTTTCAGAGCTTTCAATAAACTAATATACATTGAGATTCTCCTAGATGTATGGTCTCCCAACGCTGTTTCCTAAACTTACTTGGCCACCATAAACTTTTTTTGACAGATCTCTATTAACGTCTCAAGTCATATTAGTGCTGCACAGACTGGAGTTCGGGAAGTTACAATGGGAAAGAACTACAGCCCCCTTTTGGATTTTCTAGGAAATATATCCTTGGTATGCCTATGCAACAAGTGTTGCGGGACTTCAGCAGCTAAGTGGAAAAAATCAGAACCAATCAGTTCAATGTGGAAACGCAATGTCAACATAACAGAAATTTACTGAAGTTACTGGATTGTGGTGTCAGTGCGTCTAAAGGTAAGTACTTCATTATGAAAATAACCTAATGGAGGCAAAACCGAACTTGAAAAAGTAACAAAATGGTCCTATGCCATCTAATGTCTCTCAGACACACCTCCCGTTTATTCATTTTACGAACAATTTAAGAGTCTTCTGTGTAAGTCAAGCATCGGTCAAGCAAGGGTAAAGCAGTGAGCAGACACCTGAAATCCCACCTGCACAAAGGTTTTGGAGATCCTTGGTAGTATGATCCGGGCATTATTTTCCTGTTGATATATTTCCTGTTGATAAATTTCAGTCCTACTTGAGGTTTACCACAATAGAGAGGCAATGATAATTACCCACAATAAGAAAATACCAGAAGTATGTTAAAACTGAACATTTCCTACTAAAAAGCTGCAGATATAATTTGATATGCAGATGATTAAATACTTTATTGTTAGATCTTTTTAAATATCAATGAGGTACTGTCTTAAGCAATCATTGCAGTTAGAGCCAAAAATGACGTTTATATCTCAAGTTTCTGTTGAGTTTACAAGACAACTTTTTGTAGGTTTCCTCTAGACACTTTCCATCCCAAGAAACTGGGAGGCAATTATGTTTAGGAAATGTCACAATAGTCCCCCCACACCATACAGGAACTGCGTTACTATACTATCTCCAGGCAGAGTCGGGCATTTTCCAAACAAAACATGAGCTAATCTAAAAGTCTTTACTCAATATGTAAACTTTCCATGTTTTCCAGGCTTGCCAGGCTAAAGATGGGGCCAAGAAGATTATAACATTAATGGAATGTAACTTACTTGTGTAATATAGGAAACTGGAAACTGCCATCCTTTTCATCAAGTCTAAGGGTGGGGTACAGTGGAAAAAAAGGATGAAGTTGGATTGAGTGCTCTTGGTTACTTTCTAATTTGTCCATTCTACACTTCAAGCCTTGGTACCCAGGAATGGAGGAGGAGCAAAGTGCAGCGGTGGGAAGATGAGAAGATGCCCGGATGCGTGTGGAGTGGGTAGCGTGTGCCAGAGTGCCTGGGCATGCCCGTGCCAGGGCAAGATGGAGACGGAAAAGAGAAGCACTCTTAGAAGATGAAAGATGACGTTGACGTTCTTCTTACCTTCACTCCCGTCTTCATTTGCAGTGAAAACTAAGTCAGACAGCTCATAGTCTATTGACCCCTGACCATGTGTCCCTTTCTATGTGTTTGCCTTACCGGTTCAGTGACTGATGCTTCCTTGACCAAACTCACATGACATCTGTTTTCTGTTACAGGACCTCTACTATTTCCAGGGCTTTACTCTCCTCTCTCATTGGTAGAGGTTGCAGCCTAGTGGTTCTTGGGCCAATCCTGGCATGCAGATGGTGTTTTTGTTGGGCTTGGCTTTTCTCTCCCCCTTAAATGTAGACCAAAATAAAATTCAGGATATTTCACATAAAGTCCAAGCTTCTGGCTTCCTTTGAAGACTGGAACGTGTCACAATCCTGGCCTCAATATTTCTATAACGTACAACCTGCTGGGGCAGAGGAGGCTGAGAGCTCCAATTCCATCTAAATCCCACCACTGATGTAACGACTGCAGATGTGCTCAAGGCAGGCCAGCTTCATTCATGTAAACCACCTCCTTGATCCCCGGAGGCAGTGACTCCTCATCTCAGTGAAAAACTGAAACTCAGCCTATACAGATGACCTAATCAAGATAATTCCTCCACCCTGCCGACGTAGGTTCTCTTCAAAGCTCATCCAGCTAGCATGCTCTGGTCCTGTGTCCCCAGCGGTCTTCTGGACCTCTTATCCAACAAGTATTTCTCCTCTCCTGCTTCTTCACCATTTTCCTCTGCATAGATTCTCTCCTATCCATCCCCACGGAAAGCCGTTTTTACCGTCACAAAGGAAAAGTAAAGCACAATCCTTCGCACTTTGTCTCACTCAAGCTATTTCCCTTGTCTTTACAGCAAAAAAAAAGAAAAAAGAATCCTGCAAGCAAAAGTGTTCCTTGTTCTTTGCAATTCTTTATCCACCATTCACTTTTCAAGTGACTGCGATCTAGCCCCAGCAGACCTTGGAAACTGCTGGCGTGCACATCACTATCAGCCTCCTATCTCCCAACCTGACAGTTTTCATTCCTCACGGTATTAACCTTGCTGCAGTCTTCGCCACTGATGACTACTGACTCTCTCTCTTGAAATTCTTCTTCCCTCGGTTCCATAGCAGGGCAGTCTCTGTGCTTTTATTCTCGTCCTGAAACTCTCATTGTCCAACTTCGTTGAAGATGGAAAACATTTTTCATTTTTTTTTTTGAACGTAAAATGTTAAGCGTTTGGTAGCCCTCAAATATTATATCCCTAATTCTTTCAATACCCCTCTGAGTCAGACCCAATTGCACCACACCCATATTTCAGATGATAAAATGTCCTTAAATACGGTGAATATGTTTTACAGGTTCATTCATCTGACAGAAGCAGAGTTGGAACTCAAATCCTGGTCTTTCTTGCAGTAAACCCAGCATGCTCTTAAGTACCGCTGTATAATCTCCTCTTTCTGAAGCTTCTAGGTGATTCCCAGGTTCACACTTCAATGCTCTCCTCATTTTACATGGTTCCATATGCGATTTCCGTGACGCCCATGGGTTTGCCGATCTCTTTCGTGTTCACGTTCTCAGATAATAGGCCTCTCTTTCAGGCTTTCCCTCCAATAATTGAATTCATTTATTAGCCCCCATGTTCTATATTTACTTTCATCTTAACATTTACAATGGTTTCATTAAACTTTTATATGGCAATTTTCTTACGAGGCAATAAATTCCTTGAGGAAACGATGTCCTAGCATCTTATATCCCCTCTGCCCAACCCGGTTCCTGGTCCATAGGTGTTTAATGAGTGAATGAAACAGCTATCTACACATCTCTACTTAGAACAACCATAGTCCCCTCTTCTACCTTGTCTATATTTCCAACTCAGTATGTCTCAATCATTACTCTTGACTCCTCCAACTCTCACACCATCTTCTCAATTTTCTTAGAGCGTGCTACTAACCCCCACCCACTCATCTTCAGCCCAAAATCTGACTATCAATCAGTTTCTTCTCTTCCTCTTTATCATTAATCAAAATATTTAGTTAATTTTCCTCCTAAATGTATTTCCACCCCACCCACCCTCATATTTACCCCCAGACATATTTATGGGGTAGGTTCTATCATCCCCTGTAGGACAATTGCAATGGCCTGTGTGCTGGCTTCTCACCCTCTTCCAGTTCATTCTGTACAATATAATAGGACCATTCACTTTTCCTTCCTTTTTTGGTGCTCTCTGTTCTTTAGCTTCCTCAAAGTTTCTCAACGCTCTTTATATCCTACACAACAAAATGCGCCTCCTTAATTAAGCATGTAAGGCTCTTTATGATCTGGCCTTTGCTTACTTGTCCACCCGTCCATCACACCTGTCCTAATATACTGAGTTAGGCAATTCTGAACTAACAGTAGTTCTTGGTTGTTCCCCTCCTCAAAATTCCCTCACATATCTTATGCTTCTAGAAGATGTTATATGTTTTTAAAAGTCTCAGTTCAGGGTTGCATTCTCTGAGCAGCTCCTCGTATTTTCTGACACAGATTTAGATCTCCTTATAACCGGTCTCTCACTTGGGTGTATACAGTTCCATTTTGATGATGATCATATTAAAAAGTGATGATTTCTTTGCCAGTTTCTCCAGGAGACTGGTAGAATGCCGAATGTTAATTTTCTGTAAGTATGTGCGGTTTTATGGTGAACTTACTCTCATCGATTCTTACAATAATTATGTGGCGTGGGTAGTGATGTTCCCTTTGTTGTTTGGAGAGATAATAAAATTGGTGAGATTCGTAGAAGCAAGCACTGGAATCCAGATCTTGCGGTCCTTAATCTGACACACTTTTCGTGACATAACACCATATTTGAAGCAGGACGCAGTGAGACTAGCATTGTATCTTAAACGTTGAGCACTAAGAGCTAAGTACACTAGAGTACATTAGATATAGTGGAGAATTTATTTATAGCTACTTTTGCCCATACAAAGAGTAGTCCACGGTGTAACTTTATTAATTGACAATATACATTCCATTGTATGTAATTAAAACTGTGTGATGACTGTCAATTAAATAGCATTGTAACTTGAGAACAGAAAGTAACCACATTGAACCCTTATTGAATCAATCTCGAGTTCTCTCTTCATTGTAAGATGTATATATGTATATACATTGTATATATGTATATGTATGTGTATTAGAACAAAGGCAATGAGAGGCACCTTGCTTTTGTTCTCAAGAGAACATCTGGCGTGATTAAAATATAGAGCAAAGGAAACAGAGATTTCACTCAAAAACACACCTTTTCAGTTAATCTTTACATGCCCTCACTGAATTTTGTCTTGTTTGCTTTTATTATGATTGGATGTTTTTTCTTAGCCCACGTTTCCTTCTCTCCAAGGCTTTATTTTTTTTCATAAGGACAAGATGGGTCATGACTATTTAGAATTTAAATGTGTTAGTTTTCTCTACTGGAAAGGCTGAAAATACTCAACTTTTCATGGCTACTTATAGAAACAACCGTGTAACATAGTTTTGGACTATTGCATGTTCATAGACATCAGCAGAGGGAATTTCCAAGAAGGATTTAAAAAGGAAAAGACTTAGTAGCTATGGCCCATTTTGCCCCTCTATATTTTTCTTCCTTCCCCCTTTTGCTGTTTGCCTTAGAGACGCAATGCTCTGAGGTACAGCTGCCATCTCACAACAGTGAAAACAAATGCGTCTTACAATGACGGTAACGCAAAAGGTAGAAGGGGCCTCAGCTCTTGGTGCTATGTAAGCAGCTACGCCCACTCCGAATTGATCTAAGATGTGTTATCGTGTGAGATGATAAGCCCCCTGCTGTTTAAGCCACCAAGTTGGTTTTCTGTCCTTGCAGAGAAGGTCATTCCTGATGCAAATGTTCTTACTCAAGAAGTACTCTTCATCTTTGCAATTAGATAAGAGAGGGTGGATTTCAGGACTGACCACCAAGACGTCCACTTTATACTGCTCTGAAAAAATAAAAGCAGTAGAACTAGAAGAACCCAGAGAATCGCTGAAACCACTTTATCTTAAAATTAGGAAATGAGAACCCAGAGTGGCTTAGGAATTTGTTCAAGGTCACCCTGCTGTTGAGCTTGACTGAGGCTCCTGGTATCCTGAATCCCACTCCGGACGCTTCCCTGTATCTCTGAAATTAAGGATAACGTTTACATCTGAGATCACCGAAATCCTGACGAAAGCCTTGCACAGACCATCATCAGCATTCTTCGACAGACTCAAGGTTGCGAAGCAGATGTCGAGGAGCCTTAGCAGAAAAATAATACTTGTTAAGGGGTGGAAAATTAACCACATGAGAAAGACTGCAAAAGATCTCGGTATTTTTTAAAGCCGATGAATGAATGAGGCAGAAGTTAATTATCTGAAGTAGAAGATTAAGCTGTATTCGAATACGGGTCTCTGTGTTCTTTGCTCCTCCATTGGTGGTACCTAGGACAATTCCAGGCATGTGGAGGATGGCCAATAAATGCTAATGAAATGAAATAATTAATAAAGGAATGGTGAACAACCATATAGAATACCATCTTCGTAAGAATAAGACTGAGGAAAATGATCTTTTGAACACATAAAAGACTTAAGCTAGTTATAAAGGAAGGCATTTATGGCAGTGATGGCATATACTGATCACGAGAAGAGCATTTAAAAAACTCACAGAGAAAAGGGAGATTAATCACAAAGGAACAATAGTTAGACAGGCAGTTGATTTCTCAATAGTGACAAGGGAAGTTAGAACAAAGTGGTCTCGTATCTTCAAAATGCTACGGGCGAATAACTATCGGCTGACAGTTTTCATACGCAGCTAATTTATCATTCAAGAATGAAGGCAAAAATAAAGACATTTCCAAACGAAGAAAAGCAAAAACAAGAGAATATACAAGGGCATACGGTACAGTGAAAGAAGTACATAATGAACAAGTAAAATTCTCTCCGGAGGGAGGGTGAACACCCACTGAGGAGAAGAGAGCAAAGAAAATGATAAATACATAGTTAGATCTGAACAAATGCTGAGGGTTTCAAACAATAGTAATAATGTTGCTATTAGACATTTTAAGAGACTGAAATAATCCATTGGGTAAAAATAACTTTAAAAAAGAATTGCTTAGCTTAAAACTGTTCTAAGCTCCTTGCATTATGTGGGAAGAGAAAATTATTCATGTTAATGTATTAAGGTAACCACAAAAATGACGTAAGACAATAATACCGTGCATCATCTCCAGGAAAATAAAGATAAAAAATGAATTAAGAAGTGAATCAACCGAAAAGGGAAGAGGGGCAGCTGGATGTCTCAGTTGGCTAAGTGTCTGACTCTTGATTGCTGGTCAGGTCATGATCTCACTATCATGCGATCAAGTCTTGGGTCGGGCTCGGCGCAGAGCTTGCTTGGGATTGTCTCTCTCTCTCTCTCTCTCTCTCTCTCTCTCTCTCTGTCCCTCCCCTGCTCATGATTTCTCTTCCTCTCAAAATAAATACACTTTAAAAGAAAAGGGAAGAAAAGAGAAAAACAAAATGTATAAGGTATAATAGACAAACGATCCACGAAGATGCAGGTAGGTTGAGGTCAAGTCATAGGAAAAAGATACGTCAGGCAAAACCAAGGAAAAGAAAGGCACTATGGCTATATTAGTAACAGGCAATATAGACTGGAGGCCACAAAGCACTATTAGTGAGAAGAGTTTACCACAAAGATATGATATAAAGATACATATATCATAGTATATACTTATTTAAGCTCAACAAATACACAAAAAATCGAGAGTCACATGGACAGTATAACACCATCAAGGTGGGAGAATTAAACAGATGTCTCAGTAATTAATAGATAAAACTGAATACAGATGTAGAAGAATTGAACAATATAACGAAGCATCAATGAAAAGAAGAAACTTGAACCAAAGGGTAGCCCTTATTAGAGCATGCACACACTGCTCAAGCACACACAGAGCTTTTATGAAAATGGACCATGCATTTGGCCATAAATCAAGTGCTATTGAATAGAAGTTTCTTACTGATCACAGTCTTAGACAATGATGAGATTAATCTGGAAATTAATATGAAACACAAAATTAACATAACGCTACCTCCATATTTGGAAAATTTTAAGAGACAATTCTGAGTGGCTCGTGACTCAGGGAAAAATAGGATAATGGAAATGTCGAGATATGTAAAACTCTATAAGTATGCCACACACAAAAATTGTCGGATAGGGCTAGGCTGTAAGTAAAATATATATTCCTGATATTCATTTAAAAAAAAAAAAACGAAAGAAAGGAGCTATGCACTTCTAACGTGGAGATGTTGAGAAGTAGAATGAATCCAAGGAACGTGGAAGGAAGGAAGCGATAAAGATAGGAGAAATCTGTGTAATAGTAAATAAAAATGTATAGAGTAATCAACAAAGCCATGGGTTCTCTGCAAAGACTAATAAAATAAATTTCTGGTAAGATTCACAAAAGAGACAGAACGTTCAAATAAATAGTTCACATAAAAGGTGGTACATAGTTACCATACAGTAGAATTTAAAGTATAGAAAATATTATATATAACGGCTTATATATTTGAATAGTGGATGAAAATATCCAAATTGGAAAATACAACTTATCAAACCTGAACCAAGAGGAAAAGAAAACCTGAATGGCTTTATGACCATTAAAGAAATTGAGTCACTAGTAAGAAATACACCTGTCAAAATACCACCCGGCCCAGAAGGAAAGCAAGGTCTGTCCAACAGTCAACAAGGAAACAATTCCAACCTTAAAAAACTCTTCCAAAGAACAGGAAATGAGAGAGAGCACTCCTCTTATTCAAACGAGATTTAGATGACCTTGCCACCAAAACTAGATAGGAAAAACATACGCTACAAAATTACAGACTGGGTGTCAAAATTATGACCACGGTACTGGAAACTTTATGGACCGTGTATTTACAAGCAAACCTCGGTAATCTCGGACCCAGCCAGGGGTTAGACAAGCAGGGAAGCAGCCAAGGCAGTCACCTGCGTCTGGGCAGAGTGTGTGCGCAGAGAGGCTTAGCGAGCAGGGTTGAGGAAGGCCGGTCAATTCATCTGCTTTATCTCAAGCTGCCCCTGTCCTTGTGATCTTGTGATAGGTTGACCCGCTCTTAAGGTTAAGGAAATGAAGACTTGGAATAATGAGATGATCTTCCCAAAGTAGAGACCTGGAAAGTAGTGGAGGGGGGATGCAAATTTAATCCTCTGCTTCCAAATTTAGTTTTGTGTCCCTTACAAAGTTTTGTACTCGTACATGTTTAACTACCAGCTCTCTAGGGGGATAAAACCCCTCATTGGTAGCATTTGCGGGTATCTGTGGTGTAAATGCTCCCATGGCTGATGTCAAGCTAGCACGTGACGTCATTGAGCACAGAGTTGGTAAGAGATGCCCACGTTGGCTCTGCGAGCTGGTGCACACTGGCTCCAGTACAGCACTGCCCCAATCGTACTGAGTCCTGGTACCTCAAGCCTTCATTTCCTGTTGGTGCATTCCTGTTTGTTTCCGGAACACAGCATTTTCGTTTCTTGCACGTAATAATACAGGAAAATTATTCATTTCATAGATATTGTTAAAAAAAAAGCCTTGCCCTCAGGGCACATACATAGTAGGGGGACATAGAGAAACTAAAATAAAAGTAATTTATATAATATATTACAAGATAGTAATTGCTGTGGAAAAATCAAGGAGGAAAATTGGATAGCCTTGACATAAAGGAGAAAGGATACAAAGATCCTGAGACATTAGCATACCCTAGAGTTTTCAATGACAGCAAGGAAGCAAATGTGGCCAGTGTCGGGAGGTTGCTGCTAAAAATCAGTAGGAGATAATGTCAGTAAATGGTACACTCATGTAAGCCCTGGAGGCAACTGAAGGTCTTTGGCTTTTGTTTGGAGGGAGGTTTCCATATAAGCTCCTATTTATCAGTTTTTCTTTGTCTACCACACGCCATTTCAATGTGCAGTGTATTTCTTCGTTTATTTAGGGGAAAGTTTCCCATATTACATCTCTGTATGCTTCCCTCTCCCCCCACCGCGCCACCTGTTCTATTAGTTCAGTTCTTTAATTAAGGAAACAATTATTCCTATATGGTACAATTTCATAAGATCTTATTAATTATCATTCTTTTCTTTCTTTCTTTCTTTTTCTTTATTTTATTTTTTTTTTTTTGTACTGCTTATGGCTGTTGGTCTGGCTGTCACTTAAACCTATGCAGAACCATTTTTAGGGAACACGTGGGTGGCTTAGTCAGCTAAGCATTGGACTTTTGATGTTTTTGGCTCAGGTCATGATCTCAGGGTTTGTGAGATCGAGCCATGGAGATCTGCACTGACAGCGTGGAGCCTGCTTGGGATTCTCTCTCTCTCTCTCTCTCTCTCTCTCTCTCTCTCTCTCAATAAACATTTAAAAAAATAAGCATTTTTAGTTCTTTCCCTAGCTACCACTTTTAGAAATGTTTACCATAAAGTTACATATTTTTTCCTGGTTTGATTGCTACCAGTAAATCTTAGCTGTTTTTTTTAACTTTTTAAAATTTATTTTTACAGACATTAGAAGAATATTTGTGATCCTGAATTATTCTGTCAACCTTACCCATACACTTCTTCTGAATTAATTTTTACTAAAAATATTTAGCCCAGAAGTACTAACACCCCACAAAATAAGCAGCATGTATATTCACCAGATAATCCAGTGATCATTGGAGATGGTAACTCACAACTGCATTTATTGCCACAAGAGCAGAATTTGAGTGATAAATGAATAAAGAAATACTTCCAAATGCCTGAAATTCAGAGGAGGGGAGGATCATGTTCTCCCAGAAGTTTCTATCATCTCTATTTGTTCTGAAGAATCAGTTTACCCCAGACCAAGGATGTGCATTTTCCGTACTCCTATAATTCACAAAAGAGTTAGCCCTTTAGCTACAGTCATGGCTCTACCTCTGTCTTCTCTCTCTCTCTCTCCCTCGATTGTAGCATTTTGACACCCAGGAGACACTTGTCATGACAATAACCCTCATTCTTAGGAAGTGTAATAATAAAACAGACATTGCCTATCTATCTTAGCTAGCTGATGGTCTCTAAGACCTATGGTCTAGAATACTGGTTGGTTCAGTTTCTCAAAGATTTCTCTGAACAGTTTCTGAGAAGAGACAAAGGAAATAAGAATGTTTAGCAGGCTGCATCAAGGGGAAAAAAGTGTTTATTGAATTTCATTTATTAAATAATTTTGCTCAACATCACTCTAGAACATTGAGGGATGTTTTCATAGGGTTTTGGACCGCATCTCCATTTGTCAGCCCTCTTGGTGAATAAGGGGTCTCTGGGTATCTTGTTCTGAGCACATTCATCTTGATTATGAGTCAGTTGAACTATATTATTTGGCAAGTGTCTATTTAGTATTCTTGGCATTATTGGGTGTCTCTCCAGGATACGTGTTGCAAAATGGGCAATTTTCTATTCAGAAACATACTGCAATAACTCCAGTTGTAAATGCTCAGTATCGTTTCAAGTCGCATGCTAAGTGACAGAGCTAACACCTCTCCATAGCACATCTGATAGAGGGCTGGATGGAAATCAGAAGGCAAATCACACTAGGTTCCAGAAGGCTCCAGACTGTGCCATTCAAGGTGGAAGGATTTGCTTCTCTGGTAAATGGTGGAAAGATCCTCTGTGGATTAAGACCTTTAGTTTCTCTTAAAGGATGAATGGATATTACAAGTCCCAAGGATTCAATAAAAGCTTTATAGCTTTCGTATAGCTGAGTGTCCATCAGCCAATTCTGTGATTTTACTGTGTTTGTCTTTTGCAGAAATCCATGTGAAACCTCAAATGTTCCTTTTATGAGTTCTTTTGTTACACACATATGTTTCTGGTTAAATTAGCGGTGGTTAAATCTGGAAAAGATATCTGTAATTAGAGTCTGATTTTTGAAGTTCAAAAAAAGGAGGGTTAGCACATTCTCTATCAACTTTTCTCGCAAACAACTTGCTCTACCTTCAAGGACAGTGGCTCAACACAACAGCTCCCAGGATCCTCCAGAAAGAAAATTTGCACTTACTGCCATATTGTTAGAAGAAGAGGAGACTTCCGGAAATTTTAAAGAGCTGTGTTTTTTTCTCTTCAAGATTCAAGTGAAGACTCTATGTAATAATTCATATCACTTTTATTTATGGTGTGTTGGCTTTCAAAAAGCCACACACGTAACCAAATTTGATCCTCAAACCAGTAATTTCGCTCCTGAAGGGTAAGTGTCCTTATGACTATTTTCTTCATTCGTTTTAAAAGAAAGAGAACTAGAAAAATGCCTTTTGTTGAACTAAGAGAGAGAAGGTGAAAAACCGCCTCCCTGTGTAGAAAAGTAATTCCTCCTTCTTTTGTCCTGTGTGATCTGTGTCAAAAGACAGAACAGGACAATGTCTTAGCAGAGAGATGGCGGAAATCTCGCAACAGACATGTCCTGAAGTAGAACTGGACTGCATTGCTCTGTTGTCCAAGTGAAGGATCCAGTTGCTTTATAAGCTGAGCCACACACTTAACCACTGAGCAGGAAGGTGATAGAGAAGAAGGAGAATAGAGGGAAATCCTTTTTCTAGTCTAATAGAGTCTTGCCATGGTTTCTTCTCAGATTCCCAGCCTGACCATCCTGCCATTTCTTCCCGTGACCATAGTTTGCCCAAGATTGATGAAGTAGTAAATGGATATCTTGGGTCTTAAGCAAAAATAAAGAGTACTATTCCCTCCTTCTTTACCCTTAGTATGCCCTTTACATTTAATTCTTCAACTGCAAAGTAATATTTGAATAATAAAAAATTAAGTACACCCCTGGGAACGTTTTATTCTATGATTATATTTCTGAAAGTTAAACATGGCTATTGAAAACATTGACACCACTTTTTAAAAATATACCCAAAGTTGGGATCTCGTTGCCATTTTTTATGAAATTAAACCAAATTTTTAAAGCAAGTGAAATATTACTCTATTGAATTTATGCTGTAAGTTGAGATGAGCTATGAGGATAATAAAAATCCACACCAGGATAAATAAAAATCCTAGAAAATTTTGCAAAGCAAAGCTTTCAGAAATCCCCTAAGATGTCAGAGTTGTTTTCCTGATGAAATGCTGGACCTATTTAAGGACCTAATTTCATATTTCTTCTTATTTGTAGTAGCACAACTTTATATTGTTCCAAATAGGTATTCAGAGAGAGAGAGACAAAGATTCTCCTTTAAGCAATATATATATATATAAAATACTTTCCAATATTACCAAATGTCCCTCCGGGAACAAATATTACTCCTGGTTGAGAGTCACTGACTTAAAGTGTACAAAAATGCAGTAGTTGTAATATTTACTAATTGTGATAATTTAATATAGAGTTAAATATTCAATTCACCAGCTCCTTTCTTTTAAGTTTCGTTATTTATTTTGGGAGAGAGAGAATGAGCAGGGGAGGGGCAGAGAGAGAGAGAGAGAGAGAGAGAGAACCCCAAGCAGGCTCTACACCATCAGCTCAGAGCCTGATGTGGGGCTCGAACTCACAAACCATGAGATCACGGCCTGAGCTGAAGGCAGATGCTTAACAGACTGAACTACCCAGGTGCCCCTAATTCACCACCTATTAAAGGAGCTTCTGATATATTTCAGGCAGCATAGGGTTTGCGATGATGACTGTAATAATGTCTCCAGCCCTAGGAACATACAATTGAATAGGCAAGAAGAGTCAAGTATACGAACGACAGGAACAAAGGCAAAATATGGTAAATGACATAAACATATTTTTTTTCTACCACTCCACAAAAATAAAGTAACTGTTCATGGCTAGAAAGAGAATTGACCATATAAAGAAAAATTGTTCATCAATAGCAAACAATAGCATATTTATAAAATGCTGTGACCTACAAAATACTTTCACATACATTTTTCTCACATTTATTCTTCACAAACTTATTAGGTGATTACATCTCTTTTAAAGATAAGTTATTTGTCTCATCCAGGGTCACACAATAGGTAAGTGGTCAAGCCAGGAGTCTATGCCAGACCGGTTGATTGTAAATCCAGTCTTCCTGTGGTTACAAATGAGATAACCTCGGCATCTCCATAGTGTTATAAAGAGGTATGTACCCACACCTTTGGAACGAACGAAGATTGAGAGAAGGCAACACCAAGGTACATTGGGTGCTTTTGGACAGGTAGGCTTTAATCAGACTGAGAAAAGTGAGGTCTTTCTAAGTAAAAGAATTGGCAAGGAGTTAAAAACAATCTTGGCATGATGCCTGATGCAAAAGAAGAGCTTGTAGAAGACAAAGTTGGCCAAGCAGACTAGAGTCAGAACTGAAAGTTCTTGTATGACAAGCTAAAAGTTTTAACTTTACCATAAGGTTTTAGGTGACTGTAAGCTACTCGGATTTTTAAGTATGATGGTAAGAACATTTCTATTTGAAAAAATAAGGCTGTTACCAGTTGGGAGGACATCTGGAGATGAAGCTAGAGAGAGGGGGCGTAGGTAAGAGATCATTTCAATGGCCTGATGAAAGTTGGTGAGTGGTCGTGAGTATAAGAGAAAACGGATCAAGAAGCTGTTTAGGAAGCAGACCGGACAAGGGATTTGGGGAAGATTAAGCGTGGAGAATGAGGGTATGAAAGTAGATATTATGGCAACATGATCCCATTCTCCAGGGCAGTGTATGCATGAGGAAGCACACATTTGGGAAGGGAAGGTGGAAGGGTAGTGAATGACTAGTTAGAACCTTTTAAGTATAAGGTGCCTGAGCGATAAGCAAGTTGAGGTTTCCGTTGGAAAGACGGAAATGTGGGTCTTGAGCTCAGAGAAAGGACCAGGTGTGGACACAGTGATTGGGGGCAAGAGCGTATGGGTAGTAGTTGAGGCATGAGAGTACATGTGCTGAGGCAGCGACAGCCCTGACACCAGGTTCTGGAGGATTCCATCACTGAAGGTGAGATGAGACCAGGTAAGCTGAGAAGGAGCAGGTAGAGAGCCACAGACCCTGCCATGAGGAAGTCAGTGAGGTGAGGTGGGATGGGAGAAGGGTGCCAGACAAAAAGGGGCAAGCGTGTAGGAAAATGCAGAAAAGTCAAGTAAGATGGGGTCTCAGAATCTGCCATTAGATGTGATCATTCCCACTGTCTCTCTTCCACGCTTTGCCAAAAAGGCCTAAGATTCTTCTGTAAAGTTGTGTTGTTTTTCTGCAATAATACTGCTGAATCTCTGGGACAGAGGGAGTCCAAGGCCTGGAACTTTCTCCATTTTGCAGAAGCTGTTTCCTTCCTCTTAAAAAAGGGGGAAAAAATTAAAAATCCATTTTCTCTTTGAATGACATGAGTGGGTAGGCATTTGTTCAAAAGTTAAAACTATGTAGCCACAAAGATTTATCTTCGAGGGAAATAAAATACAAACTTTTTAAAAACCTCTTTCTGGTTTTTGTTAGCCCCCCCACCCCCGGCCCAGAATTAATGCGTTGGTAGAAAAGTGAAAGCAGAAGTCAGACTATAACAGATTGAGGGTGAACAGAGGACAAGGAAGCAGACAGTTTTGAGAAATTTGTGAGTGAAAGGAAGGAGCAGTAATAGAAGTAAGTAGCTATAAAATATGGCGGAATAGATGACGTACGTGCTCATCAAGGCAAGGAGAAAACGTGGCAGAGTGATATAAATGGTCATGCCAAAAAAAAGAGCCGCCTTAGAATGAGAAGCATCTCTAACACGCCTCAAAGCTCAGAGTTTGGGATTCCCCTCGGAAGACCAGCTCTTATTTAACTTTACTAAATTTGCTGACCTACTTAGATGATTTTCTTTCACCTTCCACCTTCCCACAGCCAAAAGACTGACCACCTGATGTTTTCTGTACTTAACATTAACGAAAGAAAATACTGAAAAGAACCCCTTAAGCATTTTCTCTTGTCTAGATAACTGAATTTAAGCTTTTGGATTGAGATGTACTCTGTACACATAAAATAAATACAATCAAATCCCTAAGGCCACTCTAAGTACTCTAAAGAGAGTTGCTCCTTCTAGCATGTGTCAATTGAGTGGCTTTTTGAAATGGATTTCAACAACCTTCTCCAAAGAACTATAAATGATCTTTTTTGCCAAGTCACAAACCGAACAGTGTTGAGGAAATAGGCAGCTTTATCTTATAAAATTAAAAAAAAAAAATCCTTCTGTGAGGAACAGTAGAGAGAAATTTGGGCCCAGGACTGACTGAAGGAAATACACAGATTCAACAAATCCACTGAGAACAGTAGAGCTTGGTTTTCTCTGCTTACTTATTCAGAGATTCCCTAGCTTGCTCAAACTTTGGGTTTTGGTTTATTTGTGGGCCTACTTAAAAATATTCATAAAGTGCATTACTGGTTGGTGTTTGTGAAAGAGAGAGAGAGAGAGAGAGAGAGAGGGAGAGAGAGATTTTTTCCCTTCTGTTGTACCATCAACTTAGCTCCAAGTCTTGAAATTCAAAACCTCACTTACCCATTGTTGCTATATTTTTCTACTCGTATAATACAGAAGATTAAAGGCTGAACCTGTGGGAAATGTGAAAATTAATCTTACTTGAAAAACAGTGAATTAAGAAAACACTCTGCTGAGCATTTGTAACATGTAAAAACCTGTCTAGAACAATGAAACAAAAGCAGACAGAATTGAACTCTTGAGAGATGTGGGTAATGTAATGAAAATAGCTGAAAATAGATGGAGGGTGGAAACAGAAGAATCATATAGAGCTTAACCTTCTGTCAAAACATTCTGAGTTCACTATGTCCCAACAACAAGCCTACAGGACAGCAGTTTATGGTCTATTGCCTTTTAACATTTTACTGTGTGGAGTTCATTCAACAAGCATCAGTTGACTACCCACCAAACACACTCCAGTTGCTTTGGGGAATTCAAAATAAGAATATGGGGCAAAGAGAGGTTTGCCTTCAAAAAATCTTCCATTGCTAGCTGCACCTACTTCAGGATTCATCTGCATTTTTATTTGCTTCCTTGATTTGCTATGCTAATTCTTTTGGCCTTAAGCGTGTATTTCAAATCTTTTGTTATTCATATACGTATTATAGTAAATCATTCATCAACAAACTTACAAGATGGCAGACTCCTCATCAACAGGGAAGGGATGCACTTCATTCTATCCAAGGGCACGTTTGATGAATGCATGAAAATCAAATGAATGAATGAATGAATGAATGAACGAACAATTGAATGAGCATAGCATACAAAGTATTGAAGGGAATCAAAGACCGTTCAAAAATTGATACAAGATATAATCCAACATCGAAAAAACAAACAAACAACGCAACTAAACAATAGGCAGAGGTCCTAAATAGACATTTTTCCAAAGAAGACACACAGACGGCCAACAGGCGTATGAAAAGATGCTCAATATCACTAATCGTCAGGGAAATGCAAATCAAAACCACAAGGAAATATCACTTTACACCTATCAGAACGCCTAAAATCAAAAAGACAAGAAATAACAAGTGTTGGCAAGAACGAGGAGGAAAAGGAACCCTTGTGCACTGTCGGTGGGAAGGCAAATTGGTACAGCTGCTGTGGAAAACAGCATAGAGGCTTCTTAAAAAGTTAAAAATAGAAATACCATGTATACTGTATGATCCAATAATTTCACTACTATTTACCCAAAAAACGCAAAAACACTAATTCAAAAGGATATATGCACCCTTATATTTATTGCAGCATTATTTACAATAGCCAAGATATGGAAGTAACCTAAGAGTCTATAAATAGATGAACCAAGAGGGAAGAAGTTGTGTGTGTGTGCGTGTGTGTGTGTGTGTGTATGTGTGTGAATATTATGCCGTCAGAAAAAAGAATGAGATTGTGTCATTTGTCACAACATGGTACTATGCTAAGTGAAATAAGTCAAATTGAAAAATGGGATTTCACTCATTTAAAATCTACTAAATAGAATAGAGCAATAACTCATTAAATATAATCTATTCAAAAAAAGCCAACAGCAACTGAATAAAGAAACAAAAAACAGAATCAGACCTGTAAACACAGAACAGACTGATGGATGTCAGAGGGGGTGGGCAAAAGGGGTGAAGGGGAGTGGGAGATACAGGCTTCCAGTTACGAAATGAGTAAGTCATGGGGATAAAATGCCCCACATAAGGAGTACAGTCAAAGATATTGTAATCATATTGTTGCATGGTGACGGATGGTAGCTACCCTCGTGGTGAGCATAGAATAATGTTTAAACTTGTGGAATCAGAATGTTGTGCACCTGAAGCGAGTATAACATTGTGTGTTAACTGCGTTCAAATAAAAGAATGAAGTTGATATTAGAAATTCTAAGACTGAACCTGAATAGCTAAGCATTTTCTATTACACCTGAAAAAAACTCAAATTGGCTGGGTAAATACAATCTTGTTACCAATAAGCTTTCCTTAAGCTAGACAATATATGTTTAACAAATAGTTTTGCCTGCATCAGTCTTTCCGTATTATACTATCTAACCATCTAGAGGGTTCTCCGCTCTCCTTAGCACACATTTTCTGGTGTGGATGAATTCCCAGACTTGTAAAATCAACAGAGCTGTGAATGTGTTTAAAAGATAGCTAACTGAAGCTATGGTTTCTGGAAATCACTGCAGTGGTATAGGACACTATTTTGAATAGTCTGGGAATATTATGTGACTCACACAAACGAAAGCAAAGAGAAGTTACCTTCTCTCTATTTCCAAGATACCATTCCTCTTAATGTGAGGCAACCATCTCACCTTGACATCCACTGAAAGTAATGAAAACTTCTCCCCCTTTTCCCTTAGGCAAGATTTCTGTCTCCAGTTGGCCCCTTTTAATTTACTCAGATTGCAACACTGAACAGAGCTCACTCCAAGTGAACCACCTATAAACAAGAGCTGAAGGTGTTACTTGACTTTCTGTAAGAAAAACTATCTCAGGGCACCTGGGTGGCTCAGTCAGTTAAGCGTCCGACTTGGGCTCAGGTCATGATCTCACGGTTTGTGAGTTCGAACCCCGCCTCCTGCTCTGTGCTGACAGCTCGGAGCCCGAAGCCTGCTTCAGATTCTGGATCTCCCTCTCTCTCTGCCCCTCCCCTGTTCACACTCTGTCAATCTCTCTCTCAAAAAATAAACAAACAATTAAAAACCGATTTCCTAACACTATTTTGAGTGAGTTCAGGTAACTTAGCTATTACACTTGGATGATACAGTCCTGAGACAAGTTTGAGTTTTACAAGTGGATAGTTAGATAGACAGATGAACCTGTGGGCACTCAGCGATTTTTTGAAAGGCTTGGTCGATTGAATTTAGTTTAAATGCATTTAATCACTTATTACTATTTAAAGACATTTCATTTTACTAACCTCACCGTCCTCCTTCATTGGGCTGCGGGGCTCTGCTACCTCGTTCTGATTTTTTCTTCTGAAAACAGGCCCTAAGCTAGTAGTATTGGAAGCTCACTAGGTTGTCCAGACAACAGGTCAGAAAGCTGGATCTGAGATTTCTAGACTTTTCAGATTTCACTCTGGGATCTCAATCCCACATCACAAGCAAAACTCCTTGATCTGCCGCCTGCTCTTTCACCTTCCCCATTGCCAAATACACCACCTCCAGAGGCCAGGAAACCACAGGTATCAAAATAGTGCTGTGGCTGAGAACATAATTGGGTCAGCAGGAGCTGGGAGCGGCCTCTCCTCATAGCCGGCAGTGAGGAGAGAGATCAAAGACCATGAAACATCCAAGTCAAGTCCCCCACCGGGGGGTTTCCTGCACATAACCTTCTTGTTTAAAATAACTCACCTGGGACCTGTAAAATAGCCTTGCTTTTCCTACAAGTGCTTCTCTGAATAGGAGGGGAAAAAACACTGATCTTCAAAGAAAGAAACAGGAAAAATTCTTAGGGCAGATGGATGAGTATTCGTAGAAAACTACGAAGGTTTACCAACTAAAGATACATTCTCTACAACAGACATACTTTGGGCAGTTAGTTGGGTTCGAGAGTCGTGTTATAAAAACTTCTTTGGGGGAAGCAGACATGTGTTTGGATTACTAGTATTGTCGGTCTTCCTTATCCCCCACCCCCAGGAACCTGCCTGGGGAGTATACCAGTAGTCCGATGCATGTTTGGCCATGCTACTGTGGTCAGTCCTCTTCCGGCTCTTCTCATGTCCCCAGGTTTCAAGACACAAGTTCGCTTCGAAGCACAGATTCATTTTCTCATATGTTGCTTTGTTTCAAACCTGAAAGTTTACACTATAAGATTGAAAGAAAGAAGCAGTTACGATCAGGAGTGAAACACTCCCTGCTGAAGGTCACTGACTTCCCTTTACAAAATGAAATAGACAGTCTTACTGATTTCTGCAAGGAAATTGGTATTTATTTTTTCACTCTGACGTGCTCCCTGCGTGTTTAGCTAGTGCAGTGATAGCTGCACTCACTACTGAAAAGGGTTTGCTCTTCGGTATATCAAAATAAAACATTTTTTTAAGAGGTGGGTGAGGTTAATAGGGTTTGTCCTGAAACTGACACTCCCAACACTTTCTATCTGCCAACATCTGCATGTGTTCAGGGTTCCTTTCAAACAAAGGGGTTTCTGATTATAATCCTGGATTGTTATTGCCATGACTGGTGCAAAAGGATATTTATTTTTATCCATTTAGTAAAGAAAAATAGTTCCAAGGAAAACTCTAGTTGTGATTCATCATGTGCTTTGCTACCACTAATACGAAGTGTTTAAAAATTTTTATTTTAAAAACTCACTACCAATAAATTATTCATTGTGCTGCTTTTACCCCTTATTCCATCCACTCCTTTTTTATCTAGAAAATAAGTATTAGTGAGAAGAAAAGCTCAGTCAGGGTGCCAAAGCAAGATTCTCCCCATATACATTTATTCATAGTACTCCTTTTAGAAGGGTCTTTGTCGCAGGGGGGTTTATCTAACTGTCAATCGTTTCATTTGGCAGATTGTTCTTTTTATTCCGATTTGTGTGTCCCTTTACTTTCTTTAGGTCACACGGGCAGTCAGCATAAGAACATGATTAGACTTTAAATAATCTCATGCCTGTTTCAAAGGCAGTAAGCCCTCCTTTTCTTCCCTAAACAGGATGAGTCATTGGACGATGGTCCCGTAACATGAGTGGTAACTCTAAAATAGTGTGCAAGATTTCCTTAAATCATGTCAGCAAGTAGTTCCAGAAGTGTATCATGACCATTCTGAAATGGAAGGATAAAAACAGAAATGAAAAAAGTGAATTAACATCAGTTTTCAAATGGGCTACTTTACAAGTATCAGTTTTTGCAGAATCCATGAATCCAAGAAGACCAACTGTCCAAAAGCGGCAGAAACATAAGATGTGTAACAACAATGGTAATTAGTGATTACCATTTCTAATGAGCCCAGGTCCAGTCATTTTATAAATCCTAGCAGAAAAAAAAAAACTAATCTCTAATAAGGGAACTTCAAGGTCAAGAGCTTAATTGCTTAGATGTTCCATTGGTTAGCAACACACGATGTTGTCTTCCTTTCCTGACATTTTTTTGCAGACTTATGACATTCTCAGTTCCCTGTCACAAAAGCAAATTTAATTAGTGTCTATCCTTTCTCAGAGGTGGATAAAAGCATCAGAGGTGGGTTTAAAAAAAAAAAAAAGATTCTTGAACCTAACCACCTCTAGTGATTTGACATGAAAGGAAATTGGTCATTAAAAGCCAATTTCTCAGGGCAGAAGGTCTCTGCTGAAACAGTTTCCTTTTCTGGGTCACCTCAATTAAAAGTTAATTCCTCTGCAATATACCTAGTAGGCGATAATCCACCCTGGTTTGTAAATTGACGTAAATCTGAACTGATGGTCCCACTTCCTGTGTTCCGAAAAAGGTCAGGGGGACAATTACAATGGCAGCCAACTTTGTCTAATCTTTCTATCTTTGGCAGGAAGTTTGAAATAAAAGTTAATTGGGAAAATATAATGCCTGAAAGGTCGTCTGCCAAGATTACATGTAGTCTAAAGAAAGTCTTGAAACTGGTTCCCTCTACCCTCTCATTCTCAGAGTTTACTATCACAGTGCACGTTAGGAACTCAAAATAGGAATCACAGTGTCCTACTAACGCACTGAACATCCATTATAGTTTCTAGCCCAGCTGAGATTTCACCCTGTCACAAACGCACATCGGTTCTCAGATATCACATATTTTGGTCCAAGTTCCCATTATATTTTAAAAGATGGTGGGTGGGGGTAATGTCAGCAGGATAGTAGACTAGAAAGTTTGGGGCCTTTATTCCCCCCCTAGATATATCAATTAAACAATTCGAAATGGACTAAAATGACTTCATAGGCACTCTGGGAACCAGTTAAAAACCTACAGAAATCAAGAGGTACCCAATCAGGAAAAAAACACATTCAAAATGGTAGGAATTTTCCTTGCCTTTGTCCTACCTCCTACTTGGCAAGATACAGCACGGTTTAGAAGAAGCAGTGGCTTGCTCCCCGATTACCTTCTATGGAAGGGAGGGAATGGAACAGAGTGAATTTGTGACACGGTAGTCTGCAGGCTCCCTGAGGTATTAGTCTCTGAGTTACCTAATCTTGATTCAGGTGCTCAAAAGCAGTTGAGGTCTCAAACTAAGGGAAGCTGTGGGAAGCATTAGGCACAGATTGTGAAAACGTCAAGAAGACCACTAATCCACAGATGCCTGTGGTAAGAGGTTTCTGATTGAGAAATTAAATAGAACAGCTGAGGTGCCAAGAATAGGCAGGAGTAAAATTTTAAAGGAAATCAAGGCACTTAAAAGCAACCATGTATAAGGTAGAATTAGAAAAACCCACACACACACAAGCCAAGGAAGGAGGCACACCATGGAAAATCTTAAGAAAACCTTAAGTGTTTGTGCCGCAATGATTAGTGAAGGTTTCCCCTGAACAGAGACAGTCTGCGAAGACTGAGAAAGGTGGATGTTTTGGCAAAATTAAAAAAAAAAGTCGTAAGTCGTACAGCGACAGAAGAAAACATGGTCTGTTAGAGGAAATAAAACAAATCTGTAAAAACCATTTCTGAAGAAACACATGCATTAGACCTCCTTTAAAAAGAATTTAAGACAACTACCTTAAATATGCCCAAAGGGTTAAAGGAAAACATAAACAAAGAACTAAAGGAAATCAGGAAATGTTATATGAACAAAACGAGAATATCAACAGAAATAGAAATCATAAAGAACCAAACGGAAGTTAAGGAATTGAAAAATTCAGTACAGGAGTTCAAGAACAGATTTGAACAAGCAAAGGAAAGAATCGATGAACTTAAAGACAGTTAATTTAAAATTATTGAGTCTAAGAAGTAAAAAGAAAAAAATAATGAAAAATGCAAAGAGCTTGAAGGATTTATGGAACTCCAACAAGCAAACCAATATACACATTATGGAAGAAAGGGTCCCAAAGGAAGAGTGAACAAAAGAGAGAATTTATTTGAAAATATAATGGCTAAAAACTTCCCAAATTTGAGGATATACATGGATATACACATAAAGGATGCTCCACAAACTTCAAGCAGTATACACCCCCAAACTGCCACCCTATACATTATATTAAAACTGTTGAATATCAAAAAATAAAGACAGCATCTTGAAAACCATAAGAGAAAGGTCACATACAAGGAATCCTCAATTACATTACCTTACAAGCCAGAAGACAAGTGAAATGATGTATTTAAAGAACTGAAAGAAAACCATAATGAGATACCACATCACACCCATTAGAATGGCTATTATGAAGCAAAAAAAAAACCCAATAAATGTTGGCCAGAATGTGGAGAAATCAGAATTTTTGTGCACTGCTCATGGGAATGTTCAATGATATATAGCTGCTATAAAAATAGTTTGGTGGTTCCTCAAAGAGCTAAACATAGAATTATCATATAATCTACCAATCCCATGTCAAGGTATATACCCAAAGGCACTGAAAGGAGGGACTCAAACAGACACTTGTACACCAATGTTTATTGTAGCATTATTCACAACAGCTGAAAGGTGAAAACAATCCGAGTGTCTATCAACAGTTGAATGGATAAAATGTATATATACATACAGTGGAATATTATTCAGTCATAAAAATGCAGTTCTGATATATTCTACAGTGTGCATGGACTTTGAAAATATTATGCTGAGCAAAATTAGCCAGATAGAAAAGAATAAATACTGTATGCCAGCTCTTATATGAGGTACCAAGAATGGGCAAATTCATAGAGACAGAAAATTACCAGAGACTAAGAGAAGGAGAAATGAGAGTTAATGCTTAATGATTACAGAGTTTCTGTTTAGGGCAATAAAAATGTTTTGGAAATATATAGTAGTGATGTTTTCACAACATTATGAATATAGCTAATTCTACTTAAACTAGTTACATATGCCTTAAGGACCACGTCCTAGAAGGATGCCAACAGCAAACCCACTATAACAAGGCCGAAAGCCAAGCTCCAAAGCCATTTGCAAATAGAGAGAGTTTGAAGTTTGAGTGGCCAACTTAGAGGGCCTTGGAAAACACTACTTTTCTTTTTATAGATCTTCCTTAATAAACCATAATGCTAAGCTTATCCAAATTCAAGTTTAATCAATAAATGATTCATCCACCCAACAGAACAAACATCAGTGTTCTTCAGAGGACAATAATGGACTCTGAAGTTCTATAATGTACCATCCACATTGTCTACAACAAAAAATTCTAATTATGCAAAAAAATAAAGAAGATAAGTATGAGTCATAATCAAGAAAAAAAGCATCCAACATAATCAAAGGCAAAAATGGACCAGATATTGGCCTTAGTAGACAAAACTTGAAAGCACCTATTGTAAGTATGTTTTAAAAATTAAAAGAGGGGCGCCTAGGTGCTTCAGTCAATTAAGCATCTGACTCTTTATTTTATCTCAGGTCATGATCTCACGGTTCATGGGGTTGAACCCTGAGTCACGCTCTGTGCTGACAGTACAGAGCCTGCTTGGGATTCTAACTCTCCCTGCCCCTCTCCCCCCTCTTGTGCTCTCTTTCTGTCTCTCAAAATAAATAAATAAGCTTTTAAAAAATTAAAATTAAAATTAAAACGTGCTCAAAGAATGGAAGAAATGCAGTTGTAATGAGTAATCTCAGCAAAGAAATAGAAATTACGAAGAAGAGCCAAGTGGAGATTCGAGAACAGAAAAATTAGAAGGAATAAAAATTCAAAATCTACTAGACGAGCTCAACAGCAGACTGGAGACAGTAGAAGAGTCAATGAACTTGAAGATACAAATAGAAATCATGCCATCTGAAGGACACAGAAGATTGGAGGAAAGGAAGAGCATCTTAGGACTTGTGAAACAATGTCTATGACATAAACAAAGATACACTGCCAACATGTCCTTTCAGGGACGGTCTTTCAATCCAGCTGTAGGGAATACAGTTGGCATACAGTTTCCAGCTATGCTCTCCTTCAGGGCCTGTCTTACCTACAAAACTCTGTCTTGTCCAAAATCATTTTGGGTACATTTGGTATACCAGATGACTGAGCAAAGCAGAGGTAAGAGGGCTTGGTCACTTAAATCTAACATGAGCAATATGAACTCCAGAGATTCCTACACTTTGGGCTGTGTTTTCTTGGCCTACATCCCAGCTTTTCTTCTGTCCTTCTCCCTTCCTTTCACATGGTCCCATCCCACTAGAGATTTTGCATTGCAGCATCTACTTTCAGAGAACTCAGCCTGGGAGCTTTTATACTGACAGTGTTCTAGAAAGCAGTTGATAAGATGAGATTTGGGACATAAGTCACTCATTGTTCGGATGGACATAAGGGTCCTAAACTGATGCACGGAGGAGGACAGACAGCCCTGGACACAAGGGGACGTTCGAATGCTGAACTTTCAGCGGGAGTAAACTGGGATGATTTGCTGTTGGAAGGCAATGCACGAGAGGAGGCAGCACAAGCATCAGGCTTATCAGAATTTTCAGATTCATGGAAAATATAGATAAAAAACATTGAGATCAGATGGCTGTTGTTAAGTGGTGTTGGTGCTATACAACAATAGGACCAAAAACTGGGAGATCATAATAGGTAATGAAGGCCTCTTACAAAGAAGTTTTATCCCCTGTAGCAGCAAAGAAGAGAATGTAAGAGGATCAAGGCCAGTAATTAAGAGTGCGAGTGGCTAAAATTCAAAGGTTTTTACATTCCCAACTAAGTAACCTCTGAGAAGCCGGGGTTGGAGCTCTCGTGATGAAACCCATGGCTTGGACCCGTCTAGTGAGCACTCCCAAAGAGCTGATTCTCTCGACTTCTCTGAAACTTCTCAAAATGCATGAACTCTGCAGGCTTCCCTAGGAAGAGTTAGCCTTGTATCCCGTGCTGAAAAGAAAACAAACACCTCTCCCTTCAATAGGTTTTCCACTCAGAATTTACCTCTACCTCACATCTTGGCCATTCAGCCTATAAGGTTAAATCATAGGAAAGTGTAGGGGCACCTGGATGGCTCTGTCAGTTAAGCGTCTGACTCTTGATTTGTGCTCAGGTCACGATCTCATGATCGGTGGGATCAAGCCCCACATCAGGCTCTGCACTGACAGCACAGATGCTGCTTGAGATTCTTTCTCTCCCTCTTCCTCTGCCCCTTCCCCCACCCTCTCTCTAAAAATGAATAATTAAACATGAAAAATGTTTTAAAAATCACAGGAAATCTCAGCTGTGCATGTACTGAGACTGGTAAAGAAGAAACTGACTACATTTAAAGGAGCTGAAAGATTTAGCTGGTTAGTATTGGCCAGAACTAGAGGGAATATGTATGGTACCAGATTCTGAGGGTGCTGAATGTGATGATGAGAACTGGGACACAAAACAGGAGAGGACTGACCTGGGCATGCTCTCCTGAGATGCCGTATGGTCCTGGCAAGGGCCATAGGAGATGAGGCAAACTTGCAGGAAGGATGGCCCTTAGCAGCAGGAAAGAAGCAATGCCACAGAAGACGGTAGAAAGAGGACTAACAGGCTCAAGATGGTTGGCATGCTAACATGAGTACTGAAACCATGAAAATCCTAGAAAAGAATACAGGCAGTAATTTCTCTGGCATTGGCCATAGCAACTTCTATCTAGGTATGTCTCATGAGGCAAGGGAAACAAAACCAAAAATAAACTGTTGAAACTACATCAAAATAAAAATCTTCTGCATAGTGAAGCAAACAATCAATAAACCTAAAAGACAGCCCATAGAATGGGAGAAGATATTTGCAAAGGATATATCAGCTAAAAGACTAGTATCCAAGATAGAAATAGAACTTACAAAACTCAACACCCCCAAAACCCCAAGTAATCCAATTAAAAATGGGAAGAAGACATGAATAGACCTTTTTCCAAAGAAGACACACAGATGGCCAACAGACTCATGAAAAGATCACTCATCATCAGGGAAATGCAAATCAAAGCTACAATGAGATATCACCTCACACATATCAGAATGGCTAATATCAACGACACAAGAAACTACAGGTGTTGGCAAGGATATGGAGAAAAAGGAACCCTCTCGCACTGTTGGTGGGAACGCAAACCGGTGCAGCCACTGTGGAAAATGGTATGGAGGTTCCTCAAAAAGTTAAAAATAGAACTACCTTGTGATCCAGCAATCACACTACTGAGTACCCAAAGAATATAAGAACACTAATTCAAAGGGATACATGCATTCTGATGTTTATAGCATCATTATTTATAATAGCCAAATTATGGAAGGAGCCCAAGTGAGCATCAATTGGTGAATGGATAAAGAAGACGCAATATATATAGATTATATTATATAATTATCTATATATATAGATTATATATAATCTATATATTATATGTAATATATAATATATATAACATAGATTTATATATAGATTATATATAATCTATATCTATCTATATATTATATATTACATATATATGCATTGTGTGTGTGCGCACACACACACACACACACACATACAGAGAATGGAATATTATTCAGCCATAAGACAGAATGAAATTGTGCCATTTGCAAGATGAAAAGAAAAGGAAATGGATAATCTGAATAGATACATATGTATATTGGGAAAAGTTGCCACATGATTAGTTTCTACCAGAAACACCAGGGGATTCACCTCATTAGAAGAGGAAGAGATACCGGAAATGTATGCCCAGAAAAAAAGCCAAGTGAGAGCACAACAAGAAGACAGCCATCTGCAGGCATAGGAGAGAGGCCGCAGGAGACACTACGCCTGCCAACACCTTGATCTTGGACTTCCAGCGTCCAGAACAGTGAGAAAGTGGATTTCTGTTGTTTAAGCCACACAGTATGCGGTATTTTGTTACAGCAGTCCTAGCGGACTAAGATGACACTCAACTCTGCCCCCAGCGGTTCAGGGAGGACTGATGCTAATCTCACTTCCGCGATTCAAATTATGGGCAGGTAACAACCCATACCTACCCAAATCATAAAATCTCACCCCAGGCCTCAGAGATCGGTTCAGAATCGAGCATTTAACCGAAGTCAGGCCAATCAGAGAGTCTCAGGTTGCGATGCTGGAACTCTGAGCGAAGGGGCACAATTTCTCCTCTGAATTTGCTTAGCTGATAGAATGTAAGCCTGTAGCTTCTAGGATTCATGTTGTCCGCCATGAAGAAAACGGCTTTCTGAGAACGAAGCTAAGACAGAGAAAGCGGAGCCAGGAGATAGAGATCAGTTCCAGACATCAATGTGTTAACATCTGGCTGTGGCCTTGCCTGATATCATCTACCCTAGACTTGGTGTTTTGCGAGCCAACACATCTCCCGTGGTCAAGACACTTTGAGTCAGGTTTCTTTCACTCACAACCAAAAAAATCCTGACAAAAGCAGGAGCCTGATTCTTCTTTTACTATGTAAATATTAGCATGTGATTTGATACTCTCCAGAAAAGCAGCCATATGTTAGTTAAATATTGGTAGCACTCATTTGCCTTTAAGTAAAACATTTCTTTACTATGTGTTGTAAACCTTTCTTTTGTATATCTCTCATACGTTGTCAAGTGTTTTGCCTAAACCCACGGGCTACACCTGTCCTATTCCTGAAAACACGCCGCGTTTCAAAGGTGAGGTGTTCAGTTTCCCAGAATTCCTCCCCGGTCGCATGTCAGAGCTCATCAGGCTCCCGCAGCACCTTTGCTCAGCTGTTTCCCCTGGGAGGTGCACGAGGGCTGTAGCCACTGGGTTTCCTGAGAGGAAACATCCAAGAGGAACTAAGGCTGCAAAATGAAACCATCATCATCTCTCTCCTCTGAGTGACATAACCCACCAGGTGTCACTCCTTAGTAAAGCACTGGAAGCTCTTTTTCTTACTTGGAGGAAGAGATTTCACTTTGGATCCACCTGAAACAGAGAAGGGATGCTTTTTTCAGGAAAATGCTGCAGGATGGCAACTCCGTGGGTTCCTCCTGCTCCTTCTGTGGCAGTATAAGCGCATTTCTTGAATAAGGCAAGTCTTGATAGACACCTTTTACCGTCAACTCTGCAGCCTTCTGTGAGTATATTTGGAGTGTCCCCTGAATATAGAACAATAGAGTAAAAGATTTCCTAGTTTTTCCCCAAAGGGACCCTTGATGCAAGAGGGCTTCATCTAGAAGAAAGCCTTTTCTAGAAAGTATAGACTCTCTCCAAGGAGTTTGTGTCATTAAAAATTTTATTTGTGTCAAAACGGATCAATCTTAAATGCATAAAGGATGTCAACATGACCAGAAACATCTATTAACAATGTGTGAGTCTAGGTCTATACTATTATATTTACATTCTGCTGCATTATACAGAACCAAATTCCAAACCCAACCAAGTTTAAGGCGTGTCGTTAAGCAAAAGAAAGACTGGACCATGAATGGGGCACACCTAATTCATTTCTATCCAAAAATCTGTTCACATAACTTCATTTTTAAATCTAATATCCATCTCAAACTTAACGCACCAAAAATCGAACTCTTGAATTCCTCTGGCAAAAAAATAGTCCAGAAACTTTACGTTCTTTCTCATCTCAGTAAATGAGAGTTCAGAAAATACTTGCAGTCCTAGTCAGAGTCCTTAAAAAGACAAACTCCTTGAGATGCTGAACAAATGTAGATGGGTCCTTTGAGTAGCAGCCCTGGAAACTCAAGGGCAGAGTTGCAGGATTATGCTCAGTGTTCGGGGGTGTGGCCTTTTCAGACACACATGATGATATAAGATTTTCCTCTCCAATAAACATCCAGAAGAAAATTCGCCCAACTCTGCCACTTGGCCACGCGCCCTGAGACTGCGTGATTAACAGCACAGAAGCAACTCCAGCAATGTTACTGCAGTCGAGAAGACCAGCTTCTGGGCTTTGGTAATTTCCCTTCCATTACCATTTCTGTAATTCTCCCAGACAGAGGAAGGAATTCTCCACCCAGAGATATCTTCCTGGCTGACTTGGCCTCCACTTTTTTATGCGTTCTCTCACTGTTTCTTGCTGGTGGTGAGCAAAGAATGATTTAACATGGTCGCCTCTACAGCAGACAAAACAGGCACAGCCTCTGTCTGAAAGAGATTAGGATCTAAATAAACTTGACGGAAGACGCCTATGTTTCCTCGGGGAGAGGGTCTCTAAGAGAGTGATATTATACAGGGATTCTGGAGTGAGATCGACCAGTTTGCCCTGGAGGAGGGAGACCTGGGCATAGGGCTCCAGGAAGGGCAATCTGGAAAGAGTAAAGCTCTGTCTGCCCCGAAGTTCAGACTTCTCAAGATTTGTTGATAAGTTTTATCATTTGTTGTTCTGGAAACATCCAGAGGGAGAGAAGAGTAGAAACCATTTCAAAGCCACTTATCCAGGTGAGACAGTCAATTCACGATCTGTGACCCCACTTTTCTGCAGGAGGTAAAAGACCCCAACAGTCTCACGTTCGTGGCTAAGGTCAGGGCTCTGCAGAGCCTTGCCTCTATCCCCAGGCTGCCCTGCAGTCGTTACAGCTACGGCCCCAGACCTTTCAGGTTGAATAGAAGGCTTGCCTCCCCACAAAGCCACCTGCATCTCATCAGTCAAGGACGCCTGAGCTGACCACGCCCTCCCTTAACCCTTGGCCCCTACGCCTTCCTGAACCTAACTCATCTTTCTAACCTCCTCTACTTTTGGCTCCGAAATCGTGCCCTCTGGGTCTCTGGCATCCACAAACTCCTATGTATCTTCAACTTCTCTGAAAATTTCCTTCACTTTCTTGCCCCTCTGACAATACTGATTCTTTCTCGCCCTCTTCAGTGGATACAGTTCCATGACTGTCCGTGTCTTGCAACATAAACTGTTCACCATGGGTGCTCACGTCTTCCAAGGCCTGGGGAAAGTTTCCTCCGTGCTCTGCACTGCTGCTCCCAAATCACCTGACTTCTCCTTCTTTCAGACTCCCCATTTCTGGAAGTTCATACCCCCCAGCAAACCTGCCAGTTTGCCACTCAGTAACCCCCTCTTTGGTCATCATCTACCACATCCTTCATTCTCTGATGGTGCCTTCAGCACCTGCATCACTGCCTTTATTTTCACTCCTACTTCATCATTTTATTTGGCCTCAACATCTATATAAATGAGTTCCTCATCTCCAGAGACCTTATTCTCTACCTCCCATTGGCGATCTCACAGTCTTCTATTGACCTCACCATCTCTCATAACCACATTATCGTGAAATCCTCAGTTTCAAGCTTCTTACTCAGCAATAACCACTTTCTGTTATTCCAGCTCATTAGTTAATTCCATCATTTCATCCCTTTAAACCAAATACAAAACGCATTGACCATTCAACCTTTTCCTTTTTCATATTCATCCGCATGCCTTCCCCTCTCTTTTTACCCAATTTAAACTCCGTGGTCCCTCGTTATAATCTTCTCCTGGCAAACAGTCTTAACTCCCCTGACCCCTCTCCTTTCATTCATACTAGCCTGGGAAAAAACCCCCAAACTCTGCTGATTCCTTCCCTGAACCTGAGCAGCTGAATATTAACTAACGAAACCTTCAAAACTGTGATGTCTGGACTCACTTTAAATTTATTACCACAAATCTCAAGAAGCAGTTCACCATGACTCATCATTCCTACCATGTCTGCCCAAGATACTCACTTTCTCACTTTCCAGTATGGGTATTTCTCCTTTTCTTCTTCCTCTCTAGCCCCCTGGTGCCATTTATTCCCACCCATATCTCTTAGCTGATTACCATACCTTATATTTAACAGAGAAACCATAAAACAATGGTCGGAAACTTCCACGTCTCTCCTTCCAAATGGACTAATCTTCCATGATACGTACTTTACTCGTTGCCTTCTCTCTTGTCACAGTGGAAGGAATAGCTCCACTTCTATCCCTGGCCAATCCCCCACCTCTGCTATGGGTCCTACTATCTCTCACCTTCCCAAGAACTTGATGTCTGCACCATCAATCTTTGCCTTGCTCCTGAATAATTCCCATCAGTATACAATCAAACCCTAGTATATCTCACCTAAAACCCAGATCCCTTCCTTGTCTTCATATGCCTTTCCAACTACCTCCATTTCTACTTACCCATATTCTGCTCCCTCTTAAAGAAAACTTCTCAAGAGATGTGGCCAGTGTCACTGCTTCTAACCCCTCATCCCCACTCTCTCTTCAATTCACTGCAATACAGCTATCATTTTCGCTACTTCAGTGACATTGCTCTTGTCAAGATCATCAATAATCTCACTGCCCCAGATCCAATGGTTGGTTGTCCCTCCTCATTTCTTAAAATCTTAGCGTTGCTATCTTAACATCGTAACTTAACGTTTCAGCAACGATTCATCACAGCGGACTCACTCTTTTGCCTCTGGAATGCTTCCCTTTAACTTCATAACATCATACTCCCTTAATTTCCTGCTTTTCCTCCTACCAGAAAAGAGTCTTCCCTTTTAGTCTCCTTTGATGAGTTCTTCTCCTCTGAAAGATCTAGAGATGTTGCATCGGCCTAGGTCCTTGTTCTGGAAATTTCGTCGTCCATCTACCTTGTCCATATAGGTAATGTAATTTCCTTTCATTGCTCACAATGCCATCTATATGTTAGGGAGTCCCAAGTTGAGCATTGTATGCATTTTTTCCTGGGTGGCTCAGTCAGCTAAGTGTCCTACTTTGGCTCAGGTCATGATCTCACAGTTCATGAGTTTGAGCCCTGCATCAGGCTCTGTGCTGACAGCTCAGAGCCTGGAGCCTGCTTCAGATTCTGTGTCTCCTTCTCTCTGCCCTTACCCTGCTTGCGCTATGTCTCTCCCTCTCTCAAAAATAAATAAACATTAAAAAAAATTTTTTAAAGAACAAAAAAAAAATAAAATAAAATGTCTGTACACAATGGTAAACTAATACAGAGGTAACAAATTCACGTGGGCCATGAAGAATCTTGTCTCTTACTCACTTCTCAAGAATGCCAAGTGGAATAATATAATGAGAATAATTAACAATCCAATGCATATATTTTCCACCAACTCGGGAGTATTAATCAAGAACATCTTTGATACTCTATGTGATAATGTATATGATATTGTGTACATATGTGTTTGTGTGTGTGTGAGTTTATTTCCTCATTTAACGTTCATAGCTTTAATCAGATTCTCTTTAAAAGTTGGGGTAAGCTTGTTTTCTGAAGCAAATAGTTTAACAACTCTTTTATTGATATGAGCTGATGCCATTGTAAGTTTATTTTTGTGGCCACTGTTTATATTATGTAAAAATTTCCTGAGTCAATCCACCAGATGTAAAGTCTACTATGTGTGGTTTAGTGCCTATATTTCATTTTTATGTGCCTATAACCATAATTATCATTAATTATGTAAACTGGATTAAAGGCAACCAGTTACATTACTACTTAGCTAATATCATTGCAATGAATTGAAAACCATTGATTCTGAATGTTGATCTTATATCCAGACACATTACATTTTTTAAATTTGTTCTTATATATTTTCAATAATAGGCAATTAGTTTGTTGGTAAGAAATATATCTTGCTGACGTTTTTGCCCAAAGTCATTTTAAGACTTCAGATAAATGCATTAAAACACTTGCAAAATATTTCCTAAAATCAGAAAAATTGAACTTAATACAATGACATCATTCTTGCTCATAACTGGAATTCATTTTTTAATTTGATAATGGCCCACGTTGGCAATGGTGCAAAGAGTCTTCCATAATTTTCATAGGAATGTAATTTGATCTAAAGTTTTGTGAGGGCAATATAGCAGAGTGAGTCAATATTTAATTGCATAACCCCTTTTTAAAATTATACTTAAAGGTGTCTTTCACACAGAAATTCTGACAGATGTGCATGAAATGATATATACATCTCTTGAAGGGCATGACACCCAAACAGAGACTTGGACAATGAATAAAATTTTGCAGGCTAAGAAGACCTAAATAAATAAATAAATAAATAAATAAATAAATAAATAAATGGGTTTCATCTGCTTTGTTTTTCATTCGGATGAATTAGCGTGTTTAAAAGCTTGGAAAATCTAAAAAGAACTGTGAAAGCTAAAGGAACATGGTAAGTTTGGTTAAAAAAAATCAAAAAGCAGCAGCACCTGGGTGGCTCAGTCGGTTGAGTGTCTGACTCCTAGTTTAGGCCAGGTCGTGATCTCATGGTTCACGGGTTTGAGCCCCGCATAGGGCTCCTCACTGAGAGTGCAGGGCCTGCTTGGGATTCTGTCTCTCTCCCTCTCTCTGCCCCTTCCCCTCCCCGTCCCTTTCTCTCAAAATAAATAAATAAATATTAAATTTTTTTAATCAAAAAGCAAATGAATAACTTATTACTGGTCATAAATTACACACACACACACACACACACACACACACACACGGCATTCTATTTGTTAAAATAGCCACAAACTGACCCAGATTCAAGGGAATAAGATAAAGGTGTATTTCTAAATTGGATGAAATGTCAAAGAATGTGGGGTCCTGTTTTAAAATCACCACAGTACCTAGAGCAGAAGAAACAGACAAAACAAATAAAACAAAATATATCCCCAGTAGTTCATTTAATCCTCCAACAGCCCTGTGCTTCTCATTTTACAGATGTGGAAATAGTTCAGAGAAGTTAGTTAACTGGTAAAATGTCACAAGGCCTATAAATAAAAGCTACCATCATTCTATTCTTGAAAAGGGGCCGGGGGGTGGGGGTTGTATGTCAGGACACAGTTCAAATCAACTTAGACAAAAAGGGGTGCGGATTGGCTCCCACCATTGGGAAGGACCAGGCAGGGCTGCAGGTGATAGGAATCAGGGACTGTGGGTCACCCCTGCAGCTGGCTTCTGCTTCATACTGACCATCAGCTTTATTATCTCCTGCAATAGACTGCTAGCGGCTCCTGAACATACCCCTTAGTTCTGCCACCGGGAGCAAGGGCTAGTTTCCTGTATGTCACAATTGGAAGATCCTAAAGGAAAGACTGGCCAGGTTTGCGTCTGTTGCCCTCCTTTCTTTCTTCAGCAGAAAAGGGGTAGTTTCGCAGACAGGGTATTATCACCGGCCAGAGTGAGCCATTCCTCTAAAATAACCAAGTGGTCCTCAAAAAGGAAAGGAGGCTGGACAGTCTGACACTTCTTTCCATCCAACTATAGCAGGAACGCCGTAAGCTGCTTGCACAAAATTTTCTTCTAAAGGCTTTGGGGCTTTGTATTTTAAGGCGTTTCCTTTACTGCATCTGCGAAGAGTCATGCCAGAGAACTTTCAAAAGGAAGCCTTTTGCTACATATGGGTCTTTTTATTGAAAACAAAATATTTGCATAGAGCATAGAATATAATAATGGTGCAGCACTGTTGGGACTTCTTTTGTGGATGGCAGAGTTTGGCAGTAGTTAGCAGCTGCTACGGCATTAATTACATATTTTCTTTTGGTTCTGGTGTTTATTGGAACGTGGAGAGTGTTGAGAACCTTGTACAATCACCACTAATTTCTTCTATAATACACCTTTAATATCATGAAGATTGAATCTGGTCTTTCTCTCTGCCCCTACTCTGCTCATGCTCTCTCTCTCTCTCTCTCTCTCAAAATAAACAAATAAACTTAAAAGAGTCAAGAAATTGAGTAAATGGTGTTATTTTTGTTCAGCGTCAATACATAATCCTCAAATAATCCTCAAATAATTGGTTTACTAGAGGACTCTAGTTTTAATATCCTGGACAAGTAAAAGTTTTCTTTACTTTTATCAAAATACAATTAATATTCTTTTTGTCATGAAAATTATATTGTCAGTTAAAGAAATATTCTTTTTTTAGAAAGTCTTAGGAATTAATTAAAAATTAAGTCCTTCCAAAATAAATAAATATAGATAGATAGATAGATGATAGATAGATAGATAGATGATAGATAGATAAAAAAGAAATGCTACTACATAACAAGTAAATGTCTTATCAAGGACCAAAATAGTGGAAACCTTTATATAGAACATAGAGTGCAATGTTTACTCAACAGGCTTTTTATTGACCAATTTTGACTGAGGTACACGTTTGATGCTACAGGTCAGAAACAGCGCATTTCAGACACTCTCCAAGGACTTGAGAAGACCCATTTAGCGTGAAGCAAGGCAGGATTCTATGCCATGTGCCTTCATTAATTCAATTTCATGCATTCATTATGTCTTGAGTAACTACTATGCAAATGTGCTTAATCCATTTCTTTTTTGTTCTATTGGATCTTATACCCCTTTTAACTTTCACAGGCCAATTTTTCTCCAAAAAACCCTCATTTTCTCAGTCAAAAGATTGTGTCAGTGTAGACCCACAGGCAGAGCTCTGCTCTCAGTGGCCATGATTCTCTTGAGAAGTTCATACCTAAAACCAAGGAAAAGATTTAATGAAGGATCTAGAATCAATCAGATAATAACTCCTGAGTGCTCATTCTGAGGTGTTTATAACCTTGTAGGATCACCACTAAAACATGTGCTTGGCAAAATAAATAAAAGACATCAGGCAAAATTGTTCCAATTACCCATTTTGCATTAGCTTTGGATGATTGACCTTGGTGGTTATGATGCCTTCTTCTCTTGGGATTTGATCCCTGTCCCAACCTAACAGCGAACTCCTTCTTTTCTTTTCTTTTCTTTTCTTTTCTAGACACCTGCTTAATTTCCTAGCCAGGGTCAGTAATCCTCACTGGCCTCACTTCTCCAGCAACTTCCCCTGGGCACATGACTCCACTTCAGAGGTATTGAAAGATCTGTCTCTTCCAATGTTCGGTGTTTCCCCGGTACTACCTCTGATTACTTTCTCTGCCAATGTGCCTATTTGTTCCCACTCAGAATCCAAATAGTGACACAATCCTAATTATTTTCAGATGATCTTTAATGATGTCATTTTATTTGAGTACATGGCAAAGAATAAAAGAGAACCATCATATACCCATGCTCGAAATAAGTACCTAATGTGAATAAACTCCCAAATCCCTTTAACTAAAAATTATATGTTATTTACTGCTATTTTCAATAGTACAAACTTCCCATTTTGTCCTTCACCCAAAGGAGACACTTTCAAAATAGTAGACCTGTGTTTGAGTCAGCCAAAAATTCTCTGGAAACGAACCATTGAGCCATATGTCATATATTAGACATTTCAGGTACCAAGATCTTGCCTCATGAGGACATTATTGTCTTGTGGAATTCAGTCATTTCCCATTCATGATGAGTTTCCTTTTAAAGAAGTGATTTGCTGTGCAATTATGATTTGTTGAATTAATATAACTATGGCCCTTTATTCAAATCTAATCCCCAACCAAAATTTGAATTATTAAATCATTAGTAGTGTGGTTTCATTAGACATGTACCACTTGCTATAAAAGTTTAAAAGTCTCTTAACTGTCATTATTATTCAACATTGTGTTTCCTACCAGTGCATTAAGCGAAGGGGGAAAGGTATTATTATTGGAAAGTAATTATTATTTGCAAATGATTTGATTTATCCATCCAGAAAACCCAGAAAAAATAATGAAAAACTGTTGGAGCCCCTAAGACCTATTAAGAATTATGTGTCTAATATAAGATAAAAATAACAAATTAATAGCTTTCTTTTATAGTCACAATAATACATTTGATAATATAAAGAAGACAAATCCATTTATATTAATATTTCACATAAGATGTGTAGAAATTAACTTTATGAGAAATATGCAAGCTTGATATAAAGAAAGAATTTTAAAAACTTTATGGAAGGTCATAAAAGCAAAATTGAAAAGATAGGAAAACATATCATTTTCCAACCCAGATAATCTTAGTAATATAAACTTTCCAACTCATCAAAAATGCATTCTGGGGCGCCTGGTGGTTCATTCGGTTAAGTGTCCCACTTTGGCTCATACCATGATCTCACAGTTCGTGGGTTTGAAACCCACATCGGGCTCTGTGCTTACAGCTCAGAGCCTGGAGCCTGCTTCAGAATATGTGTCTCCATCTATCTGTCCCTCCCCCGCTCATGCTCTGTCTCTCTCTCTCAAAAATAAATAAACATTAAAAAAATTTTTTTTAATGCGTTCTGCATATTTAATACAATATCAAAGTTCCAAAGGGTTTGTTCCATTGGCAAATTGACCTTAAATTTCATCAGAAAGATTTTATGCTCAGATTCAATGGTAACCGTAAGTAAATTGGTCCGGGAACATGAGGACAGGATTATTAGATTTTAAAGGCTGCATGTAGCCCTTTATGTAATAATTATATAAGGGAAAATGTAAATATTGCCATGAGATGTTTGGGAATATAGGGAGAACAGATGTTTAAACCTAACTTCACCTTTGTTTCTTCTCAACTTTCATCCCTTCTGTTCCTCTAAGTAATCAATTAGTCAATTGTCAATGACACCTTCTAGCTTTCATACTCAACACTGCACGTTGCTACACCAGCCTCTTTGTAAGTCTCTGTCTTTAGTGCTTAGTGCTTTAGTGCTTAGTGCTTAGTGCTTTAGTGCTTTAGTGTCCTTAGTGCTCCAGAACATTCAAAATACCGCTTTTGTAAACTTGCACAAGAGCACCAAAACTTGCCAACACCTGCAGTCGACTACCAAATCAAATTTAAATGCCTCAATACATAGCTTTTATGTATTACACCCATGAAGTCAGAGAGACTCCCCACTAACAGTACAATCTTGGGTGTATTTCTAAAACCTCACTAAGTTTCATTTCCTCCTCCTTAATGGACATTATAATATTATGTCATAGGGTTCTTGTGACAATTCAGTGTGCCTGGATTATCAATTAAGAGATCAGTTTAGGGTTGATGCTCATAGACACAGAACACTTAGAGGAATGAATAAAAGATAGTCTTCTGTCATCCCAAGAAGTTGGACAGACATCGTGTTTTGAGTTTTGACTTTCTTACCTCAAGATTTGAATCAGAGGTGAAAACAGAAATTTCCAAGCCCTCCTAACATCCCAGGCCCCTGGATGGCCTCAGATCTCAGTGGGGAGAAGTAGACCGGCATAGAAACGAGAGATATTGAGAGCCCTTCTATAAACTCAGAAGGTGGGTAACTGGAACATTACAGGTTGATGAACAGTGGAACTAGTCTCTGGGTTTTCCAGGTATCTAGAGGAAGCCTTAGAATCTTAAATAGGAAAAGCTGTTGGATGCTTTTACCTTCACAAAGACACTTATGTTCACGACTGACAGAGCTACTCGCCTTCAAGAATCTCCTGACTTAAAAACTAAGCATATCAAGGTGAACTCAGGCCTGCCGCCCTATCTCTGAACGTTCTGGCCTTGGATTCAGGCATGGTCTGAGGGAGAGGAACAGTCCCCAGTAAATACGACGAAGAGAGAATTGCCCGTCAGCGGAGTGAACAGGAATGGGAAAGTAAATTGGGATTTCTGGTACCAAATCCAAAGAATTCTCAGACACCAGCTGCTTGTGTCCTACAGCTCAACTCAGTTCTGACACTCTACCTGATAGAGCATCAGATTCCATAGGTCAAGGGTTCAGTCCTCCACGACTGCCCATCCCCCACTTCAAACGCTAGTGGCAAAGCCCAAATTGTCACCTCTCCCTCTCACCAACCCGCTACAAACCGAAGATCCCAACTCCCTCTTTGGACTTCAAACACCATTCAAGTCCAAGCTGTTACCTATACTTCTGACCCACTGGCTAATAAACCAAAGGTTCCCAAGACTCCCTTCTCAGGCTTGGTTAATCTGCTAGAGGAGCTCACAGAACTCAGAGAAACATTTTGCTTACTAGATTATCAGTTTATTATAAGAAAGGACGGAACTTCCATGCCCCCTCCAGGGATCGCTGTCGATGCACCTCTAGGTGTCACCCAACCTGGAAGCTCTCCAGACCTTGTCCTGTTGGGTTTGTATGGAAGTTCCAGTACACAGGCTTGACTGATGAAATCACTGGCCATTGGCAATTGATTCAACCTGTAGTATTTCCCCTCCCCCTGGAGGTCAGGGGAGCAGAACCTAAGGTTCCAACCCTCTAATCACGTGGTTGGTCCCCGTTTCAAACAGCCCACTGTTCCTTAGGTGGCCCCAAATCACCTCATGAGCAGAGTAAAATACACTGTTATCCCTCCCATCACTCACTTGGGAATTCTAAGGGTTTTCAGAATTCTGTACTGGAAATGGAGTTGAAAACTAAATTTACATTTCTTACCGTAAGTTCCAATGACCACACTAACAAATTTTTTTTTTTTAATGTCGACTTTCTTACATCAGAATGGTATGCACTAAAGCTCCGTGCGTGTTGCATAAAAAAAGATCATGAAAATAAAGCGCTCGGCACAGCAATAGGCATAGTTAAGTGCCTAAGACATGTCGGTAGTTATTATCCTATTTTATAATACACGTTTCATTTGCAACATGTCTTCACTCAGTACCAAGCAAGCCATAGTCTGTTTCCCACCCTATAGGGCACCTCTATTCCAGACAGGCTGCTCCTTTGTAGCTGCCACACACATCCTTTATAGCCCGACTGGAAATAAACTTCCTTCAAGGAAACTTCCTTGTATAATGCTGGATATTGTCCCATCTCTAGTTTAATTGATATCTATAGTTATTTATTATCTAGGATCATTTTAAGTATTTCTATAGTATATGACCATGCCCCACCCTTATCCCTTCATTTCTCAACGTCTCCTTACACACTTATGCCTTTATATTACAAGAACCTACGACCGTCTGAAAGCTTCCTCTGGTCAACCGCGCGTGGTCACCAGCACAAGTGTGGAGCAGGGGGGAGTGCCAGAATGCCCCAGAAACAAAGAAACCCTCAACCACCAGTGACATATGGGAGCGGGAGTATAAACACTTCCGATCTCTCACTGTATTGTGTGGGATGACTCAACCCATTTACAATCTGAGGAGTCCGGCGGGATTTGTCGCAGTCTACTCCAGCAATAACCTGATCATGAAGGCACTCTTTACTGATATGTTTCCTTTCCCTACCTTGCATCCCTCTCTTCTAGAAGTACTTCCTGACATCATTTCCCCATGACCTACCTTCGTCTAAATTCTTGTCTACAGGCCTGTTCACTGGGGACACAATAGAAATAATAGCAGTCACATTTTCTTACATGCTGCCTTAGAAATAGTGACTTCCCTTCCTTAATTATTACTGTGCCTTCTAAATGAAAACTCAAAGAACTCAATTGGAGGATAAAATATTTATTTAGCAAGAAAGTATTGCAGATACGTGAAGTTGCCAGATGCACTACCCATAGCTGTGATGAGCTTGAGATCTTCAGCAAATAAAAGTTTGGAATTTTCCCTGTATAAAATATTAATAGGTAAATTGCTGAGATTTTCTATTATTACCTAGGGCCCTCCAGTGGCAGGACATTTGTGTGCTGCATAATGTTGGGTCACAATTATTTTAAAGTATTATTGAA